>NW_020185339.1:125569-450911 GCF_003031525.2 Neophocaena asiaeorientalis asiaeorientalis | reverse complement strand
AGGGAGAATATATTTTTTTTTTTTTTTTTTTTTTTTTTTTTTGTTTATTTCGGTACGCGGGCCTCTCACTGTTGTGGCCTCTCCCATTGCGGAGCACAGGCTCCAGACGCGCAGGCTCAGCGGCCATGGCTCACAGGCCCAGCCGCTCTGCGGCATGTGGGATCCTCCACGGACTGGGGCACGAACCCGTGTCCCCTGCATCGGCAGGCGGACTCTCAACCACTGCGCCACCAGGGAAGCCCCCTGACAATTACATTCTTGATTTTGCCTAAACCAGTTTGAGTTGGGTTTTCCATTTCTTGATATGAGAAAGAATTCTGATAAAATTCCCCTTACTTCCTAAATCCTCCCCCTCTTTTGAGCCAAAGGAAGGTAACTGAAGTAACTGAGCACAAAATAATAGTTGTATCCTTGGGTTCAGAATCCATGAAAATCCCTGGAACATCCCTTTGTGACTCCCTATGTGTAAGGCACTAGAAAGGATATGAATATAACAAGACAATGTCTGTGACATTAAATGCACAGAAATGAGCAGGAGACTAGAATAGGTAACAAATACTTAGCAATGAGGTAGATATTTTATTTTCACCATTTACAAATGAAAAAATTGAGATACTGAATCTAAGAAACTGCCTCAAGAGGTGATAGAAGTGATGTAGGATGGAGCTGAGAAATAAGTCACTTTGATTTACATGAACTGTGGGCCAAAAAAATAGTAGCAAATATTATATGTTGTCTGTATTAAATTCATATACAATATATACCATCTGTTTATTGTTATATCTGTTAGTAATAAAAACTGTGTAACTGTTGTTACCGTTAAGAATTTGATTAGCTTTTGTCTCTGTTTCCTAAGAGGGAAACTAAACCCCTTGGGTTTCCTTAATGATAGGAGCTTTTTGTTACTTATAGTGGGCCCTGATAGTTTATACTACTAAGGTGACTCATGGTGGGCCCCTAGTGATCTTACACTAAAAGATAATTTAGGATGATGTAGGCCACTGCAGGAAGATAAATTGTGTGATTAAAGGGTTGGAGCTTTGAGCCACAAGATATCAGCCAAAGTTCTGACCTCCAGGGAGCAGAGGGAGGTTAGAGATTGAGTTCAATCATATGGTCAATTATTTAATCAGTTTTGCCTATGTAATGAAATTGCAGTGAAAATTCTGGGCATGGAAAATCAGTGAAGCTTCTTGGTTGGTGAATACACTGATCTGATGGGAGGGTGAGGTTGCCCCCATTCAGCAGGGAAAGGACGTAGAAGCTCACTGTTCCATCCTAGAGCATGAATTCCCTTCTGCACCTCATTTTGTAATAGGGACAGAGTGCTTTCAAGATATTTTTCTTGCTGTCAAAATCAGTTGAGGTAAGTTGATGGGAAGGAGCTGCTGAGGTTCAGGTGATTATGTGATTCCAGAGTCTATATGAAGTGGATCCAGAGTTCAACTTCAGGTTATTTAATTCTTAACTCTGTTTATTCTGTCATAACATACTGGTCTAAGGATTAACGTGAGCTTTTCCTAAATCCATAAACAGGGAACACGTATTTGCATATTCATTATTTTTGATCATTTTTATGGTTTCTGAAAGAGTACTTCCTCACTTCTCCATAATACTCTACAAACAGTCTTATTTCCCATGAGAAAGGGAACTTAGAAGAAAACCACTAGCATTGCCAGGTAGTACAGAGTGCTGATTTAATGTCACTGATCATGATTTTATAGTGTTCTGCACAGGAGTAATATTCAGTATTTTCTGCAGCAAACTTCAGCTACACCAGAGCCAACATAGAGTTGGCTGCTAAGATTAAGGGAGAGATACGGGTGGTTGTAAAGAAGTTACTTATGAATCATGAATCTAATTAAGTAAAAAAAGAGGGGAAGGCAGGTGGAATGTGTGAATAATGAGGCTGTGGAGGGGGTCAATAGACAAAAGTACTACAAAGGTAAAAGAACTGTTTTCAGGGGCACTTATGAGGGCAGAGCGGCAGGAACTGAAGGCAGAGGCCAAGATATTTTTCTGGTTTCATTTTAAGTCTTCAGAGTCTAGAAGGCAAAGAAGCTCAACCACTGTAGTTGGTTGGACTTAGAAGACAAGATTTATAGCTCAAACAAGGGTAGACTCAGAGGTAAACACTAAAACTCAGTATATTTTCAAATCCTAGAGATTGAAACACAAACTTTTTAATTCTGTGACTGTTTTGTTCACAATTTATTTTGAAGTTATTGGTAGTGTTAGAAAATTTTCATGTGAAAGGCCAGTGGAGTCACATGGCACACACCTGATCCATCAGAAGTTCAGTGTCCGTGAGATTGGTTCAAGATGGCAGAATAGAAGGATGTGCTCTCCCTCTTGCAAGAACACCGGAATCACAACTAACTGCTGAACAATCATCGATAGGAAGACAATGGAACTCACCAAAAAAGATATCCCACATCCAAAGACAAAGGAGAAGCCACAGTGAGACGGTAGAGGGGTGCAATCATAATAAAATCAAATCCCATAACTGCTGGTTGGGTGTCTCACAAACTGGAGAACACATACCACAGAAGTCCACCCGATGGAGTGAAGGTTCTAAGCCTCATGTCAGGCTTCCTAACCTGGGGGTCTGGCAACGGGAGGAGGAATTCCTAGAGAATCAGACTTTGAAAGCTAGCAGGATTTGATTGCAGGACTTCGACAGGACTGGGGGAAACAGAGACTCCACTCTTGGAGGGCACATACAATATAGTGTGTGCATCGGGACCCAGGGGAAGGAGCAGTAACCCCATAGGAGAATGAACCAGACCTACCTGCTAGTGTTGGAGGGTCTCCTGCAGAGGCAGGGGTTGGCTGTGCTCACTCTGAGGACAAGGACACTGGCAACAAAAGTTCTGGGAAGTACTCCTTGGCGTGAGCCCACCCAGAGTCCACCATTAGCCCCACCAAAGAGCCCAGTTAGACTCCAGTGTTGGGTTGCCTCAGGCCAAACAACCAACAGGGAGGGAACCCAGCCCCAACCATCAGCAGTCAAGCAGATTAAAGTTTTACTGAGCTCTGCCCACCAGAGCAACAGCCAACTCTAACCACCACCAGTCCCTCCCATCAGGAAACTTGCACAAGCCTCTTAGATAGCCTCATCCACCAGAGGCAGACAGCAGAAGCAAGAACTACAATCCTGCAGCCTGTGGAATAAAAACCACATTCACAAAAAGATAGAGGAAAAAGCAGAGGGCTATGTACCAGATGAAGGAACAAGATAAAACCCAAGAAAAACAACTAAATGAAGTGGAGATAGGCAACCTTCCAGAAAAAGAATTCAGAATAATGACAGTGAAGACGATCCAGGACCTCGGAAAAAAGAATGGAGGCAAAGATTGAGAAGATGCAAGAAGATGCAATAAAGAACCTAGAAGAATTAAAGAACAAACAAACAGAGATGAACGATACAATAACTGAAATGAAAAATACACTAGAAGGAATCAATAGGAGAATAACTGAAGCAGAAGAATGGAAAAGTGACCTGGAAGACAGAATGGTAGAATTCAAGGAAGCAGAACCGAATAAAGAAAAAAGAATGAAAAGAAATGAAGACAGCCTAAGGGACCTCTGGGACAACATTAAATACAAAAACATTCGCATTACAGGGGTCCAAGAAGGAGAAGAGAGAGATAAAGGACCCGAAAAAATACTTGAAGTGATTACAGTCAAAAACTTCCCTAACATGGGAAAGGAAATAGCCACCCAAGCCCAGGAACTGCAGCGAGTCCCATATAGGATAAACCCAAGGAGAAACATGCCAAGGCACATAGTAATCAAATTGGCAAAAATTAAAGACAAAGAAAAATTATTTAAAGCAGCAAGGGAAAAACGACAAATAACATACAAGGGAACTCCCATAAGGTTAACAGCTGATTTCTCAGCAGAAACTCTACAAGCCAGAAGGGAGTGGCATGATGTACTTAAACTGATGAAAAGGAAGAACCTACAACCAAGATTACTCTACCCAGAAGGATCTCATTCAGATTCAATGGAGAAATCAAAAGCTTTACAGACAAGCAAAAGCTAAGAGAAGTCAGCACCACCTAACCAGCTCTACAGCAAATGCTAAAGGAACTTCTCTAAGTGGGAAACACAGAAAAGAAAAGGACCTACAAAAATCAACCCAAAACAATTAAGAAAATGGTCATAGGAACATACATATTGATAATTACCTTAAACGTGAATGGATTAAATGCTCCAACCAAAAGACACAGGCTCGCTGAATGGATACAAAAACAAGACCCATATATATGCTGTCTACAAGAGACCCACTTCAGACTTAGGGACACATACAGAATGAAAGTGAGGGGATGGAAAAAGATATTCCATGCAAATGGAAGTCAAAAGAAGGCTGGAGTAACAATACTCATATCAGATAAAATAGACTTTAAAATAAAAAATGTTACAAGAGACAAGGAAGGACACTACATAATGATCAAGGGATCAATCCAAGAAGAAGACATAAAAATTATAAGTATATATGCACCCAACATAGGAGCACCTCAATACATAAGGCAACTGCTAACAGCTATAAAAGAGGAAATCGACAGTAGCACAATGATAGTGGGGGACTTTAACACCTCACTTACACCAATGGGCACATCATCCAAACAGAAAATTACTAAGGAAACAAAACCTTTAAATGACACAATAGACCAGATAGATTTAATAGATATTTGTAGGACATTCCATCCAAAAACAGCAGAATACACTTTCTTGTCAAGCCCACAGAACATTCTCCAGGATAGACCACATCTTGGCTCACAAATCAAGCCTCAGTAAATTTAAGAAAATTGAAATCATATCAAGCATCTTTTCTGACCACAACGCTATGAGATTAGAAATGAATTACAGGGAAAAAAACTAAAAAACACAAACATGTGGAGGACAAACAATACGTTACTAAATAACCAAGAGATCACTGAAGAAATCAAAGAGGAAATCAAGTAATACCTAGAGACGAATGACAATGAACACACGATGATCCAAAAGCTATGGGATGCAGCAAAAGCAGTTCTAAGAGGGAAGTTTATAACTATACAAGCCTACCTCAAGAAACAAGAAAAATCTCAAATAAACAATCTAACCTTACACCTAAAGGAACTAGAGAAAAGAAAACAAAACCCAAAGTTAGCAGAAGGAAATAAATCATAAAGATCAGAGCAGAAATAAATGAAATAGAAACAAAGAAAACAATAGCAAATCTCAATAAACCTGAAGGCTGGCTCTTTGAGAAGATAAACAAAATTGGTAAAACATTAGCCAGACTCATCAAGAAAAAGAGGGAGAGGACTCAAATCAATAAAATTAGAAATGAAAAAGGAGAAGTTACAACAGACACCGCAGAAATACAAAGCATCCTAAAAGACTACTATAAGCAACTCTATGCCATTAAAATGGACAACCTAGAAGAAATGGACAAATTCCGAGAAAGGTATAACCTACCAAAACTGAACCAGGAAGAAATAGAAAATCTGAACAGACCAATCGAAAGTAATGAAATTGAACTGTGATTAAAAATCTTCCAACAAACAAAAGTCCAGGACAAGATGGCTTCACAGGTGAATTCTATTGAACATTCAGAGAAGAGCTAACACCCATCCTTCTCAAACTCTTCCTAAAAAGTGCAGAAGAGGGCTTCCCTGGTGGTGCAGTGGTTGAGAGTCGGCCTGCCAATGCAGGGGACACGGGTTCGTGCCCCGGTCTGGGAAGATCCCACATGCCGCGGAGCGGCTGGGCCCATGAGCCATGGCTGCTGAGCCTGTGCGTCCGGAGCCTGTGCTCTGCAATGGGAAGACCACAACAGTGAGAGGCCCACGTCCCACACAAAAAAAGAAAAAAACAAAACAAACACACAAAAAACTGCAGAGGAGGGAACACTCCCAAACTCATTCAATGAGGCCACCATCACCCTGGTACCAAAACCAGACAAAGATACTATAAAAATAGAAAATTACAGACCAATATCACTGATGAATATAGATGCAAAAATCCTCAACAAAATACTAGCAAACAGAATCCAGCAACACATTAAAAGGATCATACACCATGATCAAGTGGGATTTATCCCAGGGATGCAAGGATTCTTCAATATATGCAGATCAATCAATGTGATACAGCATATTAACAAATTGAAGAATAAAATCCATATGATCATCTCAATAGATGCAGAGAAACCTTTTGACAAAATTCAACACCCATTTATGATAAAAACTCTCCAGAAAGTGGGCAGAGAGGGAGGCTACCTCAACATAATAAAGGCCATATATAACAAACCCACAGCAAACATCATTCTCAACAGTGAAAATCTGAAAGCATTTCCTTTAAGATCAGGAACAAGACAAGGATGTCCACTCTCACCGCTATTATTCAAAATAGTTTTGGAAGTCCTAGCCATGGCAATCAGAGAAGAAAAAGAAATAAAAGGAATACAAACTGGAAAAGAAGAAGTAAAACTTTCACTGTTTGCAGATGACATGATACTATACATAGAGAATCTTAAAGATCCCAGTAGAAAACTAATTAGAGAGCTAATCAATGAATTTGGTAAAGTTGCAGGATACAAAATTAATGCACAGAAATCTCTTGCATTCCTACACACTAATGATGAAAAATCTGAAAGAGAAATTAAGGAAATACTCCCATTTACCATTGCAACAAAAAGAATTAAATACCTAGGAATAAACCTACTTAGGGAGACAAAAGACCTGTATGCAGAAAACTATAAGACACTGATGAAAGAAATTAAAGATGATACAAGCAGATGGAGAGATATACCATCTTCTTGGATTGGAAGAAGCAATATTGTGAAAATGACTATACTACCCAAAGCAATCTACAGATTCAATGCAATCCCTATCAAACTACCAATGGCATTTTTCACAGAACTAGAACAAAAAATCTTAAAATTTGTATGGAGACACAAAAGACCCCAAATAGCCAAAGCAGTCTTGAGGGAAAAAAGCAGAGCTGGAGGAATCAGACTCCCTGACTTCAGACTATACTACAAAGCTACAGTAATCAAGACAGTATGATACTGGCACAAAACCACAAATATAGATAAATGGAACAAGATAGAAATCCCAGAGATAGACCCACGCACATATGGTCAACTAATCTATGACAAAGGAGTCAAGGATATACAGTGGAGAAAAGACAGTCTCTTCAGTAAGTGTTGCTGGGAAAACTGGACAGCTACATGGAAAAGAATGAAATTAGAACACTCCCTAACACCATAGACAAGAATAAACTCAAAATGGATTAGAGACCTAAATGTAAGACCAGACACTATAAAATTCTTAGAGGAAAATATAGGAAGAATACTCTTTGACATAAATCACTGCAAGATCTTTTTTGATCCACCTCGTAGAGTAATGGAAATAAAAACAAAAATAAACAATTGGGACCTAATGAAACTTGAAAGCCTTTGCACAGCAAAGGAAACTGTAAACAAGACAGACAACCCTCAGAATGGGAGAAAATATTTTCAAACGAATCGACGGACAAAGGATTAATCTCCAAAATATATAAGCAGCTCATGCAGCTCAATATTAAAAAAACAAACAACCCAATCCAAAAATGTACAGAGACCTAAATAGACACTTCTCCAAAGAAAACATACAAATGGCCAAGAAATACATGAAAAGCTGCTCAACATCACTAATTATTAGAGAAATGCAAATCAAAACTACAATGAGGTATCACCTCACACCAGTTAGAATGGGCATCCTCAGAAAATCTGCAAACAAAAAATGCTGGAGAGCGTGTGGAGAAAAGGGAACCCTCTTCCACTGTTGGTGGGAATGTAAATTGATACAGCCACTATGGATAACAGTAGGGAGGTTCCTTAAAAAACTTAAATAGAATTACCATATGACCCAGCAATCCAACTACTGGGTATATACCCAGAGAAAACCGTAATTCAAAGAGAAACATGCACCCTTATATTCACTGCAGCACTATTTACAATACCCAGGTCATGGAAGCAACCTAAATGCCCATCAACAGATGAATGGGTAAAGAAGATGTAGTACATATATACAATGGAATAGTACTCAGCCATAAAATGGAATGAAATTGGGTCATTTGTAGAGACATGGATGGACCTAGAGACTGTCATACAGAGTGAAGTAAGTCAGAAATATATATTATCACATATATGTGGAACATAGAAAAATGGTACAGATGAACTAGTTTGCAGGGCAGAAATTGAGACATAGATGTAGAGAACAAACTTATGGACACCAAGGGGGGAAAGCGGCAGGTGGTGGTGGTGGTGGTGTGATGAATTGGGAGATTGGGATTGACATGTACAAGTACAATGAGTCACTCTTGTCATTTAAGGAAGTTTCCCATCAGTGTGGGGAACTGTTTATCAGCCAAGTTCCCAGGTGTAAGCTAAGAGGCCACCTTACATGCAGGATTTTCTAAGACTAGACCGTCTCAGGCCTACTACACTAACTCTTTCCTGCACAGAAGGTCTTCAGAAACTTTATGAGGTAAAGGATACTGCCTTTTATTCCGAGTATGAGATCACAAGTGAAAGATGCATCCATGTTTTTGTTAATAAATTAATTTATTTGATGTATACTTGTGATACGATGGGGACACTAAATCACAGTACTCAAAGCTGACCTATATGTGGACTGTGGTTGAGGCCTCAGGCTGAGAACAAATAGCTTGAAAACACCCTCATGTTCAAAAGTATAATGCAAGACATTCTTGCACGTCTTGCAAAGAGGGTGGACCAACTGAATTGGGCAAAACTTAGCCTATACCCTACAGTAAGAGTTTATGGAGTGGTGGTGGTAGAGGGCTTAAGGAAACCCATATGCTCAGAAAATGAGAGGACTATTGTTTTCATCCTGTTGGTAACACATGAATCTCCCTATAGAAGCCTAGGGAACGAGAAGGTCCACCCAGCTATGGTTGTAATATTGGGGCTTATAGATTTTAATTTAGAGAAAATAAAGATAGGTTACGTTTCTGAAAAAGCTGAATTTTCTGATGAAAAATCTACTTCTGGTACAGTGTCTATAGGTTGATCAGAGACATCAGAAATATTATAGAAAAAAGACTGGTTGGCTTTGAAATAGACCAAAAGTGAAAGATGGGAAAATGGTTTTGGCAATATTTTTAATAATATGGATGAATATATGACATGATAAACATCATATAATAATATGTGTAATAAATTGGTATGATGGGATGCAAGGTTACCTGTTTCTTGTGTTTAGTAAGAATTACTAATTAAAAGCACAGTTTCATATATCCAATAATAGTGCAGGCACGTTTGAGTTGAAAGAAAATGTCTATGCCCGAAAGTCAAACATCAATAATCTCAATTGATTTAAATTTGTTGCCCCGTGACATGCTGGCCATTTTTATTCAGTGGTATTTAGACACACTAGATAGTGATATACTTAATACAACAGGAAAATTGCTGGTTTTGTTCTTAAATCTAATCTTGTTGCTTAACTCTTTCCCAATACTTTCTGTTTTCTGGAGTTTCAATAGTAATAAAATACATTTCAAAAAGAAAAAAATTAGCATTTCCTCCCAAGTGAAATAAAATCAAATAAATGAATAAATAGTAAACAACTTACACTGAAAATCAGTTATAAAATCTGATTTACTCATAATGTGTTTATACCCTAGAAAATTGTAATGAAATGACTGAATTTTTTCATATATCTTCTTTCTAATTCCACTACATATAATAATTTAAATACTATTTATACACATACATTTACACAAATATTAAACCAATTTTCTGATTTAAAAAACTGTAGAGATTCTTACAAACATATTCTGTGGTCCAGTATCTTTTATACTTTTTCCCTGAAATAAAATGTGAAATTGGGATGAACTATTAATTAAAGAAGTGAGCAGTTCTGCATGTTTTTCATTCCATAAATCTTTTCAGACATTCAGGAGAATGTCTACTATACTTGAATACAATTAATAATAAGCTTTAATAATTTTCAACAATGATTACACACTTTGTTTTCACATTACAAATGCTCTTGTAAAAAAAAAAGTTTCCTTTTACTTTGTTTCAAATATTCAGAATATTAGCAAAGGCTAATCTTAAAATAATTTGATTTGTCAAGAAATAGCTTCTGCTTTCCCTGGTTTTATCATTTATATAGTGTTAAAACCCATTATCATTCAACAAATATTTGTAGATTTACTGGAAATATGCCATTATCCACTTTCATTTAATGGGTGACTTAAGAAGAAAAAGGAATAGAGAAGAAAAATAAAGAGGTTAAATAATGAAACATAACAGGTAGTGTAAAAAATAAAAAGTTTTTTTTTTTTTTCTTTTGTAGCCTTATATCATGGCAGTAAAAGCATTAGATTTTTGTATTTTCTGTTTGCCAGGGGCTCTTATGTCCCTGAAGAATTATTCCCCTAAGATCAGAAAGAGAAAATAAAGGCATACACATATTTTTAAAATGTTGCAAACATTAGGGCTTCCCTGGTGAGGCAGTGGTTGAGATTCTGCCTGCCGATACAGGGGACACAGGTTCGTGCCCCGGTCCGGGAGTATCCCACATGCCGCGGAACGGCTGGGCTCGTGAGCCATGGCCGCTGAGCCTGCGCGTCCGGTGCCTGTGCTCCGCAACGGGAGAGGCCACAGCAGTGAGAGGCCCGCGTAGCGCAAAAACAAACAAACAAAATATGTTGCAAATATTAAACAAACAGGGCTAACAGTGTTTCCACTGTATTCTCTTAAAATTTTGTTTCATTGAAATCCTTTTAAAGAAGTTTTTGTTCTGCCAACATCTCTTATTCAGGTGCCTGGAGAAAGGAAATGTGGGTGGCAGTGACTAACCGAACTAGCAGCTATTGTTTACCAAACAAATTTGGACAGATTTTATTTGTGATTGCCTAATGGAATCAAAACCATAGAGTACAGAGTCAGACAACCTCAGAGGGCAATGGGGGTTTTTGTTTGTTCAGTTTTTTTGTGTGTCTTTTTTTTTTTGCCACACCTTGCAGCTTGCGGGATCTTAGTTCCCTGACCAGGGATCAAACCCGTGCCCCCTGCAGTGGAAGGGCAGAGTCCTAACTACTGGACCGCCAAGGAATTCCTGGCAATAGGGTTTTATAACTGATGGCATCCTGAGTAATCTGACCCATTAAAGATCATTAATATTTATTGGCCACCTACACTGTGAAGTACTGAGCAAGGCTTTACAGGTCACTTTTGTCTCAGACCCTTTCTTCCTTCCTACTTGCTGTTTCCTCTTGCTTGAAGTGCTCTTTCCCCTTATCCTCTCATTTCCTTTGGTTCTTCTTTCAAAAGTCATTTTCTCCATGAGGCCATCTTTGTACAGCCTATTTCAAACTGCAATCTTCATAATTCCCCAACACTCCTTATTCTACTTCCTGACTTATTTTTTCTCTATAGCACTTCCCACCATCTGACATAATAATTTTGTTTATATGTTGTTGTTTGGCTCTGCTGACTTGAATGTAACCTTCATGATATTTTGTTTGCTTTGTTTTATCCACTACTCTTTCTCTAGCACTTAGAACAGTGCCCAAGAAGTAGCAGTTGCTCAATAAGTAACTGTTGAATGAGTGACTCTCCTTTTTGAAGTGCTCTCTGATTTCCTAAAGCAAACTTAGGCATTTTCCTTCTGGGTGTCCATAAAAATTATAACACGCACACAATTTATTTGTTCACATGTCAGGATGTGTGACTGACTCTGAGTTTAACTACAGGGACAGGGCTCATTACCTAGTTTAGAGAGCCCAGCGCAAAATGTGAATGTGAGGTCCCTTGTTCAAAAGTTAAGAATTTCAAGATGGCAACTGCCAAGTATTAAGCCTAGTGTGGAACTCTTCTAAAGACAGGTTGTATGCTCCTGAAGCTAGCCCTGAAGAGGAACTATACATGTTATCTATTCATCTTCATATCTCATAAGTGAGTAATGTCCCTGGTACATAGTAGGTTCTTCATAAATGCTTGTTGACTGAATGCATGCATATTTATCTGGAAGAAGAAAAGAAGATAAAAGGAATTTTTAAGTAGGTCACTTATATAGTACCATCACAAAACAGTCCTGATTTTTGGAAACATAATTAAAATGGGGAGCCTGAAGTAAGCTAAATGTATTTTGCAAGTGATATAACAACTTGCAGGGGAAGTCAGGGTTATGTGTTGCCCTTAATATTAATTCACTGTGATCCAGATTGATTTTCAGAACTTTCTACGTTTTCTATTTCAGAAATGAAAAACAAATATTGAGAGAGATATGATCTTGATCTACTCTATCTTACCAAGTAAGTCTTTATTTTATTCAAGGTGTAAAGCAACATCTTTTAAGACAATGTTTCCTAAAATCATAAAGGTGATAGATTTGATCAGTAGTGCATCTATTTTGTGATTTAACTGTAGTTGCTAAAAATAGGCAATCTAGTATCTAGAGACCTTTTTTGTTTCCTTGATACAAAAAACAAATATATCAGAGTATATTTCTATAATATTTATTTGATTACAAATAAGTTGGTTCTCAACTCCCAAGTAGGAGAGAGATTTTTGCTATCAGTGTGTTCCTGTGGCATATTTTAGAGAAAACAGGAATTTGAAAATGAGCTTTAAATCCCAAGAGAATTTCCCTTAAATTTAGAAGGCATGTCTATTTACAGGTCACTTCAGAAAAAATGGTTATTCTATTTTCTTTTGTGCTGACTAAAAAAAAAAAAAAAGTCCATAGGTCTCTGTAATCTGCAGTGTACTGAATAGACAGATGAAAAGAGATATGATTGAATTAGTAAATAAGAGTGAGCCTTCTATAGGAGCAGATCCTTCTATGCAGGATCTTCAGTTAATCTATTCTTTCTTCATTTCCTCAAGGTCAAGGCAGCCTTTTCCTATAAAGGACAGCAATGATATGATAATACCTCATATCTGTATAGCAGCTTTTATTTTTTCAAAGGACCTTTTTTCTGTTCTCACAGTATCATTGTTAGGAAGATAGAACAGGTAGGTTATTTTTATATCCTTCAGAGAATTGTGCATACATGCACAGAACAAAACTTATAAAAAAAGGGAAAAAATGACGAGAAAGTAATGAGTATGAGAATTCAACGAGTATTTAGAATAGATTATTTTTGCTATAGTTAAAAATTCATTGTTATTTTAATATTTTATTATAGCCACTAAAGTATATCCAAATCTGTCAAATTTTAAATTTATTATTCACTTGCAAGCACTTTAAGAAGAGAGAAATAAATTATTAATTCAATGTGGATGTAGTGTCATGAAGATTTTTCAATCTTTCTTTTAAATCTCCTATAAATCAGTATTGTTTCCTTAAATTTGCAAATGTAAAGTATATGTTATAATTGCTTACTTAGTGTTTTCTGAACATCATATAGGTATTTTTTCTATATAAGAAACTCAAAATATATGTGATAATTTACCATATTTTGAAATTAGCATACATGATGATATTCTCTAAATTCATAAAATAAGGTAAAGTCCTAAGCTACGGAATTTGGTATTTTTTTACATTAATTTTTATTGGAGTATAGTTGCTTTACAATGTTGTGTTAGTTTCTACTGTACAGCAAAGTGAATCAGCTATATGTATACATATATCCCCTCTTTTTTGGATTTCCTTCCCATTTAGGTCACCACAGAGCATTGAGTAGAGTTCCTTGTGCTATACAGTAGGTTCTCATTAGTTATGTATTTTACACATAGTATCAATATTGTATATATGTCAATTCCAATCTCTCCAGAATTTGATATTTTGAAAAACCAAATTAATAAAAATTTCATGGGCTGATTTATTAAAATATCCAATAATTCTGTGTTACATATAATCAATGACTTGAATAAATCTTAAACTTAATGAGTATAATTCAAAACTTTTTTATTTTTTGGACTAGAAGAATACAACGTGATTATTTTGAGAATTAACTGGTTTCTTCTGGACAGATTAAAATCTAAAGATCACTTTTCTGCATGTATTCTATTCTTGATGTGTCTGAAGAAGGAAACGGTTAATGAGAATTGCAAAACCTGGAAAAAAAAGGAAACAATAAGAGATCAAAATGTAATCAATAAGAATAATTTGTAAAGCTAATACTATATGATCACCAAAATGTATTCTGTAAATGGAAAAGGGATCAAGGAGAATAAGAAAATTTCAGAGTAAGGTACATATGGTTGTGGATAAGAAGTCTGCAGAATGAGTCTTGTAGGGTAACCCAGCTGTCACCAAGTTCATTTATAGAGGGGGCTAAGGAATAGACTGCTCAGTTTTAATTACATGGGCTATCATTGGGCTAGATGCCTTGATGAACTGCTGATGTTTTGTGTTCATCATCTTTCTAACTTTGTCATCACTCCTACAAAACTCCCTCCTTTCGTTACAGGATCATGAAAGGTGGTCTGCAAAGGGTAGATGATAAAATGGAGCACAGATAATATCCCCCATTCAGTCTTGCCTTAAATACCTCAGCATGAATAGAGAATAAACATTTAAAAAGAATGATATCGGTGCTTATAAAAATGTCTTGTTTACCACTATCCTGAGACTAACACTGTTATCATCTGAAGAGAATTTATGGAACTTTATGTCAGTGCCTTTGTGGATCAACATAAAATTAAATTTGGTATCCTATTTTGGCCAAACCATGCATTACATATTTATTCCAACCTTTTAGTCTACACAGTAATAATCTGTCCACTCTCACAGTTTCTTTGAATCCATAGCCTTCACTAGCTTTCATCAGTCTTCACTGAAACTGGAGAATGAAATAGTGCTTCTGAACCTTGATTCTGCAGTTGGCACCCTGGAGGTCAAGGAATATGTAGATTTTGCTTCCCATTGTATCTCTAACATCTAGTACAGTACCTGACACACAGTAGATGTTCTCCCCCCCCTCCAAATTTGTTGAATGAATGATTGAGGCAATGAACAAATGAGTATTTGTGTGAATAGATTTACTAATGTCAAACATCAGCCTAGATTTAAGAAATTTGCCAGCTTGCAGACTGCCAAACATGGTCCTCTCACTGCCGAGATATGAAGTATTGATATTTCTAAAAAAATCACAAAGCAATGAAATCACCACCTCCCAGGATGATAACTTATTAACAGACTCCACCCAGGCTGACTTAGGGATATCACCTCCAGCTGGGACCTATTCCTCTCCTGGGTGTGAACAGTCTCAGTGTCCTGGCTCCTATTGGATTAATTTGTCTGATTAGGTCTCCACCAGGTTGTTCTACAGTTTATCCTATATAGTTTATACTTAAATTTTTTATCTTTAAACATATAAACAAAAGCTTACCTCTGAAGCCAAAAGTCCAAAGTTAACTCCAATTAATGTTAAAGCATTAGTATGATACCATGTGTTGATTTTATTTTCACAACCCTAAGGAAAAGAACTTACTTAGGCTGACTTAGAGATGGAAATGTTTTTTTTTTTTTTGGAAGTGTTTTTATACATAATTCTATTACAAAGAAGAGACACAGAGATTAGTAATTTACCAAAGTCTAAAAAGCAAGTCAATGTCTAACTGGAGACTGGACTTACTAGCCCAGAAAGCTTCATATAATTGCAGAACACCTCGGTTGCTACTTTTAAAGTTACTAAGATGTTGTCATGTAGTTGAAATCAGAAATTTAGTTTTGAGAGGGATTTGATTTTCTACACGCTACTGTAATTCAGCATACTACTGCCTAAAGTGATACTTCCCAAATAGGAGAATCTTTTAAGAAACATAATACTCCATTTATCTATGAATGAATTATGTTATTGAAAGATACATCTTAAAAATAGAATAACATCAGTATATAAACTACAAAAGAATAAGAAGTTCTTGGGATGGAAATCCCTAGTTTATCAATATTCTGTATCTGTAAATAGCAGTTGCTACAGATGAACTTCTACTCTTGCTTCTGCCGCCTTTACCAAAACACCATTTTTGTCACTGCTGGGGTTTCCTCCCTCAGTTTTTGCCAAACCTCATGCCTCTTTACTTCTGCTATTGCAGCTCCTTTACCAATCCTACACAACAGAGATTTGTCAAAAGTGCCTCTTTCATCAAAGGATGGTTGAGGGGAAAGTTGATGGTATCCCAAGTTCTAGGAGAACTTATATCACATACTCCAGCAAGTTTAATTAATTTGTTATATAGCAAATAATACAATTCACCTTGCTGTGGTTTCACTTTAGTTAAGTTGCTTAAGAACCTAATAACCATGAATGACATTGTTTTTAATATAAAAAATTGCTCAGATTTCTAAAATGACTTGCAAAGAAAAAGGTACCACAAACACTTGGAGAAGCCTTAACTTACATTTACCTCTAGGTAAGTTGCATTCAGTGGCTCATCACAAAACCACTTTCTTAATGTAGAATTTGTGCAAGAACATGGCACCTGTTCTGAATTTTCTTTATTCTTATTCTTCATCCAATCTGTGTAATTTTTTTGGCCACAACACTGTAACTAGAAAAAAGATTCTATAAATTTTACTATAAAATATTGAAAATGCAGTTAATTATGACTCCTATGCATATTAAAGTGGTTTTGTGATAAATTTATTAATTTATTCTCCATTCAAATGTAGTGAATTAAAACAATAAGTATATTTTTGTTTGTTTAATCCATTACCTTGTTGCTGCTATGGTTGATGTTAACCAGAGCTAAAGATCTCTACTCATATAAGTGGGCTATGTATGAATGAAATTGTTATATCTGAATTTACCTTATAGAAGCTCAGGATGAAAGATATGCTTGATTTACTGAACCATGTTTAGATCCAGAACAGAAGAGAGAATCACCTTAGCCACACCTTCTCTTAACTATAACAGTTTTCTTTATAATTTATCCAACGTGTGCTGCCGTATATGTTTAATATACATAAAGACTCAAGGTTATTGCTACTTTCTTAGGGTATCAAACCTTCCTAAGGTTTGATACCCTGCTATCAGTCATAATGCAATCTGAAAATGCAATACATGTTCAGATCACATACATCAGTGAAAAACATAAGATGAATAAAATCATTTATAATACATTTAAATTCTCCTAAAAAGCATTTCTGTTATTAAATATACTAAAAATAATAACTATGCTTATGTGAGGCTCTGGTGTAGTAGCTGAGTACAAAATCTAGTGCTAGATTGTCTGGAATTGAATCTTGGCTCTGCCACTTATTAGCCAAGTGATACTGGCTAAGTTACTGAATTTCTCTGACCTTCATCTATAAAACGAAGATAACGGTTCTTAACTCATTGGGTTGGGAGGACTAAATGAGTTAATATATGAAAAGCACCTGTAAAAGGGCCTGGTGCTATTAAATGTTTGCTTTTTTTTTTTTTTTTTTTGGTATAAAGCACTTACTATGTTCCCATGCTGATCTACTCCTGTAAACAATTTGGCTGACTACACACACTCCCTTACCTTGCCGAGAAAAATCTGAACTGTGAAAATAATAATGCTAACAACATTAGCTAACAAGTATTAGTTGCTTACTATGTCCCAGATCCAAGCCTTTCTCTATATTCCCTACATTACTTCCTTTAGTCTTAACAACCAGAGGTAGGGGTCATTCTGCCTATCTATTTTGTTAATATGGTACGTGAAGTTAAGAAGGTTTCTTATCCAGCATCACAAAGTTACTGCATGGCAAACCTGATGTTCAGGCTCAAATGGTAACCACCAGGATACCATGCTGCCAGCAGGGGCTGTGCTTAGACCCTATCTCCCCATGGGGGTGACAGGGTAGATTATTCCACTTGTCAGTAGACTCCCAACACTTTTACACATGAATTCAGGTTAAAATGCACGTCAATTAACCCAGAAAAGGAGATACACATTACAAAAGAAAGATAAAACTCAAGATCTGTAAGTTGAGACAATCCTATGCCACCCTGTTGGTTTAGATGAAATACAAGAGCCTCTAATTCCTGTGCCCCATCCCCTGTCCTTCCTTCTCTCCCCATTTCTCAGCAGCGGTCACCTTTGGCGTCTAATTTTTAGTTTTACGCTAATTTCATCTTACTGTTTTCTGCAAGGCATTTAGAATCATCCACTTGGGTATGTCTTCAGGCAAGTCCTTAGATCCATACTCAGAAATGACTGAATCAATTTTATCATGCCATATTTGGTGAACCTGTTGAAAATTTTATTAAAAGTGAAAATTTGATAGAAACTTTCCTTATGGTTCCTCATAAAAAGTATTCAAAGTCAGTTTGTTGTTTTCTAATTATTTCTAGGTGTTTTTTTCTTCCTTATAACTATTTTTAGCAATCAGTGAGTGTGGAGGCCTTTGGTCTTTCACACTGTGATCTATAGGAAGACTACATTAGACTTGGTTTCTGATTAGGGAGAAAGTTATGTGCTGTTCTCCTGAATGTCGAAGTGTTCTACATTTCTTTTTACACCCTCAGGAAAAATTGTGAAAGGCTTTTAAATGGACCAAAACAAATGACTGAGGATCTTTTCAATAAAAACTAGGCTTTCTCTAGTACACCTTCAGGGTCCTCTGTTTCTATGAGTCTGTACATTTCCTAGTTTTTAATTTATCTTACAACTTTGTAAGTTGTAGAAAACTGTAGTTAGGCAAATGATTCTTTGTCAGAGAAATGCAGATGAATTTTTCCTGGTGGGGATGGAATCGATCTGTCCCCTTTCCAAGCCTGTTTTGTTTCGGTTTTTAGTGTCTTCTCTTTGGACTCTCCTTTGAATTGGTTTTTATATCTTAACTGGTTCCTGCATTAAACAAGATGTTAAATAAAATTATTGACCTGTGTCTATTGTATATTTTTACAAGAATTATGATTTTTAATTAAAAAAAGTATTTTCACAATGCTAAAACAACAATCATGTGAAAGTTTGGAGGAAAACTGCTATTTTGAAATCTAGATTTTGCAAAGGTAGTTTTTAGTAGGAACTTTCTTAAGCATTTAGAAGCTTATATGACTTTCATAACTAATTCCTAACTTGGTCCTGTAAAATAGCAAAAGGTAGAAAGGCCAGGGACTTCCCTGGAGGTCTAGTGGTTAGGACTCTGCACTTCCACTGCAGGGGCAAGGGTTTGATCCGTGGTCAGGGAACTAGGATCCCGCATGCTGCACGGTGAGGCCCCCCCAAAAATGGTAGAAAGGCCAGATATTATTTGTATTTTATGAACACGGATATAGATACTCAGAGAATATGATTATTTGCTTTGTTTACATGAATAAAGAAGAGGAGCTGAGACTTCTAAATATAATTCATTTGGATTCTAGTCTAATAATTTCTCATTGTAATATGCTGTTCTTTAATAATGAAAACTAAATAACTGGTGGGAATACTACAATAATTAAGACATCTGTACAAGTTAAACTTTTACCCACTTACATATCTATGCTTTAATACATTTAAGAAGATTGGAATAAAATAACATGTTATTTAGATCTATAAGTGATCAATTTAACATATTCTCTAAGTTAATTTTTATTTAGAATAGAAAATGATGTTTTTCCATTTTATATTTTTGTGGAGAGGGGGCAGACTTATGTCCTTACTTACCTTCTAAAGCATTACTTGGGAGATTCAGAGTGCATATGAATCACACCTTAGTACATAAGAGTAAAAATGATTTTCATATATAATCTAGGTGGCTACTATATAAGTAAAATTCCCTCACACATATTCAATATGACAAACAACCCATGAAGACCTAGTGCATCTCCAACACTGAGTTAGGCACTGTAAATGACATAAAATATTTAGAGGCTCATGAGAACTCAGTCCAGTTTGAATGTAGAAAGCAAGTGATGTAAACAAAGCTGTCATTTCTGGGATCAGTTAATAAGTGTTAGAGTGCAGACTCCTTCATTTGGCTATGATATATTTTAGCATGTATGTTCTCCTTTCAAAGCCTCAGTTTCCTGTCCTAGAAAGAAGGATTTACAATGCATCTCTAGGAGTTGTTGTGAGGATCAATAATATAGTGCCAATAAAGTGCTTATCACAGTCTCTGGCACATGGTAGTTATTATTAAATGATAGTTCTTATTCTTAAAATAGGTAGAGAGGAGTATGTGAATAATACTTAAATAAATATGGGTGCCACTGATGAACTATATTCATGTGTTTAGGGTCCTTAAGTGTGATATTCAGGTTCCATCACCAGGTCCAAAAGTTAGAGGCTGATGGGTTGGGATCTGGTGCTTTGCCACCAAAACAGCTTTATAGGACTCACTTGAGTGTGTGCATACACACACACACACACACACACATTTTGGATATGCAAAGAAGAAATTTTAGCTCCAAATGCCAAACCATTAACAACAGGCCCTAGATAATTAGATATCCAGGATAGATGCCAAGCACAAGAGAGCAAATGAAATTGGAGGGCAATGGTGTTGTATAGGAAAGATTTTGTCGAGGTTTGGCCATTAATTAGGAGTTGATATATAGAAAAAATCTGAAGGCTAGGAAGCCTAGAAATTAATCAGATTCTCCTTCAAAATCAATTGAGGGAAGGTAGAGAGCTCCCAAATAGCTACTCTATAACAGGAACTTTATAATCGTCAGTTAATGATAACTCTATAAGGTAGGTAGATGAAGACATAGGTTCAGGGATGTTAAATGGCTTGTTGTTATCTAGTCACATGCCGATCTGTATGACTTCAAGTCCATGCTCTTATTGCTACAGGAGTGTCTCCCATGAGACAAAGTCAGACCTTGACTGTACTGAAACACTGACATTTTTTAAAGAATTAAAAGTCTGTAGGCTGTAATAGGTAAGTTTTGCTACCAAAAAGGTTTTTCAGGTAATTTATTATGTGCTTTTTTTGAACTTGACTTGAAAAATATAAATCTTGTTCTAGTTAACTGTATCACTCATGACCATACCTGTACAAAATATATGAATTATTCAATAATCTTATTTAAATGAAATTGCTAAATTTAAAATCTGAACAAATCTAAAGGTATTTCTTTACAAAAATAGAATATAGTACAGTGATGGAGTCAGTAGTGGCAGCCAGGGTTGGCTGGGGGGCCAATTTTGGATATCCCACAATAAGCATCATCTCCTCTTCCCCTACATTCTTTGTTATTTACAACATTCTCAATCTTCTGCAGACAGAGTTAAAGACAAGTTCTCCTAGCCCACCATTCCAATCTGACCCCTGTCCCCTTCCTATATGGAATTCTAGTACTTCCATTGAATCCTTTTTTTCCCCCAAAGACATTTACCTTTAGCTTTTAATATAGGTTTAGGTCTCAATAATCTAAAGTATCTGCTTTTCTTTATTTTTCAAATAAAAGGATGATGTTTCCATACCTCCTCTTTCTTTGTGAAGATGAGTGCTGAAAGTACAACTTGAACACCAAAGGCCCACATTAACAGTACTGCATACTAAAACAAAAGAAACACAGAAATGAGAATTATGCTCCTAATATATTTTTAGATGCTGCAATGATGGGAAAATGCACATCACATGAAATGTACAGTCTTAAAATACATAGGTATTGCTGAAGTTTCCTGTTCTCATACATGAGTGAAATTATTGAAACAAAAGACAAAGAAAAAAAATCAGTGAACATTTGGATAAGAGTAAGATAGAAAGAAGTGATAGTGTTTCATGAGAACCCTAACAGACTACTTGGTCTAATGGAGTTGATGATGATACCTTCTTCATTCAGATCAAAAACTGTCATAGAGGGGAACTTAAATATCTAGACCTCCACTTACACCATTCTGCTACCAGTGGAGAACTCACTAAATTGTGACCTACCATGTAAACTATTCCATCATGCACAAAGTAACAAGAGCAACAACAATAAAAATAATGAGAAAGTAACAAAGGCAACGGCAATAGTAAAGTTAATCTGTATGCACATTTGGACTATTTCTTTGAAAACTGAAAATACTTCTATCCAAAGCCAAACAAAATGATTTTCACATTATTTGACTATTTTCTTTTTTTTAAACATATGGCTACTGCAATCTTCTTCATCATAGCAGTGAATAGTGATACATATTATCTAGAATTCAAAATAATTTTAAAAGTTAGCAGTCTGAATATTTTACTAACTAAAATATCAATATAAGCAAGGATGATTTACTGTTAGTATTCTTAGTTTCACCTATTTTAAACATTTAATACTTTAAAATAGTCCATTAAAATTGCTTACTTGACAAATATATTTCCTATTTTCAGAGACAAAAATATGGTCTTTAGATCCATTTAGAAGTTTAGATTTTTAATACTTCTACACACAACACCTTACTTAATCTTCACTGCCAAGGGATAGTAGTGAAGACAGGTAGAGAAAGGGAAAACTGCACAAAACAATTGTTTTTAAAAAGTCACTGGGTTTCTTTTCAATGGCAAGCTGCTTATTGTCTGTGGAACCTCCCAGGTTTCTGATTCAATGGTAGTATGAAATATTACCTTTGACTAAACTATTATTCAACTCTGCAAAGAGTTAACTTATACAACTCTGATAGTAATACAAAAGTTTCCATAGCAATGCAAATGATTACTATTCATGAAAATGCTAATGAATAGTCTATAGAGAATATAAATCTCCACAAGCTTAATTCTTATTTAAACTGGTTGTTACTTCTTACTGGTTCCTCTATTAATTAATTATATAAATAAAGTCTCTGATACATGCTCATTTTCATATAGGTGATTCATGATTTTACCTTTGAAAATTATTTTTTAACAGCAGTTAGATATTTACAGAAGAAATATTCAGTGTATTTATATGTTATTAGCACTTAGAGAGCACAGTGAGAGACTGCTGGAGAACTTTTTTTTTTTTTTTTTTTGCAGTACACGGGCCTCTCACTGTTGTGGCCTCTCCCGTTGCGGAGCACAGGCTCCGGACGTGCAGGCTCAGCGGCCATGGCTCACAGGCCCAGCCGCTCCGCGGCATGTGGGATCTTCCCGGACTGGGGCACGAACCCGTGTCCCCTGCATCGGCAGGCAGACTCCCAACCACTGCGCCACCAGGGAAGCCCTGCTGGAGAACTTTTAACAGGAAAGTGAAATTGTCCCAAGGAGTTAAAATGCAAAAGTAATATCTACTTGACTAGAGTAGGAGCATGCAAAATCACCTTTAAGCCAGAGAATAGTGTTTAGGCCTGTATAAGATTTGCCCGTAGCTTGACTATGTGAATTAACATGGTTAAAGAAAAAGTGTGTCCATCAAAAAAAGTATTGGTAAATTCAGAGGAGAATAGCAAAAGTGTTGTGATTACAAAATGTTGCAATACTCTTCCATGGACCGTCTGGAAGGGAGAATGGTATCTTGGCATCAGGATCTAAGCTATCAGGTCCTAGTAGCATGTATATTCCTTATGATGGGGTCTGTCAGGCTTTCTTAGTCACAGTCCATTAATACTTGAATTACGTGAGGCAGAAACTTATAAGATGTTTATGTTTTTCTCCCTCAAGTTGCCTCCTTCCTTTCCCATCCTCAAACCACAACATTATATTAATAGCAGGCTCTCTGTCTCCTTTACCTAA
The DNA here is from genome assembly GCF_003031525.2 of Neophocaena asiaeorientalis asiaeorientalis. Taxonomy (NCBI): domain Eukaryota; kingdom Metazoa; phylum Chordata; class Mammalia; order Artiodactyla; family Phocoenidae; genus Neophocaena; species Neophocaena asiaeorientalis. The sequence continues at coordinate 427,377 of NW_020185339.1, read as the reverse complement.
ATGGGAATTTGTGGCAAGGAGAAAAGTAAAATTTTCCTGCAAATCATTTCTGTCCTGGTTTCCATATCCAAAATCAGAAGCCCCATGAGAAAATTATGTTATAGGCCCTGGGAGAAGAGAAAGATAAAATTGGAGAATACAGGTTGTGCCTTTGAGGAGAGTAAGAAGAGAGAGTGAAGTCTTTTTTAGACTAAAAAGACTGTGAGACTGATCCTAGAGTCTGCAGATTCTCAAAGCAATGGGGGCTAGCACTTGGCTTCCTGGCATTGCCATGGTAAGGAGGCAAGACCCAGAGGGAAATGAAGGTGTGGTTTCCAGTGTTGCCTAAAATGTCTCTGCCATGGGTAACATTCAAATAATAATAGGCAGCAATTATTAACAATAGGCAGTAACGAATTCCTCTGTCAGGCATGACTCCTTTAATTGCTGTGTCCTTGGCAGGGTTGAATGTCTCAGGTCTCAGGGAAGGGGAACTGCAGGAAAGGAACTGAGGTAATGGTTAATTACCAATCCTTCACAAAAGAATTTCACCGATATGCCTGTACTGGTATATACTGGATGAAGAACAGCGCTGCCTTTCGTGTCCTAGGCCATTCAAACAGCAGAATATGTAGTCCTGAAGGGACCACAACAGCTGGGAAAGTGAGTGCTTTCATGGTAACTGGTGTAGACTGATAAACAGAATCCAAAGTGACCACCCAGACTTTCAGCACTACATAAGAGCTAAGTATCTCTGCATTCTTCCTGGCAAGAGGGGCACAGTTGGATACATTTGAATTTCCTATCTGCTTCACAGGAAAGTGCCTGTGAATTAAAACTAATTTGATTTAAAGAAAATGTTAAAAGCTATATTTTACCTGAATCCACTGATTGTGATCCATACCTATTCCACGTATGATAAATGGCTCACGTTCATTATAATTTACCTTTTCATGTTATATGCCTGCGGAGAGATAGTGTGCTAGCCAGATGCCAGAGTCTGGCCCTCTCAGCAGTTGTATTTCTTTTTGTTAAATTATAAATTGTGATCTCAGTTACAAGTTAGCTTCCCACATGGCACACCCACAGGGAGAAAATGTGCCGACTACAGGCCATGTTTCCTTTTCCCTGCTAAACTTCATTGTTCGTTGCCTTTAACATACTGTATTCTGATTTTAATCTTCAGATTTAAGTTTGGTTAATTGTAGTTCACCCTAGGAGATGGATTCCTATTGACTTTGTGTTCAAAATTAATATCTAAGTGTGTAAGTGCTGAGGTCCAGATTTAGTCCATGGGAAACTCACCACGAAAATTCTACCTAGAAAAGATTCTTGGGCGGGGGCACTTCATGGCCTTATTCCCAAGAGCACATTGTACTGCAGTGTTACAGTGACATAAATCATTCTTGCTCACGTGTGTGACTCAAACACTGAAAATCAAAGATACAGATTCAGGCTATTGAAATGAAATACGTACCAGAATTAGAAGCCATCTGATTTCACTGTGAATTCCCAAATAACCAAAGAGACAAAGAAGAACAGTAGCAGAACCAGTTCCAATCAAAATTCGAAAAATATATACTATCAAGTGATTATTTTCATCTGTGGAATCCACAAAACAGCTATTATTAAGTGACATTTGTTTTCTATTTAATAATAAATGCAGCAACCCAAGGTTTCCTAGGCAGCTGTTAACAAACCACTAGGATTCTCTTTCTTTTTTAACCTCATTCTAGCACCTCTTACTTGCTCTTAACAACTTTTCTTCCTTTAATGACATGATAGAGAATTTCTTCAATCTCAGAAGGTCCCTTTAACTTTACCTTATCTTTATTGTCTTCTATGAAAGAAGATGACTTTTTCTAGGGTGAATTCTTCTATGTCTAATGTACCTCCAAACATTTTTATATTCATTCATTCATTCATCAAAAATATTCTGAGTACTTAACACATGTGGGTTAAGTTTCCCATGTATGAAACCCTGAGTTTATTGCTAATATGGTCCCGTTAAAACTGTATTTTATTCTCTCCCCATCTAGACTGAACTGTCTGTGCTAGAGACTATATATATTTATATAGTCAACAGGCTAACTGTTAAATGCTTAGTGCTATGGCACAGATGTAGTGCTTAACAATTTGTTTTTAAAGGGAGATAAATAAATTAAATATGCCCTAGGTTTTATGGGAGAAGAGTAGAGGCAATGGGCAGTGGTGTGCTGGAACCAGATTGTTCTGGCACATAAAAGCCAACTGTTAAATTTTCACAAAATCTGTAAACCAACTCAGTCCACACTGGCACCTTGAAATTGGCCATCATGGGATTATTTAAACCACAGAAATCAGCAAATACCATAAACTGAGACTCCATCCCAGGACATTTATCAGCACACCACTGGGTATAAGAGCACCTAATCTAGTAGGGGGAGAAGGTGAAGATATGCAAGATTACTGGAGAAGGTAACACCTGGGGTTAGGCTTTAAATTATAATTGGAAGTCTCTAGGTTGGAATGGTGGAAGCATTCTAAGACACAGAATGGTGCAGTGTGTGTAGGAAACTCAGCCTTGCTGGCATTTACAGTTTCAGGCAGGTGAGACTGGGAAGGTTTGCAGGGGTCAAATTATGAACATTCTATGTGCTGTTTTCTAGTCTTCCTCACTGGAATTACGCTCCATGAGGACAGGCCCTTTATCTTTCTTGTACACTTCTGTATCCTCAGCTCATGGGATAGTGCCTAACGATATGATATCTATATATAGATAGATAGATTTATATGTCTATATCTATCTATATAAAATCTCTTTATCCATTCATCCACTGATGTACATTTAAGTTGTTTCCATAGGGAATATTTTATTTCTAATCATGTGATGGTGACAGGATATGGTAACTGAGTTTTAAAAGAGATTATTTAACTTGGGCAGTGAAGCTATTTTGATCTCCATTATCCTTTCAAGTCTATAGATCTGTAAAAGTCCAGAGTCAGCAGAACAACCGCAATCTTCCATTTCTCTCATCTCTCCTGCCCAAAGTTCCTAGATCTCTCTCTCAAAATTCCCTCTCCTTTATGGTCTTGGATTTAAGTCTTATTATTTAATAAGGTGCTTTTAGAACAATTGGCAAAGACTTTCTGAGGAAAAATTGGACAGTACTTAATGAATTTTAGAGAAATACTGCCACCTGCTGAATAAATCATGTATGCAATTGTTTAACACTGAATTCCTTGTTTGATTTAGAGAAAGGAAAATAGATACATACCCAAAGCTGTGAAAAAATTATTTCTATCTAATAAAAGCCATGCACCAAATCCCATGAGTAAAAGTCCAAGAACCTACAAAAAAAGATAGCCAATACTTATTTTTGAACTAATTGCCAATATAAATGCACATTTTCTTTACTAAATAATTATGAAGATACTTACCAAAAAAGCTCCATTAATGAGATTAAGAAAGTATTTAAAAATTAATGTTTTGTTTTTCCTTAACATTCTTTTTCTCCCCATATACTGATGATTCTGAAAAGATAAACACAACTTTTACAATAAACACTCACCACAGTAATAACTTTAAATAATTCTGCCTACTCACATCCTTTATTTGCATATTTTTCTTCTCATACCAGCGGTCAGTAAAACATTCCCCTTTGCTCTCCTGAATATAAGGAAATACTGAAGATGTCTTGAAACTGTACCTTTCTTTCTTTATCTGCATTTTTTGGCCAGGCAGTCGAGACCAAGAGGGCATTTTTAGAACATGTCAATAGCTGCCTTACTGAACTCCTTGCAGTTTTCAGAAAATGAAATATTTTATTTTGTTTACAGTCATAACACACCTTGTTCTCCTTGCTAGAAACCTTTCCTTTACATCTGACTGTCCTCCTCTTTCCCAGAATAATGTTAACTCTTCCCAGAATAATGTTAACTCCTCACTGAGGTCTAGCCTTGGAAGCCTTTCCCTAATCTCTATTTGTTGCCTATTTTCATCTTTACTTGTCTTCCTTCCCGTGTAGACTCTGAGGTCTTTAAGTGGAGAGAGTAGATTTTGTATACAATTACAACCCCGAGTCTAACACATGGTGGGTACAATAGCAATAGATATTTATTGAATGAATGAATCAATGAATAGGTGAATTAAATGATTTAATGAGCTTACAATTTACTTTGGTATACAGTGTAAGGAAGGGAACTAATTTAAGGTGGTTTTAAATAAAAATTATTTTCCAGATAGCCAATTTTCCTAAAACATTTATGTAAAAATCAATACTTATCGGTTTTGGTGCTTGGTCTATTAGATATGGAGGTTTTACATTTTCTTGGGTATGTTTCTGGGTTTTCTTTTTTCCTTGGTTGTTTCAATTCTAGCTGGCTCAGTATTTTAAAAAATATTGTTTTACAATGTTTCAATACATGCAGTACATAATTGACCTGGTGAAAGTGAAACAGTATACAAGCCCTTGTGTCCCTGTCCTTTGAAGTAAAAGACTTTTGCTTTAGCCTCCCAGGCCTCCCTTGAGTCTCAAAAGGCTGACTCAAGAGTTAGTGACTGGGAAATGTGAAGATGTAGAAACAAAGAAGAGCTGTTGGGCTGGGGAACTGGTAACAATTTAGACTATAAATCTGCTACATAGCAGAATCATCCAACTCCCAGTTCCCTGAAAGACACTGATAAAGGCCTGACACACATTCATAAGTTGTTTTTGTAGGAAGCAGACCCCCACCAGATGAAAACTGCTGACATAGGAACATAGACCCTAGACTGGTTGAAACCAGAAGGTTGATGATGCTTGAAACTTCACCTTGATGCCAACCAAGCAGAGAACTGTGCACGAGCTGATCACACACCCTGCAACCATCTCCCTCATACTGCCTTTAAAACCCCTTCCCTGAAAGCCATGGGGGACTTTGGGTCTTTTGAGCAGGAGCTGCCTGTTCTCCTTGCTTGGCACCTTGCAATAAATGCCATACTTTCCTTCAGCACAACCTGGTGTCAGTAGATTGGCTTTACTGTGTGTGGGTGAGCAGACCCATGTTTGGTTTGGTAACAAAAGCAGAGTTAGTAGGACTAACTTGAAGCTGTTTGCCCCTAGTTAGGAAGAAACCCAATCCATTTGTTGAACTGAAAGATGCCTTAGAAAGTGGATAAGTAAGAGATGTCTAGATTAGCATCCATGCATTTCCCTCCTTACTTCAATCCAAGGCCATATTCCTCCTAAAAATTTCCAAGGTACTTCTTCCCAGCTTCAGGAGTCTCTCCAGGCTTTATCTTCCACTCTCTGCTTCAAACTCTCCCGCTATCATTTGGTTTCTTCAGTTTCTGTCCTCTAGTCTTATTCCTGGATTCCTCCAGTTCCTGGATTATTTGGATGGGACACTCAGTTGGAAAGACTGCTTGATTTTTATTTCAGTTTCTTTCCAAGATGTTGTAGATCTACATTTTGGCTTCAATTCTATTTACTGCAGCATATGAGAAAGCTGTGATCCTCATTCTACAGTTTGAATGAGAAGTTAAGCCCAAAGACCTAGCCTCTGTTTCCCTATGAATGAGAAAGAGAAAGAAGACTAATGAAAGATTTCTGCAGTGATTCTGGTGTGAAATGTTGAAGGCAGAGGATTGATTGTTGATTTGATAATAATTAGCAGGGTTGAGTCAAGGCTAAAATGTTTTGTCAAAGGACCCAAATACGAAACTAAACTGAAGTTTATTCTCTCTCAGTCCAAGATAGGTAATGGGTTCTCTACTGGGAAATCATCTTAGGAACATGGCACTTTCTCCAGCCTGTTCAATATATGGCTCCCAAATTTGCTCAAGGTGTAATCCTTTACAGTCAGCAGAAAGAAAGAGGATGAGTAAACTTAGGCGAGCATCTTTTAAGCAAGTGAGGTGGAAGTTGCATACTTCTCTTCTGCTCATATTCCATTGGCACATAGCGATTAATCACATGGCAATTCTCAGTTGGAGGCAGAGGTAACTATGTGCCCAAGATGAAGGAAAGAAGTGATCTACGGTGGGAAAAGTCAAATAAAATGACCGATAGATAGGAAAGGGCAGTAAAAAGATAATTAGAGGGAGAAAAAGAGGGTTTTGATACATTTCAATATGCTTTACTACAAGCAAGAAAGAATCAAAGATGATCAGAAAGATTTTTTACGATGGGAAAATAAAAGAATAATGAGAATCACTGGAATTGTTTGAAAAAATTTCATAAATTCCATAAATTTAATATTTAATAATTGGGTTTGAATTGGTAAAAGATACCCTTGTGGTTAAGCAATGGAAATGGAGTGCAGGTAAGTGGAGAGCATAAGCTATGCAGAACTGGGAGTCATCCATAGAGAGCTGATATCTTGGGAATAAATGAAAGAGATGAGTGATTAACTATAGATAAAAATGAGCAGAGGGGCTTCCCTGGTGGCGCAGTGGTTGAGAGTCCGCCTGCTGATGCAGGGGACACGGGTTTGTGCCCCGGTCCGGGAAGATCCCACATGCCGCCGAGCGGCTGGGCCCGTGAGCCATGGCCGCTGAGCCTGCGCGCCCGGAGCCTGTGCTCCACAACGGGAGAGGCCACAACAGTGAGAGGCCCGCGTACCGCAAAAACAACAACAACAACAACAAAAAAAATGAGCAGAGGTTTGATTGTAGAGAATGATATAATTAGGAATTTGGATTTTTTTTTTAAAGCAGACTTTAAGAAATGAGAAAATAAGCAAAGTATGATTTCATGGAAACCAATCGAGGAAGAAATTTCTAAAATAATGTTACATTAGACAGATGTCAAAAGGAAGAGAATTCTGTACTCTCAAAGTCAGCTGACTTGGTTAAGGAGGATGTTCATGGTAACTTCAAACAGTAGGGTTTTAGTCCATTTGGGCTGCTATAACAAAATACCACAGATTAGGTAGTCTATAAACAACATAAATTTATTTCTCACAGTTCTGGAAGCTGGAAGTCTGAGATAAAGATGCAAAGTTTCAGACTTCTTTTATCCTCACATGGCAAAAGGGAGCTCTGTGGGATCTCTTCCTAAGAGCACTAATTCCATTCATGAGGGATACACCCTCATAAACTAATCCCCTCCTTTTAAAGGTACCATATTCTAACACCATCATATTGGGTGTAAGGACTTCAGCATGTGAATTTTGAAGGGATACAATCGTTCAGACCACAGCAAGCAGTTCAAGTTAAAGAGTTAGAACACAACAAACAAGGTGTCTTAGCAACGAGCCAAGGAAGCCTATAGCAACGTTTGCATAGAATGGTAAGAGATGGTCACGTGTGATCTTTTCAGCCACAAGCCCCACATACTAAAAACAACATCAGTGAAAATGAAGATTTGCTTACACAAAGATATGCAAGTTTGTGCAGTTCCTAAGTAAATATTTGTAGTGTGGTAGACTTGTATTTTATTTTGCTATAGACAAAGAATTTTTTTACCTAACACAAATAAGGTCCTGGTATGGTATTTCTTTGGTTCATTTCCTGATTAGTTAATAAATGGTCCAACAGCAGAGATATTTTTTAATAGTATAAATGCTGTAGGGAAGGACAATTTACAATAATTCACCTATTCATAGGTGTCATTTTCACTAGTTAAATAATACTCTAAATTACTGTTCTTAAGTTCCTTCTCAGTGCCAGGAGATGGGAACACAAAAAATGAATAAATAAGACAAACTGTTAGGGAATCAAGTATTAAAGCCTGTGGCCAACTCTGAACTGTGTTGGGGGTGTGGGGACTGGGAATACGGAGCTGGGAAGTTTCAGAAAGGCAATGAATTTGAGATAATTCTTGAAGGATGATTAAGAGGGTCCCAGTCAGGCAAACACAGGGTAGAGGCAGCAATTTTCAAGACAGATGGAACACTGCGTTCACAGGCTTTAGAGTGAAGTGCACAAGGGCGTGGGTAGAGTGGCAGGAGATGAAAGATAAGGCTGGAGAAGTAGACTCAGTAAAGATTGTGAGGGATCATGTGTGCTTTGCTAAGAATTTGCAAATAGTCATAGATTGTAAATCAGTTCAACTTGAAACTATTGTTTAACTAGGCAGTGTTTAGCAAAAATCTCTTTAATTGCACTCCTCCTAGAAATTATAGCCAAAAGTGGATTATGTTACTTTGTCCATAATCCTTTAACCTGAGTAGGTTTTTTTTCTTTTTAATAAGTAACTTGAAAGTATGAGTTGTAGAGACATGCACCACGGATTAATTTATCTTCAGAAGAACTTCCAGTGTTTTTCTTTTTTGCTATCAATTTGTTTGACAAGGTAAGCATTAAGAAGGAAAGCAATTCAGACAATATCTTCAAATTAGTTGTTTAAAATTAGTTTTAGAAATTAATTTATTACTAATGGATTTGATATTCTTTGGGAAAAGTATGAATAATTTCATAATTACAAACAAAATTTTAAGATTTTTTAATGTGAATTTCAACATAATGTTAGTCTGAGCATTTTAAATGAAGAGTTTGATAGTTTATAAATTAGCAACAAAACTAAACTAGAAAAAGAAAAAATGTTACTTGAGCATGGGCTTTAATAATGAAAATACCCAAAATTTAATTCTGAAACCAGAAGTAGTTTATTTTTGAAAATCATTATCTTTCTTAAACGAGGACCTAATGTGTTTTTTTAATATCAAAAGTCTACTGGTTTCTCACTCTATGTTATTAATTCTTAAGTTGACACAATACATTTTATTATTCAGTTGTTACCAGGAAATATAGTCTATTTTCTTTCAAAGGTTCAATGAAATTGTTTGCTTTTAGCTTATTGTATATCAGATATCTTCTACAATTATGCTTAACAACTTCCCCTTGGAATTTAATGCTTCATTTGCAAACTTCAAAAAAATTAAAATCAGGGATATCTGTTATTAATTAAAATGAAATTTTACATTTTGTACACTGTACACCCAAAAAGAAACTTTGATGAATTTTTAAGTTAACATTAAATATTGTGATATATACTCAAACTTCAAGTTTTATATTAAAAGTGTGTGTCACCGTCAATATTTTACAGTAAAACATATTACAGAAAATAATTTTTCAGATTTCTCACCCCACACATCCATTCACTTAGAAGTTTTTCATAACTGATTTTGATAATTGCGTGATAATTGATGGATTTTTTTCTTTTTTAAAAGAAACTGTTGTAACGGAAGGCAAACAATTTATTGGCATTTTTTCCATACTTCCAGTCCCCACAAATCACTATTCAGGGTTAAGGTTTTGTGGAATGTACAATTTACACATGGGCAACTCAACATGTACTAGATGCAAATAATAAATATACATAGCTCAGAAACAATTTAAAGGTCAGGCTACCTCTGCTTGGGTAATTGTAACAAAGTGTCCTTTTTTATTAAATACTTTCCAAAATTATTTAAATATTAAAACGTACCTGAAAGGAATTTTAAATTCCTTATCCAGCTCCTGAGATGAAGCGTTCGTTCTGGTTTCGAGTAGAGATAGTTTGTCCTACTGGGGCACCGGTAAAGTCCATCTTCCTTGGGATTGGCAGTTGCCGTGGTTACTCTTTGTTTGGAGGCTCCGGGCGCTGTTTTCCAACAAAGCCGAAGCTTTAGCTGCGGCTGGGTAAGCCGAGACCCCTCAAGGCTGGGGTTGGTGTAGAGGGAAGCGAGGCAGAGTTGCGGGAGCGCAGGCGGAGCCGGGCCCCTCTCCGCAGCGGCCAGGCTTTAGGGCGAAGCGGGGACCGCGAGCCCAGGGGGTGGCTGAGCGAGTCTGTGGAGCGAGAGGCTAAGATTTTTGGTAGTTCATTCGGAACTTGAAGAACTACAGTTGAAGGGTGGAGTTCCTTAAAATTTCCCATTTTTGGCAGCTTTAGCCAACTCCAAGTGGTGTATTGTCAACTTGAAGTAGTTTACTGTAGCCTGTTTGCAATGGGATCCATCTCGGGCTGCCCTGTCCTATCCTGTAACCACCGGCTACAGGTGGCTATCGAGGGCTTAAATGCAGCGAGTGCGAATTGAAATGTGCTGTAGGTGTAAAATACACATCGGATATTGAAGAATTATTTTACAAAACAAAAATGTAAACTTTGTAATTACATTGGCCTTATAATTAATAATTTTCTGTTGATTATATGTTGAAATAATATTTTGGATATATTGGATTGAATTAAATATATTATTAAAATTTCACCTGTTTCTCTTTACATTTTAAAAATTTGCTACTACAAAATTTAAAATCAAATATGTTGCTCAAATATGTAATTGGGCAGGGCTGATCTAAGGAGCCAGTAGATGAGCAGAGAGGGACATATAATGAAAATGTCTCCTTTACCCTATTCTCCCGCCTTTCTTTCTATAGAAAGTTTTGTGAATCTGTACATTCTGCTTCATAGCCATGTTTTTAAAAAATCTAATTTTCCACCTAGCAAAGCTTTTGAATCGCATTTTAATTGTTTGATTACGGGTAGCATTTTGCACTGGTTCTGGATTTGTTTTCTTTTGGAAGAGGGAGGTTATGAGTAAAATTGAATATCTTAAAATTAGCTTTTAAAGTTATAAAAGTAATACATATTCATGATAAAAAAATCACTCAACATAAAGGTATGAAATGAAAATTTAAAATTCCCCAATTTCTTCCAGAAAGTTTCTGTCTAAAAAAAGTGTGTGTACGTGCATATAGTTATGCAAAAGAGATGTTATTCTCTGTAGTTTTCAGCCACTTGCCTTTGTTCAATTATTTCTTCTTGGCTACCTTTCCACAGGAGTACAGTAAATGTACCCATTTTTTAAAGGACTTGTGTAGTATTCCATTCTATGGATTTATCATAATTTATTTAACTGTCCTCTTAGTACTTAGGATATTTTAAAATAAATTTTTATTGAGGTAATTATAGATTCACATCCAGCTTAAAGAAATAATGCAGAAATACCTCTTATACACTCTGTCCAGTGTCTCCCTATGGTAATGCTTTGTTAACTCTAGTATAATATCACGACCAGGATATTGATATTGGTATAATCTGCTAATCTTATTCGGATTGCCTCAATTTTATTTGTATTCATTTGTGTGTGTATTATGTAATACACTATTTATCATCTGAATATGTTCACTAGTTAACCACAGTCAAGATACTGAACAGTTCCAACACTACAAGGATCTCTCATGTTGCCCTTTTATCACCATAACCACCTTCCTCCAATCCCATCCACTCCATTAGTGGCAATCACTAATATGTCCTCATTTTTATAAAATTTTAGTATTTCAGAAGTGTTATGTAAATGGAATCATATAGTCTATTACCTTTTGCTGTGGGCTTTTTACTAAGCATAGTTCCCTGGAGATTCATTGGTATTGTGGCATATATCAGTGGTTCATGCCTCTTATTGCTGATGGTATGGAGGTACTAGAGTCCGTTTAACTATCCACCTATTGAGGGACATTTTGGTTGTTTCCAGTTTGGGACTATTATGAATAAAACCGTTGTGAACATTTGTTTTGGTGTGAGCATAAATTTTCATTTATTAATGAAATTTTCATTTCTCTGGGATAAATGCCTAAGAGTGTATGCAATACATGGAGATCAGTCGAGTTAAATCATTTACATGTGAAAGAAAGATACGTGATATCTATAGCTAGAGGAAGGACAGGCACAGGTATTGTGTGGGTTTTTTTTTTTTTTGATAGGAATGAACTGATTTTGTTTATGGAGGGAGTGGCAGTGCAATACAAATGTATGGCAAAGTAGTAAACAGAAGGAATAGTGGATGGAGCAGACAGTTCAGTAGGTGAGAAGTTATCAGATTCAGAGCATAAGTACAGGATTACACTTTATTAGGAAGAGGGTCTCCTCTCCTAATAAGATTAGAGTAAGAAGAGACTTCAGGAAAAGAAATAGGAAAATGAGGATGTTTCATTTTCTCTGTTAACTAGACTATAAACTCTATGAAAACAGGTTACTTATTTAATCAGTGTATTTGTAGCACCTAGCACTGTTGTGGATGCATCTTGTAGCCTCCCAAAAAGTTGATTTTGAGATGAATGAGTAAAAAATGGAAAATAAAGAGGAAGGGAGTGGAAGGAGGGATGGAAGAACAGAGAGCATGGAGGAGGGAAGGAAGGAGGAAGGAAGGAAAGATAAAAAGGAAGGAAGGGCCGGGAAGAAGACAGCAGTGGAAAGGCCAGGGACTGGAGGAAAGAATGAAAGTTTGGAATAGTCTGGAAAATAAAATAAAAGCTGACTAGTACAATATTTTTCAACCTTTTTTTTTATACCAAGACCCACAGTAAAATAAACAAAAATTTTCATTGCAGATCATGCACACATGCATACATATACATGTACTTATAATTGAAACAAGTTTTTTTAAACAACTTTTACCTGTAGTATATGTAGTGCACTTACAGTTTCTTTTTTGACCTATCCTAACTTTTCCTATTCTATCCTATCATTTAAACTAGATGATCAAGAGCTACTAAATTAATTTATTGATCCACGAATGGGTTACCATCTGCAGTTTCAAGACTATTGGACTAGAAGTTGTTCAGGGGATTGCTGGACAGATAATGAGCTTGACTGAGTTTGGATACCATTTGATAGTGGGAAAAGCACTGGCTTTGGATTCAGGATCTTTGAATTAGGATCCTGCTTCCATTACTTACTAGCATCATACTATGGCAGTTAAGTAACCTCTTCCAACCTTGGGTTTTTCGCCTATACAATGACTATAATGACCTTTAACCCATTAAGTTATCAATCACTCAAGTGTCTTCTAGTGCCTGGTTTGTCACAGGTACTTAATACATGGAAGCTAATGATGGTAGTTAACGATGATGATGTGAAGACCTACTACAATGTACTGCTTGACCCATATCCATTACAAGCATTAGAGATTTAAATGAAATAAATATTGAACTTATAAGCCATGTATTAGCCATTATTGCAACATGTTATTGTTGGTTAAAACATGTGGCTATCTGGTGGAATTAACAGCTCTGATTTAATGAGTAGAAACTAACCACATGTTTCCCCATATATAGACATAGGTTGTTCTCTTATAAGTATTTTAATCTCTGAATACTCAAGCTGTTCAGAGGTATTTTGCCATTAATTATTACCATGAAAATGAATTTTAGTATGAAGTTTCTTGGTTCAGAAAGGTAAGCCAGTTCATTCCATGTAACTTTTCCTTTAGAGAATTTAAGAGTACTATTAGAGTTGATCATTTTGTAGTCAAAACATTAAAGAAATAATGAATGAATATAGGGAGAAAACATTTTCTTCAATATATAGTACAGCCATGATAAGGTGTGAGAAAAGTTTGTTAAACTAAAGCTATGTTAAACTAAATTTTTACCTAGAGCATGTTGGATTGGTATGGCACATTAAAGAACCTATAGTTTTTACCAGCATTTAGCTTCTTCAATTTTCTTTAAATGGTTTTGTGTTTTATTATGAAGGATGATGGAAGACAATGATGATGATGATATAAAGCTCAAAGAAGAAATAGAAGCTGAATTGGATAAAATCAGCATTTCTTCCTTGGAAAAAGATGATTTTGATAGTGATTCAAAATCAGAAACCCAGAGTGATAATAGTGATACAGTAAGTGTTGTGTTGTATTTTTGAGCCTTTTAACTGGATAAGCCTTTTAGGAGAAATATTACTTTTCTCAGTGTGTTTTGTATACTTATCTCATTTTTTCCTTAGGGTCACCTTTAAGCAATATATATTAGTAGATATTTAAATATAAAAGGTATATTGAAGGTAGAAATTACCTATAACTTCACATGTATATGTGTGCATTTTTCACAAAATTGGGATTGTACTATACGTATAAGTATGTGTATGTATATATACATATATCTGCACACATGTGTATGTTTGTATCCTGCTTTTTTTACTTAATCATGAGCATTCTAATGTGATTAGATATGCATAAAAAGCAAAATGTATGTGAAATCTTTAGACCAAAGAATAGTTACTTTTTTTGAAACCATTTATTTTCTTTTCATTTGTGTATTTTCTCCAATGTTTATATGCCTAGAAAAGTTATTCATGGATTCATTCTTTTATATAAAAATCCTTAATCCAATGGAAACTTATTTTCAGCTATGTTATAAAAAGTAGATCTAATTAAAATTTTCCTGCATATATTTAACAAATATTCCCAGGGTCACTTATGGAATAATCCACTTCTTCTCAATTGATTTGTCATATCTGTTATATATATTTAGTTGTTATACATATGATCTATCCAAGGCTATTTATTCTTTTCCATTATTGTGTTAATTTTTGCCCTATAGTGGTTTTATATTTTTAAATATAAAATGGGTCAAATTCCTTTAGTAGTTCTGCTATTTCAAAATCTTTTCAACTAAGCTTTTTTCAAAAAACTCATTTGTCAAGTTTCAAAAAATAATTACAATTTGATTTTTAATTAGGATTGCAATAACCTACATAATACTTTTGGAGAAAATAATATTTTTATATTATTGTATCTTTTTATTCACAGCTAATTTAACTGTGACAAAAGTTCTGAAATTATTCATTTGAATATGAGATCCAACAGAATCATGGATGCAATTTATAACCACCTGAAAATTAAAAGCAAATTTTAACCAAATATATTTGTTTGGATTATGCTCTTTATACGGAGCCCTTTTACCTCATTTACACATTTTACTCAAATTTTTGGCATATCAAAACAGATTTTGATACATAGTTTTAGTAAAGAATTTTACAGTTTCTTTTATTATTTACATTTTTAGGATTTAGATGAATTACCTGACTCAGTTCTTCACTGTATTAACGTCATAAAGAATAAAAGTAAAACTGTTGAAGAGCTCATTCTTCAGGACATGGAAGATACTGATGTTTTAAGTAAGTACAGTTTTCATCTGCTTGGCAGATAAGTTTTCTGTAAGTATGAATAATGAATAATTTATAATTTAGAAAATTAAACTGCTTGAAGTTCTTGTCTCTTGTCATATACAGGTATGTGCATTTATCTCTAATAAAATATCCGTAGTATATTGGTCTGTTCAATTTAGTTCATTCATTTGTTTTACTTACTACCTTCCTTACGTCTCCAGTAAGTACTAGCCACTAACAATTTGTTTTACCAGTTCTAATTAAAACCAGACATTCTATTACTTTATGTTAAAGAAAAGAAAACTAATTGTGGGACTATTTTAGAAGTATCAGTTCATACATATATTTGGAGAAAAATATAATTTATATCAAAGCCTCACAATCTTTATTTGCTTCAACTGAGCAAATTTACTTCTTGCAAATTTATTCTAAGAATAATAGAATGAACAAAGGTTTAACTAGAATTAATCCTGGCTTAGTTTATAATGAAAAATGGTAACAACCGAAATGTTCAACAGGACATTGGTGTGTCTAACAATACACTCATTAAAAAAATACGGCTTAGACAATATTTAATAACATAAAGAGTTTCATGATATACTATTAAAATTATTATGAAATTTGATGTCATTTATAAAAATATTAGTATAAACTATAATGTGGGTATTCATAGATATTTATACGAAAAATATTACTCTGTGAAAGGATATGTTCTAGCCACTGAGAATGCAGCAGGGAACAAAATAGGCAAAGGTCCTCTCTTATTCTAATGTTCTGGTGTGGGGAGACAGACAATAAACAAATAAATACATATGTAATATTTCAATAATGATAACTTCTATGAAGGAAGGATTTTATGATAAGGGGATAGGGACTTCACTGCTGGTGCAGTGGTTAAGACTCTGTGCTCCCAATGCAGGGGGCCTGGGTTCGATCATTTGTCAGGGAACTAGATCCCACATGCATGCCATAACTAAGAATTCACATGCCACAACTAAGGAGCCCACCTGCCGCAACTAAGACCCAGTGCAACCAAAAAAAAAGAAAGAAAAAGAGAAGGGGATAGAGATTGAAGATTGCTATCTTAGATAGGGTAGGTCAAAGAAGGCCTCTCTGAGGAGGTGATATTTAAGTAGTGACTGAAATGAGACAGTAAGCCACATGGGATATCTCAATGAAGGAGAAGTGAGTCACGTGGATGTCTAGAGGGCTGGTGTTCCAGAAAGAGGGAATCGTAAAGGCCAAGGCACACTGAGTGGGCATGATATGTTCAAAGAATAGTAAGCCTTTGTGGTTATATCCAAGAAAATAAGGGGTCAGATCATACAGGGCTCTTATCAATCCAAGGTGTGGACTTTGGATTCTGTTCTGAGTATATGAAGGTTTTTGAGTAAGGAGTGACAGAATCTGACATATTTTGAGACAATCGTTCTGGAAACTGCAGAGGAGATGGCTTGAGGTAGCGAGAGTCCACTACAAGACTGTCACGGTAGTGTGGTTAGAGATGAGAGTGATTCGAGTAGAAATGATGAAAAACAGTCGCATTCTAGAAAACATTCTTAAGGTAGAAAGAAACAAAAGTATTTATTGATGGATTTGTATGAAAGGAAGAGAGGAAATTTGGCTCCAAGGTTTTTGTTCTGAGTACCTGTGTGAAAGGATGTATAAAGACTTATGTAGACCCTTCAGGTTTTAGCAGTGCTTATCTATAGTCAAGTTATGGGGGATTTTAATGGTTTTCCTATTTATATTTACTAAAGTTTATACAATGAAAATGTATTTTAAATATATTGGCAAGTATAGAGCCTAATTATGAAAAAAAGCAAAGGAAATATAATTATAAAAAATTAGTTACATGAAAGATTATATAACTACAGTTATAACAGTGGTTTAGAAAATTATAAGGTCCCATGTATATAGCTCTAATCAAATAAGTTTGATAGTCTCAATGAATAGAATAATTTTCTAAGAAAATTCATATTATCAAAATTGCTTGATAAAGGAGAAGACATGATTAAATCAATAATTTGGCTGAAGGTGGAAAGAGATTTCTTCTCAAGTGTCGTTAGGAACTAGGGATAATTTTGCAATTGAATTATTCCAATCCATCAAGGAGCAAAAAAATCTGCATGTTATATAATATTTCATTTGTAAAAAACTGCACATTTTATTTTTTATTTTATTTTATTTTTTTGCGGTATGCGGGCCTCTCACTGTTGTGGCCTCTCCCGTTGTGGAGCACAGGCTCCGGACACGCAGGCTTAGCGGCGATGGCTCACGGGCCTAGCCACTCCGCGGCATGTGGGATCTTCCCGGACCGGGGCACGAACCCGTTTCCCCTGAATCAGCAGGCGGACTCTCAACCACTGCACCATCAGGGAAGCCCCAAACTACACATGTTAAATACAAAACTGTGCAAGCTTCACATACATATACATAAGAGAAACTGAGGCTAATTTTATTTATGAATATGGATGTACTGATTAGGGCTCTCATTTGTAGACAAAAGCTGTTATAGCTACTTTAAGGAGTAAGGTTTTAGGGAGTATTTGTGTAAAACAAACTTAGTGGCTTAAAATAACAGTATGCTGTTATCTTTTATATAGTTCTGTGGGTTGACTGGGCTTTAGCTAATCAGTTCTTGCTTGCATTTCTTATGCATTTACAGTCAGATGTTGATTAGGGCCACAGTCATCTGAAGTCTTTACTGGATTGGAATTCTAAGATGGCTCACTGAAATGACTGGCAGTGATGCTAATTGTTGGCTGGGAGTTCAGTTGGAGCTGTCAGCTGGAGGCACCTATGTGGTCTCTCCCTATGGCTTGCATGGCACCTGGATTCTGAGAAATAGCATCCTGTGAGCAAAATATCAAGAGACTAAGATGGAACCCTGTAAAGATTCATATGACTTATTCTCAGAAGTCATGCAACATCACTTCTACTACATCCTGGTGGTTACATAGGGTCAGCACAGATTCTTTGCGGGAGGGGGCTACACAGGGTATCATACCAGGAAGTGTGGGAGTGACATCTTTGGAGACTAACTATTACAATAAATAACAGAATTGTTAATAGAACTGAAGAAACAGATTCTAAGCTGAACATCCAAAGTGTAGAAAATATACATGCAAGTACATTGTAGAACTGGGCTGCAGCAGGAGCTGCTGATATAATAAAGAAATTCAGAGACATTAATCCTCTACTATACCCTGCTATCTCCAACCCAAAGCACCCTCTATCATAGTCTGAGCCAGAAAAATGAAAATCTCTCTCTGCCTTTCTTCACACATAATATTTTTATGAAAATAAAGACTGGGCTTCCCTGGTGGCACAGTGGTTAAGAATCTGCCTGCCAATGCAGGGGACATGGGTTCGAGCCCTGGTCCGGGAAGATCCCACATGCCGTGGAGCAACTAAGCCTGTGTGCCACAACTACTGAGCCTGCACTCTAGAGACCGCAAGCCACAACTACTGAGCTCATGTGCCACAACTACTGAGCCCGTGAGCCACAACTACTGAGCCCGCGAGCCACAACTACTGAAGCCTGCATGCCTAGAGCCTGTGCTCCGCAGCAAGAGAAGCCACTGCAGTGAGAAGCCTGTGCACCGCAATGAAGAGTAGCCCCCGCTCGCCACAACTAGAGAAAGCCTGCGCGCAGCAACGAAGACCCAATGCAGCCAAAATTAAATAAATTAATTAATTAATTTTAAGAAAAGAAAAGAAAGACTTACACAAATGTATCAATTGGCAGAACCTAAATCACCCTCAGAAACCTAGCTTCAAAGGCATCTGGAGAATGTTATTTTTGCTTTTCAGCTCTCACATAAGAAAACATGCCAGAGAGGTTGTGAATTGGTGTTGAAAAAGAAAATCTATAATAATAGACAAAATAGGTGTGAATAGTCAGTTAATTAGCAGAATGGTCATCTGTAAAAAATAGTTTACTACTAGGGAACATTACCATGATAAAACATGTTAATTGAATAAGGAAAAGAAGCATAACTACATCTGCACAGATGATAAAAACACAATAAAATTCAACAAAAACTCAAAAAATTGGGAATGAAAGTTTACTTCATTTACACGTTAATAATTGTAATCTTTTAAAGTAAGACTTTTATTAAAGCATTTTCAGTATCTTGTGCTGAAAGATTATACTGCTAGTTTGTGGCAGGTAGAATTGAACTTTTGTTGGTTTCTAATCAAGGTGTCATTGTGATATTAAACACAGCATTATTCTGTGTACATGGAAAATGAACTTCAGTCTAGAATATGAAAGGTGATAAAGAGATCTAAAAATCTGTTATTTTTATTTTTGAATAAAGATTACAGATTTCCTATGTTCTTTGTTCTTCAGTATTTCCTGTTGTTTTGAGTTACTGATCAAGAATATGCTGTGGTAGAATTTGAGATTAAAGGATGATGAAATAGTTTGGGATTTTAACATGTTGTGTCTTGCTCTAATATTTAAAGTTATAATATTTCTTTCTCTTTATAGGCTATGATTATGGAGCAGTTTCTAATAATCATATGCATTTAAGGATAGAATTACGAACTGAATGTAAAGAAAATCCAGAACAATTAATGAAGGTATATGTTGTTTGACTGAAAGTACTCAATATTGCAGTTAGAAATTTACCTTTACCTCTCACGTACCATTTAAAGTTCACTGGCTTGGGCTTCCCTGGTGGCGCAGTGGTTGAGAGTCCGCCTGCCGGTGCAGGGGACGCGGGTTCGTGCCCGGTCCGGGAAGATCCCACATGCCGCGGAGAGGCTGGGCCCGTGGGCCATGGCCGCTGAGTCTGCGAGTTCGGAGCCTGTGCTCCGCAACGGGAGAGGCCACAGCGGTGAGAGGCCAGCGTACCGCCAAAAAATAAATAAATAAATAAAGTTCACTGGCTTAAAAATTTAATTATTTTAAGCTAATAATTTTTGGATTTGTTTCCTCCTCTGGCATATAATATAAAACAATACAAATTTCAATCTTTAAAAATATTAGAAATAGTGATTTGAACCATAAATACTTGGGAATTTAATGTAGATAGGAGAGCAGAACTATATTGAATAGTATTTTTTCCCTAAAAGCTCCAAGGAAAACAATGAAATATACTCTAATATTATTACTTTGCTTAGGAATGTACTGTGATCCAGTGGAGACTTTAAATACCCTGTAGAAACTTTAAACGTAGAATATCTTATGTTAGTTTTTTTTAAAAAAATGGTAAAACAGAAACATTCGTAAAAAAGTAAGAGTAAAGGAGAGCCTAGCATTTTTGGGTGAAACTCCCGGAAATGTATTTAAGAGAAAACCTCTTCCACAGGTTCAGCATCTTGAAATCATTTTTACTTCTCATTTTACCCAACTGTAATTTTACCTTACTCTATTCTTGCTCTCTGTGTATTTAGCATAATGTGAAAATTACTTGTATGTATGTTTCTTACTCTCTTTTTTGGTAACCCTCAAACCTGAAATATATTAATTTTGAATTATCATATTGCTACTTCAGTGGAATAGATATCCTGTACCTTTCAAGCTAGAATATATAGAAGTATAATTATGGAAAAGTATTAATCAAAATTATAACTTGTGTGTAAGTCAGGGAAAATTAGAGAATAGTTCTATTTTTAAAACATACTGAATATATTAGGAATTTGTATATGTGAGCTATTGCTGCAGATAAGAAATATAGAAAGGTATTAGGAGGAAAACACATATTAGTAGAAACATTTTGACATGATTATTAAGCAGTTTAATTGAATATTGTGAGTAAAGATTAGAAAGTAATTAGAATTCTGAAAAACATTAGGAGGGTAAAACAGAGTGTGCTTGCATGGAAAAAACATTTTTCTTCACCATAAAGAGAATAATTATCAATATGCTATATAGAATTGTATTTGAGAGTGATTTGAAGTAAATAAAGTTCTATATATGTGTATGTAAATACTTAATGCATTATTAAAATGATAGCTTTACTCTCTATTTTGTTTTTCTTTAATCACTGGTACTTTTTTAACCTCTTAGATGTTATCTGAAATAGAAAAAGAAGAATTTCTGAGAAGTAAAACTCATTGTGGCAGCCCTGATTCTGTTCCAGAGCCTGATCCTTGTGATTTGCCTGTGGATGAACATGTTTTGCCAGGTGGACTAAATTGCTTGGTGATATTTATGATAATTTTTATGTGATTGACCTTAATTATCTGAAAAAAAGTAGACAGTTTTCTTTTGACATTTAGAAGAATATAGTCACAATATTTGAAAAATATTGTATACTTGCTATGCTTATTTAATTACATGTTCTCATAGTTTTTTTTATGACTCCTAATTTAACTTCATGTAAGTAGAGTTAAAACTTTTCCACATATATAGCTGACTGCAATAGATATATGCAGACCTGAATTTTTTAAGTGTCTCTTAACTGTGTTCCTTATGTATCGCTTAACTACACACATGCACACACACACACACACACACACATTATGTTTTTATAGAAGTCTTATGGAATAGTTTAAGGCAAGTTATGTGACTTCTTTATTGATGCAATGGAACTTACATGTATTTTGCATACTTTTACTTTGGTAATATATTGACATTATTTATTTATTTTGAAATTACTTTTAAACTTTACACTGGATCAGATTTGACTGTTTTGATTTAAAAATTTTTCTCCTCATGAATACAGATGATGCTGATATAAATTTCGGATACTGTGAAGTGGAAGAAAGATGTAGGCAGTCCTTTGAGGCTTGGCAAGACAAACAGAAAGAACTAGAAGACCAAAAGAAGCAAACTCTCAAAGCTCAGAGGGATAGAGAAGAAAAGCAGTTTCAAGAAGAAGAAGAAAAAAGACATTACTGGATGAAACAGTTTGAAGTTGAAAAGAAGAAATTGGAGAATATTCAGAAGGTAAGGTTTTTTAATTTTAATTTTTGTCTTTCATACATTTAAAAAAATCAGTATCTACTTCTGAACAGTATTGATGTTTTGGTTTGTGGTGAGAATTGAGCTCCATTCTATGGGTTTTAATTAGTCCTAATAATCAAAGCAGTTGACTGTGGATTAACAGTATTAATATGGACTCCTTGCCTAGTTTTCATGAAATTCATTAGAATTTCAGGTACTGCTTTGAAACTTCATAGTTTCAAAGATTGTCCTAAAAAAGCTGACATTTACTACATAAGTTGTTACTTTTTTACACCCTTCTAATCATAGAAAAAGGCAATAGAATTTTCTCAATCATGTAACGTCCTTGCTATGTGGTCTGATATCTAGCAATTTTGTAAAACATATTTGGTTGAAGTGGTTTAGCCATGTAGGTGATGGTATGTGCCTCATTCCCACAAATGAGCTAATTCCTGGGACTAGAAATTTTTTGGTGTGAAGGAATTTTGTGTTTTTTTCATTTCTGTTTCCGCCCAGCTGTACCTCAGGTGGTCCTCATCCTCAGGTCATGGTAGTGGCATATTGAGAAACTGGTGGATTTCTAGGACCTACATGTGGGCCATTAGCCCGTTTAGAATGTATGGATAACAGACAGGACTTACATCTGTTTTCCATTACTAAAGTTGCCTTATATATTACTCACGACTTACTAGTTTGAGTGTTCCATATAGAGAACCTTAGCATGTAGTCACATAGACAGTTCAGGGTATTCAAGCCTCCAATGTTGAGTAGACTGCATTTCCTGATTATATAGAAAATAAATAAATTAAAAAGTGATAATATTGTCGAACCAGCTTGGCCATGGCTTTTTCTAATAGTAAGCTATGAATGTTTAGCTTTCTTTTAGTTATATTTTCCTTTCCACAGACCAGATTAGTCATTTCCAAAAGTCAGAAGCTTTTTTTTTTTTTTTTTTCCAATTCCAGAGTAGGAGTGAATATAATGTAGATTCTTAGAGAAGTGTTTGCTGGCTTGTGGTAAAACGTATTATTGCTATTGGTTGTTAGTGATATTTTCAAATATTTTCTAAAAAACATCTGATTTTAAAATTCTGTTCAGCTAAGTTGCCATTTTTATTTGTTTTGTAACAAAAATTTACTGACTACTTTAAGGGCAAAGCTTTCAGCTATGTGCTTACATGATACAAAAGAGATTTAACACAGGGCCCTACCCTTGAAGAATTGTAACTTGTTTTTTGAAAGTAATTTGTGCTTTATCATAAAATTATGATTTAAAAAATATATATGACATTAGTAGGTTTAATGAGTTTCTGAATGTGTGCTTTGTTTTACCTTGGGGCTTAAAAGTTTTCCAATGAGACCATTCCGTAATTTTATAATGATGGATCCTAAATAATTTACTTATTTAGTAATTCTATTCTGTGTCCTTTGTTAGCTTCCTCTTCCATTTTCCAAAACAGCTATCATAAATCTCTTTCCTTAAGAGTTCTACCCAACTCCTCCCTCCTCGTTATTAGCAAATTATCACATAACATTTTTGCATCTATTACAAACTTCTTTGTCTTTCTCATCCTGCATCTAGTTAGCATCAATCTCTGTGGTCGCCTTTTTGCCTTTTTTTTTTTTTTGCCTTTGCTCTTATCTCAGTAAGAGAGGTTTCTTCTACCAAAGGCTAGCTTTTCCTCCTTTGCTCTATATTCTATCATTTTCCAGTTTACCCCAGTTTTCCATTATGTTGAAACACCCCTACAGCTTCCTCCTTTCTTATTGCTTATAGGCATGTTAAATTTTCTCCTGTCCTAGAAACAAAACAAAAGAAAAATCATGAGATCATTTTCCTTTATATGTCTCACGTCAGCTGCTCCTTAGGTCTACTTATCATAGGCAGGCTTCTTAAGGAGTAGTTATTTGTGCTCAATCCATTTCCTCATCTCTCATTCAATCCTAAATCTGCTAGGGATCTTCCACCACCGCTCCAGTGAATGAAACTGCTTTTGACAAAAATAATCAATGTTTTCTAAATTGGCTTGGACAAAAATAACCAATGGCTTCTAGAAGCATACTCACAGGTTCTATTTCAGTATTTATTTTTGCCTCTTTAGCATTTCATGCCAATAAAAATTTGATTGCTGACCATTTCTTTTTCTCTTGACTTCTGTGGGACCATACTGCCTTGACTGTCTTCTTACATGTTTGGCCGTTCTTCCTTGATATCTATTTTAGGCTTCTTTTTCTCTTTCTCCTTGAATGTGGTCCTACCAAGGATTCCATCCTTTGTTCTTTCTTTTCTTACTCCATGTATTTTCTCTCTTGATAATCTCAAACACAGTTATGGCTGTTCAGAACCAAATCTATAGTTAAAACAAAAAAAGTCGAACTACATAACTCTCCTACACTCAGAACTTAATGTATCTAAAGTTGAATGCACTGTCTTTCTTTCTGAATCGTGCTCCTCCTCTGGTGTTCATTATTTTGATGAGTTACACTATCATCATAGTCGAAGCTAGAAAGATATGGACCATTTTTAACTCTTCTCTCTCTTTTACTATCCTCTTCCTTCTAATAGTTATATTATTCACTGTCTCATCCATATGTCTACTGCTACCCCATATTTCAGGATGTCCTAATGTCTAGCTTGGAATATTTACTATACTCTCTAATTGATCTTCCTACTTTTGGTCTTGTATTCTGTAAACTCATGTACCATAGTGCAGTTGGTAGGATAATTATTTTCTAAAAAAAGTTATTTCCCTGCTTAAATGCCATCAAAAGTTCCCACAATTCCTATAAGATAATGTCCAAAGAACTTTTCTCACTTCCTTTTATCCAGGCAGTTGGCAGTTTATGACCATTTCATATTTACATCGTGTTTGTGTCTCTTCTGACTCCTCCCACCCTATCTGCAGAAGGCCCTCATTGGTTCTCACATGGACTTCTCTAATAGCTACCTCACTGATCTCCTTAGTGTCTCTCCTTGACTTACTTTCTCTAATTCTATCAAATGTAACCTTATAATTTTTCTAAAACAGAGCTGTAATCATTTTCCTAGCTCAAAAACATTTAATAAATGCCTAAAATGTTTATTTAATCTCTTAAAAGCCTAATAATTTCAAAAACAATCTTCTGTATGAAACCTTTCATGATCTTCTAATTATAGCACCAATTCCTACCATAATCCTTATAGTTCTTATTTTGTGATAAACTTATTTTGCTAAATTTGGGGCAACGTGTGAATGTATGATTGCATTCTCATATTATTAAAGGTAAAGTTTTTGAGGGAGGGGATTATATTTTACTGATTTTTTTTTTATTCTGCAGAGCCTTTACAAAATAGATGCTAATAAAGAGTTAATGAAAGAAAACAATTACCCTCTGAAATGATTTACTATGTGAATTAAATGAAATGGTGTGGAGAGAAAAAAATTGTAATGCAAAACCCATCTTAACACACATTATCATCTGTAATTTTTGCATTGTCCAGGAGTACTTCTAGCCAATGCATTTTATTATATGAATAAACATATAAATAAACTCAAATAAATAAAACAACTTACCCAGATTGTAAATATCTTTATATGCTAATGGGAACCCTAGGTATCATTTTATTATATTTCAGTTTGGAATTAAAGTTGTTATCCCAGTACTAATAACTGAGGACCATTGGGTGAGTTGTTATCTTTAACCATTGTTTACAAATATATGTCGTAAGAATCATACATAATAAACATAATATTGTTTGATAGTTGAATATAATATATCAATATTATCATATGCTCAGCAAGAACAGGACAAGATGAATGATGAACTTCATAAAGAGGAGAAAAAATGGAAGGAGAAATTTAAACAGCATGAGGTATGTGTTTGTTGTTTTTAAGCAGCGCAATAATCATTCTCCATTTGAAGTAAATTACTATGCTTGGAATGGGCATTTTAAAATAATATTGCCTAGTTGGTATAGGATTTAATTTACTGAAGTTTTAAAAATACCTTAGTTATAGAAGCTCTCCTTGAAATAGAATGTCTTGAAAAGGAAAATAAACTGGTTCCATGAGTGAACATGTCTGTATACTCTTGTAATTGTAAAATTTCTTTTAAGTTTTGAGAAAACATACTATTACGAATATTTCATTATGATTGAGGATTGTTATAAGAGGTTACTGCATTTCTTTAGCACAACTAATTGAATGTGTTAAATAACCCCTTTAAATTTAAGATGATCCTGATGACATGTTTATTGTTTTAACTTTAATTTACTCCACAGTTTTTATATAAAATTATTTTAAATAATTACAAGTAAAAAGTAGATAAAACTTCCCATAATCCTGTAATGTAGTTAAAAATATTAACTATCATTGTATTTTTTCCAAGTCTTTTTAAAATTTATACAAACACATTCCTGAAAAAATATGTTTATACTGGCCATCTCTAAATTTTAAAAAGTTGGTTAGGGCTTCCCTGGTGGCGCAGTGGTTGAGAGTCTGCCTGCCGATGCAGGGGACCCAAGTTCGTGCCACAGCCCGGGAAGATCCCACATGCCACGGAGCGGCTGGGCCCGTGAGCCATGGCCGCTGAGCCTGCGCATCCAGAGCCTGTACTCCGCAACAGGAGAGGCCACAACAGTGAGAGGCCCGCGTACCGAAAAAAAAAAAAAAAAAAAGTTGGTTAGACATGTGAAGACACATGGTTCATTATGAATGGTAAGAAAAAGAAAGACAGTAGTGGCTCACTTTCAGGTAATACAAATGTTGGAGTTAGGAGAGCCATTCAAGTACCTCTTGCCCTGTTGGTGGGAATGTAAATTGATACAGCCACTATGGAGAACAGTATGGAGGTTCCTTAAAAAACTGAAAATGGAACTACCATACGACCCAGCAATCCCACTACTGAGCATATACCCTGAGAAAACCATAATTCAAAAATAGTCATGTACCACAATGTTCACTGCAGCTCTATTTACAATAGCCAGGACATGGAAGCAACCTAAATGTCCATCAACAGATGAATGGATAGAGAAAACGTTATATATATATATATATATATATACACTACCAAATGTAAAACTGATAGGTAGTGGGAAGCAGCCACATAGCACAGGGAGATCAGCTTGGTGCTTTGTGACCACCTAAGGGGTGGGATAGGGAGGGTGGGAGAGAGGGAGATGCAAGAGAGAAGAGATATGGGGATATATGTATAATTGATTCACTTTGTTATAAAGTAGAAACTAACACACCATTGTAAAGCAATTATACTCCAATAAAGATGTTAAAAAAAAAACCTATAACTATCATGCAGTAGCAAAATAATTAAACAGGTGATATGAAAAGAAAATTAGAATCTTTAATGAAATACCAAGTATATATTCTAGAGTTGAATAGTTCAGTGTATAAAAATAAAATTTCAGTGGATAAGTTTGACAGTAGATTTGACATAGCAGGTGAGAACATTAATGAAGCTGAAGGGAAGTCAATAGAAAATACCCAAATTTAAGCACAGAGAGGGCAAAAAATAATGGGAAAAGCAGAAAAGTATACAAGAAATATGTGACGCATAATGAAATATAAAAAATGTGTATAACAGTAATCTTGGAAGGAGTGTAGAGAATGGGGCAGAACCTATGTGTAAAGAGATAATAGTTGAAATGGTTTCAAATTGTTTTAGAAAAATCAGTCTGAACATTTGAAGATGGTTAAAGATCTCCAAATAGAATCAATACAAAGAAAATCACACCTGGGGATTTAATAGTATTGAAATTCAAGACAAGAGGGAAAAATCTTAAAAGCAGCCAGAAAAAAACACACGTTACCTAAAAAGGAGCAGCAGTAAGCTGGCAGCTGAGTCCTTAAGTGAAATGATGGAAAGAAGAAGACAGAATAAAAAATTTAAGTGCTAAGTGTTAAGGGTTTCTTTGATCATTAGTGTTCTTTGAATCCAGTCTTCCTCTGCTTTCTGGACTCAGTTTTCCCTTCCTGCAGTATATAGCTAAATACTTGTCAAAAATATACTTTTGGACAGCAAATTTTCTCAATCTTTGCACAATTGAAAATGCTTTTATTTTGCTTTTAAAACTGAATGATTAGTTTTCTTAGACACAGAATGCAGGTTTATTACCATTTAGTTTTAACAATTTAAAGATATAACTCTATTGCATATTTATTTATTTTTTCACATGCCATCTATGATTGCAAATTTGATACTCATTCATTACATTCTTTTGAAGCTTTGGGATTTTTCGCTTTTTACATTCATCCACACATATTTGCTGGTTTTCTACTGTGTCCAGGCACTTCTGTAAGTACTCAAGATACAGCGGTGAATAAAACAGAAAATAATCCTTGCCTTCATGGAGTGTTCTGAAATATTGCTAGTATCTAGTATATGAGTGTATCATTGTGTGTGTGTGTGTGTGTGTGTGTGTGTGTGTGAAGTTAACTCTGTATCTTAACAGCCTTTTGTTTTTTTTGGTTTAGAAAACATATTTTTCTATGATTCTCTTTCCTTTGGTTTTTCTCAGTTTTTCATTTTGGAACTCCTATTAGTCATATGTTGAGGTCTCTGTGTTGATCCTCTTTACACCTGAACATCTCTGACATATATTTCATAGCTTTGTGTTTTATATGTTGTTTTAGGAGACACCTAATTTTGAAGTTTTTGTTTAGGCAATCAGCTGTTCAGCAATTTTATATTGATTTTTTTATTTGAGTGAGTCATATATTTTTATTTGAGGACTTGCATTTCATTTTTTGGTTCAGTTTTAGTTTTTTTGTTTTCTTTTTTGCGGTACGCGGGCCTCTCACTGTCGTGGCCTCTCCCGTTGCGGAGCACAGGCTCCGGACGCGCAGGCTCAGCGGCCACGGCTCACGGGCCCAGCCGCTCCGCGGCACGTGGGATCTTCCCGGACCGGGGCACGAACCCGTGTCCCCTGCATCGGCAGGCGGACTCTCAACCACTGCGCCACCAGGGAAGCCCGCATTTCATTTTTATATGAGGTTATTCTTGTTTACACATTTTTTTCTTAAAAATATCTTTATTTTAATTTTTACTTAAATAGCTCTTTTCTCAGAAATTGGTTCTTCCATCTTCTTATTGAAGCATTTTTATTGCCTCACA
Source organism: Neophocaena asiaeorientalis asiaeorientalis (assembly GCF_003031525.2). Lineage (NCBI taxonomy): Eukaryota > Metazoa > Chordata > Mammalia > Artiodactyla > Phocoenidae > Neophocaena > Neophocaena asiaeorientalis. Next base: position 398,557 of record NW_020185339.1, on the reverse strand, counting down.
TCTTTTGTGTTAGTTTTTCTCAAGTATTTGCCAAATTTTGTTGATCTGTTTACTTTTGTTTTAGAACATTAGTGACAATGATATTTTCTTACCTACCTCCAGATTATCTCACTTAATGCAAGATGTGTTTATCAACTTTCTTAATAGTTGAGAAAGGTTAAGATGTGTAACTAGGCTTATTTGTATGTACTACCTCACCTTCCTGGTATTATAAGTCACAAAATAATTCCCCACTTCTGCAGTCCCTGTGCTAGTTCCTTTATCAGAACTCCCATCTCGGAAAGTCTGAAGTCCTTTTCTCCTACACAGATTTTAGCTTGAGGCTTTTCTTTCTTTTTCTCTGTATCATTCAGATTTCATAAGCTTTCTATCTTCAAGGAATTCCTCAATCTGTGTCTGGGTGGCTTAGTATAGCCATAATATTACAGTATCAATTTACTAACTTGATAAGAAGCCCCTAAATATTAAAAAAATTAATATACCCTTTAAAATAAATTACTTTAGTTCCTCTAAGTAAATTTTGTATTGACTTTACTATGATTTCAGTTTTAGTATTTGTTCTCAATCTATATTTTGGATACTTTAGTAACATCTCACATTTAATTTATGCTGACTACTATTTATCTTACTTTATTTTAGGAATTTATTAGAAACTTGCATTTACAAATGGAAGAAGAAAGAAAAAAATTTAAAGACCTACAGGAAAAAGAAAAAATGCGTTTGTTAAAACTGCAGCATAATGCAGCTGTAAAAATTCAAGCTAAATATAAAGCATTTGTGGCCTACCAAAAATATGGCCCAATCATAAAGGAACAAATAGAAAGTAAGAAAAGGAAAGCTCAAGAGTGGAAGGAAAAGGAAGCAAAAATACGACAAATGGAAGAAGAAAAACGAAAAAGATTAGAGGAGGAACAAAGAATAGAAGAAGAGATAAAAAAGCAGAAGCAAGAGGGAAGGAAAAGGAGAGAAAAAGAATATGAAGAAAAAAAGAACATCCTGAGACAAGAAAGAGAGCAACAACTAAAGAAGGAAAAATTGAGATTAAGAGAAGCTGCAAGAAAACAGCTAATAATAAGTAGAGCATTAAAAAACGGAGATTATAATGCCAAATATTTAACTGTCGAAGATAGATCAAAGAATAAGGATGATGTAGCCCGAAGACTAGGGGATGAAAAGTCAAAGTGGAAAGGTGCTCCCCCTTTGCCAGTTGAAGAATCGAATAAGAGAGAAAATGTAGATAGACACCTTGTATTGAAAGAATCAATACAAGTGCAATTAAAAGAATCTATATCAAGCCAAGCAATTTTGCCAGTATTTAAAATGGAAGAAAAAAATGAAAACCTAGCAAAACAATGTTCAGAAGAATCGGTCAAAAAAGCAAGGAATTATGAAAACATAGACCAAAAAACTGAATTGGAAAACCTAGATCTAAAAGAAAATGTGAAAGAACAGTTTCAGCTGCAAGAATTAAACTCTCAAATACAAAAAGAAGTCATGAAACCTTCCATAAATGAGATTATGAGACAAGAAACCCAAATAATAATATTAGGACATAATCAAGAAATTAATGAGGTAAACAATGAAGCACAGAAAATAATCGATGATAATCAACAGAATAAAATACAACAAGTAGAAAAAGAAGAGATATCAGAACAAAATGGAACATTACATGAAGACAATAATATGAAGAAAATTTCAGTGATTTCAATAAAACAAAAACCACTACCACTAAAATTAGAAAATCCTGCAGATATAGGGGAAAATATAACACTACAAGAAAAAGAAATTGATTTAAAATCTAAAGAAACTGAGGAGAACCCAAAAGGCAGTGCTCTGAATAGTGACTTGGTTTTTAACACCAATGATGCTATGATAAATGTAGAAGGCAAAATAAACAAGCAAAATTATATTTTAGGTAGAGATGCTCCTTGTGAAGACTTGGGTGGCAATACTGCAAAAAACTCTTTGGTTTTTAAAGAAGTAGACTCTCTGAAGTCTCAGATTAAAGAAATTCCAGAAGAATGTCATGAAAATAGAACTGAATGTGAAAATATAGTGACCTGCTCTGTACCAGAGCCAACACTTATATTTTCTATTGAGGAAAAGAGGCTTGCTTGGATAAAATCATTTAAACCCTGGTTTGAAATTTTCAAGCAAAATCAACAGAAGAAAATTGTTAGGAGAAAGAGACTTGTAAAATGCCCGGTCAACGTGATGCCCCCTTTGAGTACACTAGAAATTCTTCAGTGTGGCCCTTGGAATACTTTACAGCAGGTATTTTATAATACTTTTTTCATACTGAATTGTGATTGGTTCACTAAAATGTAACTTTAAAAATCTTAATAGAAGGCGTATTTTATTTATTTATTTAATTGAAGCATAGTTGATGTACAATATATAGCTTACAGGTGTACAATGTAGTGATTCATAATTTTTAAAGGTTATACCCCATTTATAGTTATTATAAAATATTGGTTATATTCCCTGTGTTGTACAGCATATCCTTGTAGCTTACTTTATACGTAATAGTTTGTACCTCTTAATCCCCTACCCCTATATTGCTTCTCCCCCCTTCCCTCTCCCCACTGGTTACCACTAGTTTGTTCTCTGTTTCTTGGAGTCTGCTTTTTTTTGTCTCTCAATCAGTGAAGTTGCTAATGAAATATTTCTCCTATTTGAGAGAGGTTGCACTTAAAAGATCTCCTCAATTAAAAGTATTCAGGTCATCTTCTCCTTCAGTGAAGCACTATGAAGAGCTTTGATTTGTCTTGAAACCTGTGTTCAACGGCCCTATAGCCATTACTAGGCTTCCAAGAATGGAGGTATCTGGGAATGTAGAGCTGAATTAGAATAGGAAACTCCTAGCTTGATACTCAGGAGTTAGTCTGCTTTAGTCCTGGGCCACAACACCACCTAGTGGCTCCTTTCGGGAGGAAGTGGATTTCCTTGAAGTGGATTTCACAAGTGCTGTGAAAGAAGGGCTTACAACAATGGAAGACTCTAGAATTTCTATATAGAAACAGAGTTATTTAGTCACTTGCTATATAAACATGGTACATCTATGCCTGAAATTTAAAGTCGTCACCAAATGCTACTAATTTTCTATGTTTATGGAAACAGAGTTTCAATCAAAAATAAGACAGAAACTAAAAAATGTGTAGAAAAACAGGAAAGAATATTTCAAATAGTGAAGTTCTAGAAAGGATTTAAGATTAAAATACATATGTTTATCTGGGGCCTGAAACTCAAATGTATTTATAAAATTTATTTAGTTTCTTGGTATAGGTAGATGCCTAGAAAAAGAAACATTCTTATTAATACATATGCATTATTTGATTCATTCACTCAGCAAATATTCATCTGTCTAATATGATCAATCCATATTTATTGTTAGATTAAAGGGACAGAAACAAACCCCAGTCTTTGCCCTTATGGATCTGACTATGGTAGACAAAAAGGCATTAAACAAATAAATACACATAAATACATTACTGCAGATTTCGATATTTGCTATATAAGATTTCAGGGTATTCTGTGAGAGAATAACAAGATAGTAGGATTTAAAGAGATCTCTGGGATGTGAAAGAGCAGTATAAAGAATAAGAACTACTTTGAAGTGTATTTTTTTTTCCTAGGCAATGTATTTTTCATATCTATCAGACCTATAGAGTTACATATAAAATCTCTCAATAGCTCTTCTACTACATTTTTTTTCTTTAGCCATGTTATCTCTGGAATCATTCTTTTCCTACTTTACGTAAGATGTTGCTGCAGGCTTTCTGAATGGATGACATTAGATACTAACACTTTTATTTTATTTAAAATAATTTTCTTCATGAATATCTATTTGGGCTAGGCATGAGTGACAGCTTCTTGCCTACAGTATTTGTTTCAATAGTTCAAGAAACCAGTAGTGCTCTTCTCTTTCGTTGTGGTTCTCTGTTTTGTCCAGTGAGAGGAGCACTGAGAAAGTTAAGACGTATGAACCTCTTTCTTCTTGGTGTTTCTTCTTCTGCCCACTCTGTTCCTTCTATGGAACTCTTGTCAATTTACATAAAGTGAGGATTAACCTTTTCTTATACTTGTTAGAGCAAGACCTTGTAAACTGTAATGTGTATACAGATCACCTGGGGATTTGTTAAAACGTTGATTCTGATTCTTTAGGTCTGGTGATCAACTGCAGCGTACTGCATTTTTACAGTGCCCCTGGGTGATGCTGTTGGTGCTGGCTCATGGACTAATTTGAGCAGCAGTGTTCTAAAGGACCCTGTAATCCTTTGACTACTACTCAAACAACTATTTCAAACATTTAATTTTTCTTTGAAGCATCAAATATACAGTATAAACATGAAAATATAAGTGCATGTGCCATGTAAGTGCTGAAGTGTTATAAAAACCATCTTGTAACTTCCTTACTTTGATTTTCTAATCTCTTAGCTTCACGTCTTTGTCATTATCTGCCACCTTTGTAAAGTCCTTCCGGAGTAAACCTTTAGAAGAGAAAAATTTATTCTTCTGGAATTTCACCCAGTAGTCAATTCATTTTGCTTATGTTACTCTCTCACTTTGAGCCTTCAGGACATGATTCAGGTCTGCCTCTTGTCCATACTTCTTTATTTATTGCCAGACAAATAGTGGTTTTCATTACTTGACTGTGAGATGGATGAGTGGGAGGATGGATAAAGGGATGGAAAAAGAAGTCCAACTGAATGTTAATCTTATCTCCATATTATTATCAGCTTCACAACTTAGCTAGGTTGTATTGATTAAAAATGAAATTAATATAAAAATTACTTGAATGTAATTTAATAAAGTACTAACAATCCCTGTATCAAATAAGATCAGGGTTCTAATTTTATTTCTGCCATTTACTGGCTGTGTCACCTTGTGCAAGGTGCTTGATCTTTCCCTTTCTGAGCCTCAGTTTTGTCTTCTATAAACTGGGAAGAGCAATACCTACTTTATAGGATTGTTGACTTTTTAAATACCGTATGTGAAGAATCTGGTCTTACATTCCTAACATATATGATAGTCATTGTCAAATGTGGATCTCAAACATCTGAAGAGAAAGGCAAATGGATTTTTGAGGGCTGCTTAATAGCCTCTTTCATCAAATACGTTATAACATTGAAAATGCTGGATCATCTACTATATGGACTAATATCCCAAAAGGATATGACTGAAGAGAAGTGATTATTGACAACTAACATAGTTTTCTTTTTCCTAGTTGAATGCTTTAACTAATTCATCTTTCTTTTATATGGGGCATTTTGCTACGAATGGTAACTTGCCTTAAATAGCAACCACAAAAAAAGGGTACTAGCTTAAGGATTTTTTGCTATGGCTTTATAACATGGCATGGATGATAACATTTTAGGGGCTGAATGTCTCACTTCATTCAAGGCAAATTGTAATTAACTGGTGTTGTGATGGCACATGATTTACTTGAAGTTATATTCTCATTCATTTAAGCCACTAATCATACCTCAGATTCAGTCTCTTTGCCGCTGAGTTTTTGAACAATATTATTTCTCCAGGTTGAATAGATTTGAGATTGTGGCACTGAACATAAAGCAAAACAGTCATTGCTTTCATTACTTTTGTAATTACAGTCTACCATAGATGACTGACACTGCTTCGGTTGAACTCAAGAGTAACTGAGAGTGAACTCTATAAAAAATCTGTACCTATTTTAGGTCATTTTATTTACCAAAACTGTCAAGGATTTGGGGAAATATAGACGATTAAGTGGAAAACTGATTTGTGATCTTTTATCAAAATATAATGAATGAGTCATAGGTTTTCTATAGATGGAGTAGTTCATTTTCAACTCATGAGAGACCAAAATTATTAATCTTCCAAATATTTTTATATTATCCTTTGTAAGGGAACGAAACTATGAATGCTATAAATATTTTAGTTTTGCCATAGGGCTAGGACAGTTTATTCGTTTAGTTATTTAAGAAGAATTTAGTGACCATCCACTATGCCCCAGTTGCTCTTTTATCAGGCTGACCATGCAGTAACGAACACCTGTGAGTACTAATTCTCTTTGACCTTAATTTTTAGAGCATAAGGCAGTTCTATTTATGTAATTATTGTCATGCATGTATCAAAATGATGAATGTAAAAGTTTATTTGATCTCATAAGTTTGGAAAAAACTAGAGTGCGGTAGAGAATAACTTGCTATATCATAAGGAAAAATTTTAAATCTTTAATAAAAGGGAGGAGGAAGTACCATGGAATACCTCATATTCACAGGTAGACACCATCAACAAGGATACTGCAACAGCTGTCACTCCTGTACTGTAATTAAATTAGAGAGGTTGCCACATCATAACTAGAACTTAATTGTGCTTATATAGTTGATTGTAAGCAGCATATTATTAAATCAGGCAGGATAATATAAATTATAAGGTAGAGCAGCATTTGTTACTATAAAGCTGCAGCTGTAGGGTTTTCAGTTTTTAAGCGCTCAGTTCTAAATAGTGTGTTCAGTTTTTTAGTATAGAGCCAGTTTTCCAGTTACAGAATTTATAGTATCTCTTTGTGGACAAATTAAGTGGGCATAACACAGCAGTTATCCTGACACAAGTAGATTAATATTTTTCTTTCTGAAAAATTATAAAAAAGAAATTTGTTTCAAAAGTTGTTTTACATTATGAGTAATTGAGAAATGCCTAAAATCATTATGAAACTAGAAACTTTTATTCACCCAAAGTTTTAAAAATAATCAGTTATTACTTTTGCTACTTAAAGCAAGGAGTAGTCTAATCCCTTCTATCTCCAAGAACATATGGTCTGCCCATTTACTTACATAAATATGTAAATGTAAAACTTTAATGCACAGGAAATATTTCCCATGAAGAGGAGTTACTGCACTTAAGAATTTTATACTTTTTCCAGGTTTTTTGAAGTAATAATGCTTTCAATTTCAATAAAACATTGAAAAAATTTCTTTTGAGTAAGATATACACTAGTATCATATATACTATAAAGCTAATCATTTTAGAATTGTTATTCAGTACATGAGAAACCTGGCCTTAGGACTTGTGATGTGGCAGTATGAAAGTATTTTTACTATAAAGCAATTTAGCTTATATAGTTATTTTAGTGCATGGACTCCATTATGGTGAAGAACCAACATATTATTACATTATTACTGTGCCAGTTTTACTTAGGTGAGAGCTCTTGAGTTTAATAAGTGGAGTGCTTTTCAGTAACCTCAAAATATTTCTATCTGACATATTCTTTTAGAACTCTAAGTGTAGTCCTTAATATGCATACCATAAAGTTGAATACATAATTTGATATTGAATTTTCTTTAGTTGAAAAGGCTTAAAAAGAGAAAAGTGCCTTAGGAAAAAAGGAAGCATTGAGTCTACAGTAATATCTCAATAATAAGAAATGTTGTAAATGTATGTTAAGAGCTATTCATGATTTTTTATACCGCAGATTCTATATGCGCTGGGTATATTACATTATTCAGTAGTACGGAATGATTCATACCTTTATAATACAGAAGACATAATAGAATGTAGTTTTAGTGCATGGTTCAATTATTATTGCATGCTTCTACTTATTACAGGTTGTATAATATCTCTTCTCAGTTAAACTTTCTTCTTTTTTGGAAGATAGCTAAGGTATTCTAGTTGAAGCATGGCAGGTTGGATATAAAATCTATCCCCTGACCCATTGTGGCTTCTGGTACTATCCAGGTATCCCTAAGATACTGTCAAACACAGATCTTAAACATTTGTGTAGTGCAATCCTGAAAATAATGCCAAGGGACATGAAAAACAAGGAAAATGAATTTGGTGAAAAATCAGGGAGTGAACTAATAAATGATTACAATATTATTATTGCTTCTATGCATATTAGTTTTGAACTTGAATTGGTCATGAATGACTGCATTATTTTGTCTTTCTATGAGGGGAACAAAATTGGCAAAATGGCCAGATAGCTTAAATGAAATTGAGTTGTTAATAAGTGTGGGTTTCAATATATAGCATTACTTTTTTTAGATGAAGTTTTTAAAACAATTTTGCAAGGCTAGTATAGTTTATATTAATTATAGTTAGATAATGTTATGTGTTCCAATTTTCTTGAATTCCCTAGGTTACAACAGTAACACTTCAAGATTTGCCAGGTTGTAGTCTCTCCACACTGGCAGAGTGTACAAATCTTCAGCTTCTGTCTCTTCGGCGCTGTGGATTAACCTCTTTGCACAGCCTGAGTAACTGCAAAAAGTTAAAGTACATTGATGCACAGGTATGTCCTATGTTCTCAATATTTATTTTATAATAAAATATAAAGTGGAGTAAGGTGTAATTCGGGTGTACATTTTAAGAAATGACAATTTTGAAGAAACATTTACTAAAGTAACCTATAACTCAGGGTCTAAAAGAGATCAAGGGCCAAAATTTGTGAGAACCATACAGGGAAGGTGATTAGATGGTATGACCTGGAAACTATCTCTATTTGCAGATGATATAGTTATTGTTTTGTTACTTTTTGCTGCATAACAAATGACCACATTATTTAGTTAACTAAAAACAGCAACCACTTTTTTTGCTTACAGTTCTGTGGGCCGTGAATTGAGGCCAGACTTATCTGGGCATTTCATCTGCTTCATACCATGTTGCCTGGGTCTCTTATGTAATTTGCAGCTGGGGCTGGAATGTCCAAAATGCCTTCTTTTACATGTCTGGTGCCTTGGGAGTTTGGAATTTCTCTCTCTCTCTCTCTCTCTCTCTCTCTCTCTGTGCTTTCTTGGGAATCTTAAAAGGGTGAGCTTTCCAAAAAGACAAACTTCAATATGAAGTGCTTGTCAAGCATCTGCTGGCATCATGCTAGTTTGTGTCCTATTGGCTGAGCTTTCAGTTCATGTGGGAGGGGACTATGTGGATGTGTGAATATTGGGTTGTGAGGTTTATTGGAACTGCTTACAAAGTAACAACCTCCTGCAGTCTGGCCCCTAGCTCCTAATGAGTGACATCCTTCCCGCATGCAAAAGGACTCATGTCCCAAAGACCACAAAGTCTCATTAACTCATGGCATCAGACTCAGACTTGAGCACAGAATCTTCTCATCTAAATCAGATCCAAGTGGAGATGATCTGCTCAGAGAAAGTTCTTTCAACTCAGAGATCTATGAAGTTAAAGGAAAAGTTGTCTTCCCTCCCCCACACCCACATACAGTGGTGAGAGAGGACTTGATTAATTACAAGAGTTGTTACCATTCAATATGGGAGAAAACAAGAAGCTCATGGCAGTCCCTGGTCCATAGCTAAGAAACTACCATCAGTTATTAATAAGGACTTGGTTCTGCTCCATGGGAATGGGTGTCTGTGATTGTTGGTTCTGCCCACTAGGCTTTTAACTCCATCCTCAAGACATGCTTTCTTTTTTTTTTTTCCCCATTTATTTATTTATTTTTGGGTGCGTTGGTTCTTCATTGTTGTGCATGGGCTTTCTCTAGTTGTGGCAAGCAGGGGCTACTCTTCATTGTGGTGCGCGGGCTTCTCATTGCAGTGGCTTCTCGTTGTGGAGCACGGGCTCTAGGTGCGTGGGCTTCAGTAGTTGCAACATACAGGCTCAGTAGTTGTGGCTCGCGGGCTCTAGAGCACAGGCTCAGTACTTGTGGTGCACGGGCCTAGTTGCTCTTTGGCATGTGGGGTCTTCCCGGACCCGGGCTTGAACCCATGTCCCCTGCATTGGCAGGTGGATTCTTAACCACTGCACCACCAGGGAATCCCCAAAGGCATACTTTCTTTTCCATAAGAAGTGTCCTGTTTTGCAGCTGAGAATTTTTCTCAATGTTTCTTTCTTGTAGAAGATTGGGGGGAGGTGCTAGAGTTTTATTTTTATTTTAGATTATATTATTTTCAATTCAAACTGACTGTGCTTCCACCAATATGATTTTCTTTTCAAACTTTGTGTTTCCTATGCTTCTTATTAAATTTACTCTATTAGACAAAGGCTATATTCATATTTTTGAGAAGGGTGTTATAGGACTATACCATTAAGATTCTTAGAAGCCCATTTATCTTTCTGAAATCTTAAGAGAATTGATGTTGCATCCGTGACATATGATCTTGACATTGAGACCAATATTATGTATTGCAGAGATGTGCATGTTTAGTAAAAGTATAAATCTATACATGAGATATATACCTAATTCATGGTATTGGTATTCTTTGGAGGGAAAGATAGCAAAAGGGACTGAGGAAAGAAAATGGGGAGATTTCAAATTTTTCCATGTTTGGTTTCTTTAAAATAAGTTTTTTAGCAACTATGACCAAATGTTCACTCTTGTTCATTTAGATCGTTTGAAATATTTTGTTATATGATCCTCTGTGTTTTCTATATTTTAAAATATTATTAATAAATACAAAATCATTTATTTGGTTACTTAGTATTTTCATCTAGATAGTATAACACTCTACATAGTTATCTTAAAATTAGGGATTCAGATATTCATTTAAAGATCATATATCTCATCTTCCCTCTTTTTGCAAGCTTTAAATGTTTCATTAATAAGCCATTGAAATAAAACTAATTACATTTGTTCTTTGTTTTAGGAAAACAATATTGAGACTATCAACTGTGAAAATTTAGAAAATCTCTGTGTTGTTCTTCTTAATAAAAATCAACTGACTTCTTTTCATGGTTTGGATGGCTGCACTAATATCCAAAATCTTGAACTTTCACATAATAAAATCACTCGAATTGGTGAGAACAGTGGAATTTAAATATATTGACATTTATTTCTCATTATTATATTTTGTTTCATTTATTCTTTTCTGAGAATAGGCCACCATCACTAATTTGCTTATTTTATCCAAGTCATACTTATTTAATCTTTTATCCAGATTTATAAAGGAAACAAAATTAGTTTTAATATATATAAAAGGAATATGCTCCCACCACTGGCAAATGGGTGGTTGTTAGTAGCTCCTTAAATTTAGTATATTCACCTCCCTGTTCCTTTTCTTATAACCAATAGTGATCTGAACTCTACTGAAGAATACAATACCCTAGTTTGTTGCCATCATATTTTTATGGACCCTATGCTTTCTGTACTTCTCAGCAGCTGTCATAACTTTCCTGGTATGACACTACTCTCCTTACCTACATACATCACTTGTACTAACCTTTCCTTCTTTAGGTAAGGCTACTAATACCACATAAAAGAAAGAGTTTATCAGTTTGGATCTCCCTAATCATCTTTGTCCCTCCATCTGTCTGTCTGTATACCTATATATCAATAGCGTTTCCATCCTTATTCTTTGTAATCCATAAAATTCAGTGATGAAAATGTCTTTTCTTATTTAAGACCAGCCCTTCTATTTTACGTAAATATACCTGTCATTCTCCTCTGGTACCTTCCTCCATCATTTATCACCTTTCTCATGTCAGATTCTTCCTATTGCCGTCCATTGCCTCATCTCTCTTCCTCTTGCTGTCAAGTCTTGTGAAAGAGTGTTCTGTTCTTGCTCTCACTTCTTACTACCCAACTTCCCTCTTCTGCCCACTGAAATTCAGCTTCAACTCACTTCTATACATTTCCAGTGTGGTAAGTCTAAAATAAAAATCTCATGTTTTTTAATACCTGGCTTAAAATTCTGTTTGTTTGTTTTTTTTTAATTTAACTGTGAGATTCTCAAGGGACTTGATAAGGGCTTAAATGATGGTTAATCAATAATCAAGGACTGGCAGAAAATAATGAACTAGATAAAAACATTACTCTAGTATACTACTAATGGCTTAAATTATTGGACCCCCAGAAGGTACATTCTTTCCACCTTCTCCATCCTGTAGTGGTTAGGAAATGTGATCTGTACTGAAATATCACGAAATGGGATGGGAGCAGGTGGAGGAGTAGAAGTAAGCCTGCTTTCTGTGTTTAGGCCTGGTTCTACCTAGGCCTTCTTGATATTAATTTGTTTGCCTATGTAATATTTTGTATTTTCTTTCATTTTTTTATTGTTGAACATTTCAAACATTTACAAAATGAATACATGGAGATTCCATATACTATAGTCAACATTTGGTCCATCATTACTGTTTTGTTTTTTATTGTATTTTTTCTTTTTTAAAACAAATCCCCAAATCATAAAATTTCATCCTTTCATACCTCAGGGGATGGTTTTTAATAATATGGTCCTTTCTTACTTAACTACAATGCATTGTGTTGCCTAATAAAATTAATAGTGATTCCTTCTATCAACTGATAATCCATAATCCAAATTTCCTTATTTTCTTAAAATTATCAGGGTTTGTTTGAATCATAACACAAACAATGACCACATATTACATTTACATAGGTATCTGAAGTCCTATCTAATCTGTAGTAGTCCTTCCACTTTTTTTCCTCCATGCCATTGATTTGTTGCAAAACCTATGTTAATTGTCCTATACAGTGTCCCACATTTTGGGTTTGTTCATTTACTTCCTTTTAATGTATTAAAATTGTTTCACTATGCCTATAAATATTTCATGTCCTGTAAATGAAAGCTAGTGCAACAGGCTTGAGTTAATTAAAATTTAGTCTTTTTTGGCAGGAATTTTTCATAGGGGTTGCTCTGTGCTTCGTATTGCCTTACGTCAGGAGTCATACAGTGATTATTTGCTTTTAATGATGCTACAGTTGCATGTTAGGTATGTGAGTGATAGCCTAAACGTTCCATTATAAAGTTTCCCACAAACCTTTTATCTAATGCTTTCATCCATTGATTAATGTGGCCTGAATCAATTAATGCAGTGGGGGATACAAAAAATGAGTTTTCTAATTTGAACATTCCTTCCACATTTTAAAAACTGGAATCATTTATTTAATAACTATTTGGTTACCTTGGAATCATTCGTAGAGGAAAGACAGGAATAAATGCCTGCCTTTATATTGATAGACTTTTACAGTAAGGTCATTACTTTCAGTGGTGTCAAATGAATTTTCTTTGTTTCATTTATTTTGTTTTGCTTTTGCACTTTTCTCTCTCTCCCTGCTCTTCTCTCTTTCTTAGTGGTCTAATGAACTCATAGAATTTTATAATATAGAATATTTCAGTCTCTTTTCTTATTATACTGCTTGATACTCAAATTGTCCAGTCCTGTGAATTTGATTGAAGATATCAAATATTGATATCTCCAAATTTACTTTTTGAACTTTATAGTTATTTTCTCTTCCACTGTAGTCCTTGGTTGATACCAACACTAACATAACTATTTGCTATGGATTATAATAGCCATAAAATAGTTTCAAAACAACAATGCCAGTATTAGAAGCATTTTAGAAGTATTTAGAAGAAATCTTCTAAATTAATTTTGAGATTTTTTTGCATTTCTTTTGGCCCTTACACTTTGTCCCCCAAAGTGATGTGCTCACTTGAAGTATTTTATCTTTGTGATTATGTTATGAATTTGAAATATAATTAGTTCACTTTTCCCTTTGATTCAGTTTTATTTTTGAGATTTAAGACAGATATATGTTTCTACAGACTACATTTAAGAAGACTCAAAGTGGTTGTGCTTTCATCCTTTTTCATTTCACTGTTATCCCATCTACTTTTATATACAGATATTTATGTATATATGTGTATAATAATACATGTGTATCACATATGTGATATATGTGTGTGTTTTTAAATATACATACACATACATATATCTAAGAAATATATGTATATATGCTAATTCTTTCACAAAATAAAGAATATTTTAAGTACTGTTCTTTATCTTGCTCTTTTTCATTTTACAACATATATGGAGTTCATAGCATTCTTTTTCTATGGCTTGATAGTATTCAGTTGTGTGTATGCACTAGAGTTTATTCCACTGGTCTCTGGTTGATGGACAATGGATGGTTTACAATCTTCCACACTGCCATCATGACTAACCCGATACCTATGTCATTTCATACTTCATCAGATATATCTTTAGGTTAGTTTCCTGATATATATATGTATATATTTTTTTGGGGGGGGGGGAGCAAAGGACATCTTTAATCTAGGAAGATAGTGCCAGACACACTTTATATGGGTTGTACCACTTTGCACTCCTACTATTAATACATGTTAATGGCAGTTTTTTTTTTTTTTTGCTTTTCTTCTGTTTATTATGTTGTTCTTTTCTATTTTTAAGTTAAATTTGTAATTTAATTATTTATCATTTTTCACTCTTGTTGACATAAGTACTTAAGTCTATAAATTTTACTCCGAGCACTGCTTATTCTGTAACTTCTGAATAAGGTATAGGTATTTTTGTCTGTTCTACAATTACATGATGTATTTTATCTTTTACCTAAAATTTTAAATTTCCACATGGAAAGACCATTTTTGTTGTTATTTTTTCTAGTTTTATTTAATTATAGTCAGAGAATTCTTTTTGTGCCATATCTGCTTCTTGAAACTTGTGGTTTTCTAACATGTGGTTAATTTTCAGGAATGTTTCATGTGCACTTGAAAAGAAGGTGGTTGTTTTTTGTTGGAATATAAAGTATATATTTTCATCTTTAAGATCTACATTAGTGATCTTTTATTTTAGGTCTTAAATGTGTACTTGATTTACCTTGGACTGAAGGAGTTGAGCTAGATTGAATGTATCTGTTCTTCTTTTTTAACATCTTTATTGGAGTATAATTGCTTTACAATGGTGTGTTAGTTTCTGCTTTACAACAAAGTGAATCAGTTATACATATACATATGTTCCCATATCTCTTCCCTCTTGTGTCTCCCTCCCTCGCACCCTCCCTATCCCACCCCTCTAGGTGGTCACAAAGCACCGAGCTGTGTATCTGTTCTTAATCAGCCTATTTCTTTGTGTACATCCTTTTGTTTCTGCGTCATGAATGTTGCTCCATGCCGTTATACAGATATTCTTAACTGTGTTATCTTTATTATGAATTTTAGCCTTGAAAATTTTAAGTTCCATCCTTTGTCTCTTTAATGCTTTTGTGACTGAATTCTACCTTGTCTTACATGGTTTCATTTTGTTTGTATTTGCCTAGTCTAAAAAAACTTTTTAACATTTCTGAATCACTTTGTTTTATGTATGTACTTGTATACAGAATGGATTTGGGTTTTATTTTTTGATCCAAGCTTAAATGTTTTTCTCTCATATAGACCATGGCCATTTGCATTTATTAATTTAATTCATATACTTGGTCTCAGTACTGTCATCCCACTCAGGATGATGCTCTCTCTTTCTGGAGGGAGGCCTTGTTGGTAATAAATGGGTTCTTCCACCCCTGGGGCACCTCCAGTGTTTACTTATCCGTTCAGTTTCCGTAGGATTTCCTCTGTACAAGTGTGGATTCAGCCTGGATTGTGTTGATCCTGGATACTTATTACCCCACTTAGAAAGAAATTTAACTTGTGATTTCTTTATCTCACATTTGCAATGGAAGGATAGTTTGTGGGTATTTTGATTTCTTTGTTGCACTTTATGAATTTCTGGAGGAGGTTTGGGGAGAATTGGATCTAATCAGTCACCATCAACTCCCTTTTTTAAAAATATAAATTTATTTATTTATTTATGGCTGTGTTGGGTCTTCGTTGCTGTGCGCGGGCTTTCTCTAGTTGCGGTGAGCAGGGGCTACTCTTTGTTGCCGGTGTGTGGGTTTCTCATTGCAGTGGCTTCTCTTGTTGTGGAGAATGGGCTCTAGGCACGCGGGCTTCAGTAACTGGCATGTGGGCTCAGTAGTTGTGTCTTGCAGGCTCTAGAGCACAGGCTCAGTAGTTGTGGTGCACAGGCTTAGTTGCTCCGCGGCATGTGGGATCTTCCCGGACCAGGACTCGAACCTGTGTCCCCTGCACTGGCAGGTGGATTCTTAACCACTGCACCACCAGGGAAGTCCCCATTTTTTTTTTTTAATTTGGGAAAAATATAGTGGTTTTCACAAAGCAAGCTTTTGTTTTGCAAACATTTCAAGGCATAATTTATAAAATGTAATGTATAATGTTCTTTAATATGTTTGTCTATGTGTCTGTGCTGCCTGCTTTGGGACCACTCATGACTTCTCCCATATGGAAATACTGATACTTTTGAAATAAATTTTTTATTTTAAAATTTGATTTAAAATACATACAGAAATAATTTTGTTGTTGTTGGAATGAAGGCAAGTGCACTGATAATGTATGTTACTTTATTGGTACTCACTGAAGCAAGCTTGAAAAAAAAGAAAAAGGCTGTTTGTAAGAAGAAATGCTTGAACTTCCATTCACTTCATTTTCATTGCCAACAGTGCTGTATGGGATTTTTTGTAGTCAGTGAATTTCCTGGGATAGGATATCTGCAAGACTTATGTGAAAACTGCCATGTTATTAATTGATGTACCTGAGGTATCTCTATGTAGTACACTCTCAGCAAACAAAGTAAAAGACATCTTTGCTGTCTGTTGGGTACAATGAAAACACTGTATTTATTGAGTGTGAGAAGAGTATGCATGGGAAAGTAGATTTTCTGAAGACCAGTTGGAGTCTGTTTTTCATCTTCAAGAACTGCTTACAGAGATTCTGGTTGAGCTAAGGGAAAAGCATAGATTTTGTCTCTCAATGATATATTGATGCTAAGAACTCTTATGAAGGGGCACAAAGATAGATTTGTGTTTATAAGTTAATAAGTCACTATTCCATGCTATAATATTTCTTAAAGAGGTGAAATAAAATTGGAAGGAAGCAATACCAAATATTCTACATTTGTAGTTTCGAGTTTAATTTGTTCCTAATTCTAACTAAGCTATATTATTGCAGCAGTTAATTAGCGATGTTAACTCTAATTACTCTTTTTATTAGAAAACATTAGTGTACATTTTTTGCTTTCTTTGCATTTAGTGACTGAAAATAGCAACTCTATCACTCTCTTTAAGGCACTTTATTTGAAATAATTTATGCTGAATGTTTTCCATTCTACTTAAACTGGTTAATTGTAGAAATAGAAATACAATGTGAAATATACTCTTTTAAAGTAATAGTTTAAAATTTAATTCTATAAATTGAAAGTTACAAAGTTAGTTCTTTAATGTTTAAATATATTGTGTGCTGTGACTATAGAAAGAAATGGTCTTAATTATTATTATTAATCATAACTGAAATATTAATTTAAAATATAATTCAAAATGATATCCTTAAGATGTATTACATATTGAGGTACAGATTATTTTCTGGTCAAATGTAGCAAAAAATAAACTATTATATGGGGCATATATGGTCATATAAATTTTGTAGTCATTTAAAGAATACTTTGTACGTTTTTATATTATTTTCTATAATTGGTTCTATTTTGGCAGCAAGTTTTTGACTATTGAGTATTTTTACTTGACCTGGCATTATTCTTGCATGTTTTAAATGCACAAGATAATTGCTTTAAGCTCTTTAAATTCACTTCACGTTGATGATTTTAAAGATGGATTTATTTTAATTGGAAAAGAGATTTTATTATAATTTTTAATGTTTTTTTCCCTGAAGTTACACAAATTTTTATCTTTTATAACTCACTTTAATTTGGGTGGATTTCAGTTTAAATTTTAAGGTTTGTTATCTTCGTTATATTTCTTGCTTTCCTTTGCCTGAAATTTCCCATGAGTAAATTTCAGGCAAAATTGGTAAGACATTTTTTTTTAATAAGTAATGTGGAGAAAACTTTTCTTAAATGAATGTTGCCACAGTGTTCATTAAAATTTATAAACTTTACCTATGAGGAATCTTTCATATTTTGAGTTAGTATTTTTGATTTAGTTTTTTAATGAATAGCCAAAGCAAATGAAAAATAGGTGATTCATATGTTATAATCTAGTTTTCTTTTTTCCTCCCAAAATATATTGAATTTTATTGACTTTTTAGCAGAAACATTTTAAAACTAAACTAATTTTTAAAATTCATGCTGCATGACCAAAGTGTTTATAGAAAAAATACAACTTAAGTATAATAAATATAGTAATAGATAACTTTTTTTTACCACCAGCCATTTCATGTGCTTTATACATATTAACTCATTTGATTTTCACTTAAGTGTTATTAGTTAGGTACTATTTAATCTTTGTTTTTTCCAGATAAGAAAGCTGAAACATAGAAAGTTTAAGTAAGTTGTCTAAAATCACACCGTTAGTTAATGATAGAGCCAGGATTTGAAACTCAGCAGTCTATCCTGGTACCAAATTTTTTAATCGATTCATTCTATTGCCTCTCTCATAAATACGCATTTAATATTTAAGATTATTACTGTTTTGTTATACTATATTACAAAGTCTTTATGCTGAAAAATATATAATGATTTTAAGGTTTATTCATTAATAAATTTATTAATGAGCCATTGAGCATCTACTATGTGGAAACACTTTTCCAGGCACTAGAACACAGCACTGGAATATTGCTGAGGATGCAGCAATAAACAAAATAAATGACTATCCTGACTTGCACTGAGATTATCCTACTGATAGTCATTGATATAGAGAGAAAGAGGAAAAGAGTAAATTGCCATGTTTCCTTTATTGACTATTGGGTAAAAATGAAAATAAGTATGATGTTAATGACTTTAATGCCAGCAATTTATAAATCATTAATTTATAAATTTCAGGTAATACAGCCCTAGAAAATATTATTGTAAATAGTTAGAGATACTGGGAGATTTTTTTTCTGCTGCTTTATTTTCAGATAATACTGTTTTCTGGAAAAGTGAAGCTAGTATTCTAAGTATGAAAGATATTGAATAATTCAACATTTTCACATAGGCTTGATTACTATGTCGTGGCTCATAGGGGAAATGTGCCTGGATTAATTCTTGCTGCCAAATGTTGTCATTGGAACATTAGAAAAAATAATGAAGTAAAATAAGATAAAGCTGTAGATATTTTGCTTGTAGAAATGTTTTTCATTATATACTTAGGGAATTCTTTGGATTCCACTAGATGGTGCTAGCTTACTCTTTAGTTTTGAAATGTAACACAATGCTTAGAACAAAGCTGAAAGGGATTTTGCAGATCTGCCAGTCTAGGCTTCTTAGTTTACAGATGGAAAAACAGACCCACATAGTTTTCGTCTAACTCCTGGCAGAGGTGGGGCTAGAATCCACATTTCCTGATTCCTGTTTCAGTATTCTTTTTTTCCGTACAACCTGTATGATCCTGAAGGACTTCTGCATTGAAATTGAAAATCTCAAGTGTAACTCAGCATATTTGTATGTAACTGTCAAACATAGCAATCACTGAGCAGCTAAAGGAGGTAGACCTTTACCAAACACTTTTTTAGTGAAAACCTCCAGCCTAATTCAACATCTTTAGTATTGCTGTTCCTTACAGAAGAGTTTTTTTCCCCTGTGGCAGGAATGTTTTATTAGACCATTGGCTCATTTCTGTGGGAAGAATTCTTTGAAATAGATATTTGTAGCAAGTATAGCCAAATGCTAATTTTGCCATGGGCAATGAGGAGGGATAAACATAGTTGGCTTCAATTTTATTTTGTGGGACCTAGGAAACTTTTAAAGGGCTAATAAAGAATATATTGAAGCAGTAAACTCAAGAATATTTAAGCAATCCTTTATATTTATTATATTTAAGCCCTTTGAAAGAGACTCTTGAATATTTTTGTGGTTATTATTTGTTTTGTTTTAGATGGGTAGTAGAAGAAATAACAAATTTTTACAGGGAGAGAATTATGTTCTTAGAGATGTTGAGGAAGTAATGATGTTCTAACTTAAGTCTTGCTGTAAGTCTGTTTTGCTCAGTTCTCATCCTTTATTTGACAGCGAAGAATTTCTAAGATTAAAAGAAGAAGGGGGGCAATTTATTCTAACTTCCTTCCCACCTAGATTCCTCCTTTTGATCCAGTGCACTTACTGGATCAAATTACTGTTTAATCAGTTGTGTATAGACTTTTCTGAGTATGTATTAATATCCTATTCCTTCTTCAAGGTTTAGCTCAAACATATCTCTTTGAAGCCTTATTTGGTCACCACAGTTACAGGTTTTTTTTTGTTTGTTTTTAGTTGTTTTTTCAGTTACAGTTTTTTAACTTCTTGTTTTTATTGAGGATAATTGTTAGGAAACAATAACTATCATTTTTAGTACCCAACATGTGAAAGTGTTATAAATGCTACTTTAAAATATTATTTTTAATCCTCCCAATAATGTGAAATCACCCCCACTCCACAAAAAAGGAACGAAGGATCAGAGTAGTTAAGTAACTTGCTTATAGTCATATAGCTAGTTTTTGAATAGGCGTGTGTTACTGAAATTCAGGACTGCCTGCCTCAGAGCCTATTCATTATTGATTATGCAATACTGCCTGTTGATTAAGTGGAACACTTGTCATGTTAGCAGAGTCCTGGAGAAAGACTTATATACATAACTCCCATGGTGTTTGTAGATTGTAGATCTTCATTCTCATAGCTTTTTTTAATTTATTTTTTTGATTTAAATATTTTTGAGGCCATGATATTTGGTGCACACAAATTTATAACTGTTATATGTTTCTGTTAAATTGACCAATTTTATCATTTTTAAATGTCCCTTTTCAACTGTATTAAAAGTTTTCTGCCTTAGTCTTCTGTGTCTGACATAATCAAACCAGCTTTTTTTGGACTCAGGACCTTTCTAACACTCTTAAAAATTATTGCGGACCTCCTTCAGACAGTTTTCATTTATGTGGGTTATATCTATCAATATTTACTGCATTAGGAAAAAACAGAAAATTTTTGTATTCATTCAAAGTTTAAGACAATAAAGCCTTTGCATTCATAACAGTTTTAGAATGATAACTGTATTTTTTTTTTTTTTTGCGGTACGCTGGCCTCTCACCGTTGTGGTCTCTCCGGTTGCGGAGCACAGGCTCCAGACGCGCAGGCTCAGCGGCCATGGCTCACGGGCCTAGCAGCTCCGCGGTATGTGGGATCTTCCTGGACCGGGGCACGAACCCGTGTCCCCTGCATCGGCAGGCAGACTCTCAACCACTGCGCCACCAGGGAAGCTCAATAACTGTATTTTTTAAACAAAAAAATACAGTGAGAAAAGGGTCATTGTCACACATATTTGCAAATCTCTTTAATGTCTAGCTTAACACAAGACAGCTGGATTTCCGTATTTTCTTCTGCGTTAAATTTACTACGATATCACACCTCATGTAGTTCTCTGGATAACTCCACCCTACACTCTTGAACAAATGGGAGTGGAAAAGGCAAATAACCTCTTAGAATTATTATGAAAGTAGTTTTGACTCCATGGAACCTTTAAAGGTATCTCAGGATGGGGACACTGGCCCACACTTTGAGAATTACTGTTTTAATGTTTACATAATACATATTTTTCTGTCCTTTACTTACAATATTTCTACAAGTTCTATTTTTGGAATTTTTGTAATGTAACATAAAAAATTGTTGTTTTTGTTCTTGTTTTATCTGGGCTGCCTGACAAATTCAAGCTTTGATTTGTAACCTTTAGTCCCTAGTAATTAAGTGTAATCAATAGCATTCAATTATTGATATATTTGAGTTTAAAATTACTCTCTTACTATTTGATTCTATTTGTTCTTGTTCTTTTTTTCTCTTTTCTTGCCTTCTTTTGCTTTGGTTGAGATTTTAAATTATTCCATTTTTCTTTTCTATCATATTACCATTTTTATATTATTTTACTATCCTTTTGGTTTACTATAGATATTACATCATGCCTTCTTTATTTACCAAATCTAAGTTTATTTAGCACTTTCCTCTCTTTTTTCTTTTTCTTTTTTAACATCTTTATTGGAGTATAATTGCTTTACAGTATTGTGTTTCTGCTGCACAACAAAGTGAATCAGCTATATGTATATATATATATATCCCTATATCCCCTCCCACTTGTGTCTCCCTCCTACGCTCCCTATCCCACCCCTCTAGGTGGTCACAGAGCACCGAGCTGATCTCCCTGTGCTATGCAGCTGCTTCCCACTAGCTAGCTATTTTATATTTGGTAGTGTATATATGTCAATGCTACTCTCTCACTTCATCCCAGCTTACCCTTCCCCCTCCCCGTGTCCTCAAGTCCATTCTCTACTCCTGCGTCTTTATTCCCGTCCTGCCCCTAGGTTCATCAGAACCTTTTTTTTTTTTTAGATTCCATGCATATGTGTTAGCATATGGTATTTGTTTTTCTATTTCTGACTGACTTCACTCTGTATGACAGACTCTAGGTCCATCCACCTCACTACAAACAACTCAATTTCGTTTCTTTTTATGGCTGAGTAATATTCCATTGTATATATGTGCCACATCTTCTTTATCCATTCATCTGTCGATGGACACTTAGGTTGCCTCCATGTCCTGGCTATTGTTAATAGAGCTGCAATGAACATGGTGGTACATGACTCTTTTTGAATTATGGTTTTCTCAGGGTATATGCCCAGTAGTGGGATTGCTGGGTCATATGGTAGTTCTATTTTTAGTTTTTTAAGGAACCTCCATACTGTTCTCCATAGTGGCTGTATCAGTTTACATTCCCACCAACAGTAGCACTTTCCTCTCTTTTCCGAGGCAATTCTAGGGTCTTAGAAAACTTAAACTTTATTTACTCCCTCCCAACTTAATGTGCTCTTTTTGTTGAGTATTTTAACTCTGCATGTGTATATATGTATCTATATGTGTGTTTCAAATGCCTTAAGACATTATTATTTTATAAAGTCAATATCATTTGGATTGATCCATTTTTAAACCTTTCCATTGAACTTTATTCTACCTTTCATCTGTGATATTCCTTTCACCTGAAGAATATGCATATACATATCTCAGTTTATGTATTTTGATATATATACTTACCATTTGGCATGCATTTTCTGCATTGTGAATGGATTTTATTTTATTATAGCTTTCCTTGCCTAGGGTGATGTGCAACAACCTAATGGTTGATCCTTGGAAGAAAATTTCCTTTTCCCCTTTTAAGATTTTTTTTTTCTTTTGCCATTGTTTTCATCAGTTTACTCTGATGTTTCTACTGTGGTTACCTTAGTATTCACCCTGCTTGAATTCATTGTGCCTCTTAAATCAGTGGCTTGGCATCTTTATTCAGTGTTGAAAAATTCTGAGCTACCTACTTACTTATAGATCTAGATCCAGATATATATTCCCACTATATTCTATAATCCCCTTATCCTTTTATAATTCTCTTACATTTCTTTTGCATCTCTATGTGTCATTTTGGATGTTTTCTTGTGACTCAAATTATGGTTCACTAATTCTCCCTTCAGCTGTGTCTAATATAATGTCCAATCCATTCATGAAAGTCTTGTTTGTAGTTGTAGATTTTCAAGCTTAGAACTTTTATTTGCTTCTTTTATTTAGCATTCAATTCACATTTTTATAGTATCTAATATGTAAGTTTCCAATTTTAATTTTTTAATATGTTCAACAAAGTTTTGTTAATTTCTGTGTCTGGTAACTTCATTATCTAGATACCCTGTGGATAGTTTCTATTATCTGTTCTCTTGATTTTTGTTCACATGATGTTATTTCCTTGCTTAGTTTTTTGTCATTTTACAGTCAGAAAATACTAAGAAAAACAAAACTATAGAATCAGTTTGAGGCTATGATGTTATTATTTTCCTCCAGAGGTCTTTATTGTTTAAAACTACAAGCATTAGTGATCTCTGTGCAGCTAAATCCATGTTTTGCTATTGATATTATTTAAAGCTTGGCTTCAGTACCTTGGGAGCTATTCCATATTTGGATTAATGTGTAGTACATGGAGGTCCAACCAAAAGTAAGGTAGAGATTTGTTAGACCTCTTTTGCTGAGGAGAGCTCTGGAGCCCAAGTTTTGACCCCCTGATGTTGCAAGCTTTCCTTTCTCAGAATTAATAGATATCCTGAATAATGTGTTCACCTCATTTCTTCTGGAACTTAATCCTCTTATTCTGTAATACCATTTTAGTTCTTAAATGCCTTCAGCAGCTATGTTTATATTTGTTTTCTCATTACCTAGTCCATTGTTACTGTAAACAGAAAGCCTTTGCTACATTTTCTATTTTCCCCTTCTCTTGTCTTCTTTTGACTTATTTGGTATTTTTCCCCTCATTTCCTCTTTTGTCTCAGTCTTTTGATAGTTATATACTTTATTTAGTGGTCACCATAGAAATTATAAAATATACTCAATTTATCTCAAGTTAATTGATATCTTTACCTCAAATTTCCTGACTTATATGTGTTTGTTTTTCAGGATTTTAAATGTTTTTTGTTTTTGTTTTTGCGGTACGCGGCCGTCTCACTGTTGTGGCCTCTCGCGTTGCGGAGCACGGGCTCCGGACATGCAGGCTCAGCAGCCATGGCTCACAGGCCTAGCCACTCCACGGCATGTGGGATCTTCCTGGACCGGGGTACGAACCCACGTCCCCTGCATCGGGAGGCGGACTCTCAACCACTGCGCCACCAGGGAAGCCCTTAAATGTATTTTTATTTAACTCTTCAAGCTGTACATTATGGTTATTTTATACAGTCAAAGTTTGATCATATTTGCCCATATTTATTGCTTTTATGCCTGTTGCTCTTTTTTTCATTTAAGATCTTGGATCTCTTTCCTTCTTCTGATATAGATCCTTTAAAATTTCCTCTAGTAAAATAACTAGTTTGTGGAAGATAATTTTTCTGTAAATGTGCTTACTTAGCATTCATTGTTAAATCATAATTTAACTGGGTGTATTTTTCTAAATTGAAGTTTATTTTCTTTCAGTAATTCATAAATATCATTCCGTTACTTTTTTACTTTCACTGTTGCTTTAAGAAGTCAGCTGTGTTAAATTTCGGAAACTTTGAGGGTATTTTCTATGTCTTTTCAAGTATTTTTTTTCTTGTTATTCCTGTTATGAATTTTTATTCTGATGTGTCTAGGCATGGATTTCTTTTTAATTCATCCTCTTAGGGTCTGATGCAATTATTGAATATGTGATTTTCACTTTAAAATTTTATCTGTTAGCCATTATCTCTTCAAAAAGTTTTTTTCTTCCTCAGTTTGTTGAAACGCTACACATATATTAGATTTTCTGACTCTTGCCTCCATATTTCCTATATTCTATCTTTCTGTCTTTTTTTGCTGCCTCTAGTTACTTTCTATATACCTATATTCCAGTGACAAATTCTGACTTGCTGTTAATCCTAGTCATTGAGTTTTTAAATTTGAATTAATTCTGATTTTCACGTGGGTCTGGTTTTGCTGGGATTTGTTATTTCTGCTAACTCTTATTTATGGCATCTTATTTCTTTGTGTTTTTCATGTGATTTTTTTTTTTTGTCACCTGTTTATTTCCCTTGGAATTTAAGCTTTGTGATCATTCCTAGTTATGAGATTAAAGTTTGTTCTTTAGAGATTTTTCAGATGCCGAAGGACACAAACAATCTGGAATCATTTGTGCTACATTTTTGGTGGAAGTTTTCTGATCACCATGAGAATGAATTTGAGTCGTAAACCTATGGGAGAGTCAGCTTGTATTTATTATTTTAAAGGAGGATTTTTTTCCCCTCTTACTGAGATTTGAGATAGGTAGTTTAATTTCCTGTCTTCAGTTGGGTATAGCTGATTGGGGTCCAGGTTTACTCGGAATTGCCTGTCATACTTGCTTCCTATTGGTGAATTTTAAGTTTTGTTTCCTCAAACTGTGAGGCTATAGAAATTGATCATCATATTCACCAGATTTAACAAGTTTTCTCGCACTGAAAACTGGCTTTACTGTTCTGCTTGCTTCTCTTTGCCTACCATATCTTTTAAGATTTTGGACTAAGAATTCTTTGCTTTCTTAACAGCTCATTTGGAAACATTTAAAAAATGTAATTACTGTTTTTAGTTATTTTCAGGGGTAAAGATCAC
The DNA here is from genome assembly GCF_003031525.2 of Neophocaena asiaeorientalis asiaeorientalis. NCBI lineage: Eukaryota > Metazoa > Chordata > Mammalia > Artiodactyla > Phocoenidae > Neophocaena > Neophocaena asiaeorientalis. The sequence goes on along the minus strand of NW_020185339.1, from coordinate 372,742 downwards.
AGTATCTGAGCAGAAATTTCTGGAAATGGAATTTTGTATTTTTTTCTAAGTAACTTTTAATCTAATCTATACAATTAATATATGCTTATTGTCTATAAATTATGATGTGAAATGATAAAATAATAAGCCATATTTCTACCATCCAGATATATCCAGTATTGGTGAGCTTTCCAGATTGTTTTCCATCCATTTAAAAAATCACTACTGTAATATTGTTTTGTAATTAACTTTATTCACTTAATAAATTGTGAATAATTGTACATGTCATAATTTTTAAAAATATTCTAGGTGAATTTTTCAAGTAAATGATACTTGAGCAGAGATTCTGTCTATATCCTTTTTCTATTTCTATGAGGACACAACACAGTCTTAGGACTTGTAGAACGAGTTATGAGTTTTATATTACAAGTAAAGCTATTTTTGCAAAACACAGATTTTCATATTTCTTGTAGAAATGTGGAAACTATAAATGCTTTACATGTGTTAACAGAGTAGATACTTCATGCCTATTATTTCAGGAAATTAGAAAAAATTGTCACATATAACTATTAAGAAAATAAAACTCTAATAAGCATAGCTAACACCTGAATAGAAATTCAAAACTCTTTGAGGAATAACAAATATAAAATGGTAAACAAAATGTCCTCCTTTATGAAGGAGGCATATTTATGAAAAAATGTGATCAAAATAAGAAATCACTTGAATGAACATGATCTGTAACAATTCAGACAATTATGCCTACTTTTTCTATATAAATAAATGTACTTAGGGTACAGTTTAGTTAAAGAAGGTTTAGATAATTAGTTAAGTAAAGTTTAATTAAACATGAGACAAAGCTTAATAATACCTGTGATTATTAGAGTATATATAAGGAGATGTGCTCTAGGCATATATTTTATATTCTAATAGTAAAGTAACAGTTAACTTTTTAGTACTTCTTTTGAAATGATGCAGTCAAAACTTTATCACAACTGAAATAGAATATCAACTTGAATTTTTTAAAAGTACAGTGATTTATAAAGTAATCAATTGTTGAAATATATTAAGGTATTATAGAATAATCTTACGGTGATCAAAAATCATACACACGTGAATTACTCGTTGGTAACATTCATTTTCAGCAAATTTTCCTACAGTTTACTAAGATGGGACATATTTAAAAGCTCATGAAAACATTGCTAAGCAATAGAGCAGGAAATTATATGAAAATGTTTTGATTTCAAAGTTTTAGACTTCCTCATGCTGCAAATGATAAGATTATCTCATTTACAATTCCATCTCCCCCTAATAATTTTGTCAGTTATAATATTTTTGTTCAGTGATTTATAAAAAGGTGTGCTTTGATTAATCTATTTTAGGCAATACTAACTCCTCTATAAGAAAATAGAATAAATTAGGATATTTACACTTTTTCCAATCTTCTTTTCCCTTCACAATTTTTGTTTTTCACATCAGGATTTATGACATCAAATCAGGATTTATGACTCTATCTTATCTCCTCTAGCAGCATTAGATCTGTATGAAAAGGGGTCAATACCAGTCTTTTTTATGACAAACTGCTTCTTTCATCTTCTGCTTGTCTGGATTACATAGTTCATTAACTCTTTTTACATCTTATTTTTCAAAGAAGGACTAGTGGATGCTATATTCCCTGAATTCTTTCACATTCAAGAATATCTGTCAGTTGCCTTCATACTTGAATGAAAATATAGCTGTGCATTCTATTTTTAGGTCACATTTTCACTTGGTATTTCATGGACATTGCTTCGTTGCATTTTGATATTGTGTGTTGCTGTGGTTAAACTAGAGGCTAACTTGATTTTACTCCCCCAAAACTGGTTTCTGCCCAGATACCTGAATAACATTTTCTTTGTCCTTGATTAATAAATTTAGCAAGACGTCTTATTGTCAATAAACCCACATAAGTTTTTTTCGTGGAATATAACATCCTTTTCAAACTATAGATTGTTATTTCTTCATTTATGAAAATTTTTGTTTTTTATATATTTGCAAACTTTTTTGGCTTGGTTCTATTTTTCAATCATGGATGATCCATATTTTGATTGTCTTTATCTGTTATGTCTATTTTTATTTAATTAATGTAATCTTGCTGCTTTATCTTCTGCTTCTTCACATTTTGTTCTCAGTGTGATTATCTCTTCTTGTGAGCAACTCAATCTTTAGCTCTCTGTCCTGTACAACATTTTTTCTAAATTATTTATTAGTTCTGTCATGGTGTTATTTTGGTCCATTTGTTTACCTACATCTGTTATTTTAGTATCTTTGAATTCTTGTTACATTAAATTTCTGTAAATGTTCTTCCCTAGCCCAAAACATTTTCAAACATATTTTCTTCTTTCTCATGTTTTCTTCAGAATAGGATCATTACTATATTAGTTATATACTTTGGTGAAGCAGAGTACCCCCAAATTTAGCAATTTAAAACCACAGACATTTATTACCTCCTATTTTCTGTGGATCAGGTATCTGGAATTGCCTTAGTTGGTGGTTCTGACTCAGGGTCTCTCTTGAGGTTGCAATGAAGCTATCAAACAGGACTGCCATCAATATCAAGGCTCAGTGAGGCTGAAAGATCTACTTTCCATCTCACTTTTCCCTTTAAACCTTTGATCTTAAAATCTAAGAGGTATGCCCCCTTGTCTATGTACCGTGTTCCCACACTTTGGCTATCTAACAAACCCTTCTGATGGATGACAGCATCAGGTTTTCTCATTTTTCTTCAGTTCAATAACCATTTGGTGATGGTGGTGGTCAGGAATAAATACAGAATAACAGTTCTATTCAGTACTTGCTCTGATTTTTTCAAATATATTGTTTTAAAAAATATTATACAAGAAGTGCATTCTCATTTAAAAATTTTAAAAATAGAGAAGTATACAATGTAAGCAGTGAAACTTTCTCTCTCTGCTTACCCTGTTCTCTTTCTTATTTTGCAGTAGTAACCACTGTTCACAGTTGCTTACAAATCAATCCAGACCTTGTTCTATGCAATACAATTAATAGATGTGTAGATTGAAAGTCAGGTATATTCAATAGCTAAAAGCCTATGTATGCAACTTAAGTTTTACATACCGTAGTACATCATGGGCATACTTCTATGTCAGACTACTTCATATTGAAGATTATACATACATATTCATTTGATAGATACTCCATAATTTATTTAACTATTCACTACTGATAGACATTTAACTTTGTTTAAATAGTATGGCAAGGAATTGCTCTATATATTATTTCATAGTTGTGTGTATGTGTGTGTGTTAGTATATAATGGATTCCTAGAAGTAGAAATGCTCAGTCAAAGATTCCTTAGTATCTGAGGCTTGAAATCATGATAATTTCACTAGATTGGAATCTCTGATGGGTTGTTGAATAGATAAGTGTAACTTCTCTGTATATTGATTGGGATTCATGGTGTCTTAATATCTGAAGTTAGCTGATAAGCTTTATTTAATTCCTCCTAGCCTAACATGTCACACACTGATAGTTGTTTCTTACATATGTAGGCAGCCCTAAGCTGGAAACCCGTGTGGCATGTTCAAGGGAACAGCCAGGAGGTCAGCATGTTAGAATGAACCAAGAGAAGGGGACAGTAGCAGAGGATGAGTTCAGAGATAGGGTTTCCATTTTAAGGACTTTGGAGGATCTTCTCTCCATTGTCAAATATCTAAAAATTAGTCTACACTCACTGTCTTCACTTCCACTGCGCTGTGACTTTCATCCTGTTTACTCCATGGATGCCTCTAGCAAAAGTCTTCGGCTGCTTCACTACTTGTCAAGCAGTGGCCTCTTCATACTCCTTTGCCCACTCTGGCTCACACAGTTGACCATATATAATTTAGTGTAAATAAAATTGCCTTTGATAATTGTAAAATGTACCTTTACTAATCACTCCCATCATCACAGAATCTCATCTGCCTTTTCCTCTCCCAATTGTTCTGCTTTATGTGCTATTTCCTTTTATTTTTAGCTTTTGTGCCAAATCCTTTACCTTCCTTCAGCATGTAACCTAATATTACACAGGGTAGTAACTACAGAGAACATATGTAGTCCAATATTCAATCTAATAAAATTTTCTAGATTTTTAATATCTTCCATGAAATTTTTTACAGACTTCCTCAGCATCTCTTTGCAGTGCTAACTATGATGACTTATTTAAACAACCTTCTCATTTTTTTTTTTATGGCCACTGAGCTATAGTCTAGGGCTCCTCTGATTGTTTTTAGATTGGATTTTAAGTTTATCTGGGTAAAAAGGAGGCCACTTGTGAAAATCTTATAATACCAGAAGAATATACTAATATTTTATTGGTTTTAATACAGTTGTACCTACTTCGTTTGTGAACCTAAGGTAGATATTTCAATGGTAGAAAAATAGCATTCTGCAATTACATTCTGTAATTACATTCTGCAACAATCTTAACCAAGCATTGAAAATTCAAAGACCCTGGAATTGAATTGAAAACTGTTATTTTTTCAATGATTCCTCCCTCTCCCTTGTTCCATTGTCAATTGAAAATAAAACATTCAATGCCCAATGTATGACTTCTAGTATTTTGTTCAATTTTGAAGTGATATATAATTGTCATTCAAAAATACATCTCTTAGGCACAAGTTTAAATAATAATACATTTTACACTTACACATTTTTCACCAGGAAATTGGGCTAAGTCTTGTAATTAGGAATATTGGAAATAAAAAGATGCAGTTATTTAGAAAAAAATTGAAACTCTAGAGTCTGGAAGAATGTATGATAAAGTGATCATGGCAATTTTTTTCTTCCAGGTGGCTTAGAATCGTTGAAAAATCTTCAGCAACTAATTGTGGACCATAATCAGTTAATTAGTACAAAAGGTCTTTGTGATACGCCTACCATTATATACCTGGATTGCTCACATAATCATCTTACTGAAGTTGAGGGCATTGAAAACTGTGGATTGCTCCAAATACTGAAGTTACAGGGAAATTATCTAAGTGAGGTAATTGCTTTGAATTAATTGATTTCTGTGATTAACACAGCATTTTTCTTTTGCTAGAAATATCACTCATACATTTTAAAAGCAGTTTTAACTTTTATTTTTACTTACCAGCTGTATTTGATTTCCAGTTTAAACTATTATATACTTTTCACTATTTAAAAAATGTTCAACATAATTACAATATCTTATAAGAAATCTAAGTTAACATTAGTTTTTTATAATACTAAAATAATCATAACTTTTCAGTTATGATTCAGTGTGTAAGTGGGACCAAGTTTATCTGAAATTCTAATTAAAATTTGTCACAAAGTATTAAAAAAATGCTAGCTATGAAAATCATTATTGGAAATTTTATTCATACTAAAATTCTCATAATATTATACTTTGATTTATGATATGCTGTTTACCAGAATATGTCTGTTGTTAGTTTTTATTGTTTTAAATTTGGCTAAATGACAAAAATATTTTACTTAATATAAACTAATAACCCAAATTTAAATATAGCTTCCATCCTTAGAGAATCATGTTCTTCTAAGAGAATTGCACTTGGATGATAACAGCATTTCAAGTGTGGAAACATTTTCTTCATATTGGCTGCCTTTACTACAAATCCTGAGTATCTCTCAAAACAGGTAAAAATATAATTTGCTTAATTAAGCTTAAATGCAGTGAATGATTAACATAAATGTGTGATCTTCATAATAAGTAGAAAAGCTGTTAAGTTTTTCCAGTAATTCAAGGAATGTACATTACAATAAATTGGACATAAATTATAAATATAACTTCATAGAATTAAAAAAATTAAAGTGTATTGACATATCCTCAAATTTTAGTAGAATTTTAATTGTCACTTATCTTACTCATTTTGTTTCTTCTCAAAAATGTACTGTGGAAATCTCTCAGGGCAGGTTTGTTTATATTTGTAAAGATATAGTTCTTGGAAAATACAGGAGGTAGTTAATTTAATTCAGAAGGATGTCTCATTCTCTCAAATGGTACTTATTAAGTCCTGGAAGAAAGATTTTTAATCTGCTCTCAACTTGCATGTCTTTTTGTAACTGTTAAGTTTGATTTAAATTTGATTTCCCTAAGGATATAAAGTAACACTTAAAAAAAAATATCTTAACATTAAGTTGAGATGGGTACCTGCCACAGAAGATCCATTTAAAACCACCAAACATCTGGATCTTTGCAGAGAATAACTGTCTAAAACCAAAACAGGAGCACAATATGTGTATGTCTCCCTCTGCTTAATATTTCATTGAGACCTATTCACCCTAATATGATTAATTTGTTCATCAAAGGCACAAGGAGTAGGGGAAAGGAACTATCTTTAACAAGAAGTTGCTTCTGTGAGTTATACAATTCTTGCAAAACAAGTGAACAAGACAGCTCAACGTTAACATATATGTACCTGTCCCCTCCCAAACATAGTTTTCTCTCAATCTCTGTCACAATAGTACTCATCTTTTTAGCATATATGTCCTAAGTGACTTAACTTCCACCTATTAAACTATTCTACTATTTGACAGATCAAAAACTGAATCTGTATTTTTAAATTCCCTCAAATTATTTTAATCACATCTAAAATATGAAAGTTGATTTGTCTTTAAAAGGATATTTACCCCGAACAACACTGTCAGATAATACCATTTAAGTAATTTGGGCCATCACAAACTTACTGGATCTTTTCACAGTATTTTTTAGGTAAGAAGTACAATTTCGATAGATATACTCAGCTATGCTTTGGACATATGAAGTAAATCACTCAGTAATTGACATATCTAGTATATTTTATAGAACTAGATCTCAAGCCACATTGATAAGCATAATAATTTTTAAAGAATTTAGAAAATATTTAAATCAAGAACATCTTTTGAGAAATAATACCTTTATTTCTTTGGACAATTTATGTCATCAAAGAAATATTCTGCTTTTAAAAATTAAAATTAACACTAGCTGATAGACTTTTACCCTATCAATATGATGTGCCTTGTTTCTCATATCAATCTGATATGACCAGGAATTTTATAATTTTATAATAAACTGGACTACTAAAAAAATTTTAGAGTTGATAACAATAACTGGGATACTTAAACCAAATAATCCATATTTATAATTTTGTTTGTTTAGCTTTATAACATTTGGATATATATTGAGGTGGTGTTTGCCATTTTAGGGGATACAAAACTGAGTACCATATGCCCTGACCCTCAAAAAAACTCTTAGATGTAAAATAACAATTTGTTGAACTTAGCTATATAAAAAAGTGGTGAAATTATTATATATGCTATTTTGAATTTTTAATAATACTGTCACTTATATTTGAAGATATTTTTAATGGGTCTCTCAAAGCTCTTTGCACAAGTAGCCTCCTACCATTTCCAGGAGGATGAAAGAATAAGTCCTGAGGACACCAGGGGAATGTGATTGATAGAAATGAACACATAGAGTAGTGAAATTATTTCCTAAAATCGTAGTGAAAAATTATCTTCAAACTTAAGATTTTTCACCATAAGCTAATATCATTAGCTGTAGAAATTACCCATTTTATGTTAAGCTTTTACATGTGCATTGACTTTTTAAGAACTATTTTAAGTTTGATAAAACTCAGGGTCAACAGATATGGGTTTGAATTCTGAATCTACAACTTATCTGTCAGTTGACATTGATTAACTCTTTTCTCACTACCTGATCCTCAGTTTTTTCACTTGTAAAAGGGGTGGTAACACCTACCTTACCTATTTTATGGGATTTTAATGATTACCCAAAAGGAAAATGTATGTCAATACATTTTGAAAACCTGAGAGAATTTTATAAATGTGATATTTGGATTTGTGTGTGGTATGTCTTTTAAATTGTATGTGTTTTTCTTTTAATTTTTAATAAATATTTTCATCACAAGGAAGAAATTATGTGCCCATATGCTTTTTTCCAACAAATGAAATACATATAAAGAATGATACTTAGTACATATTGTTTGAAATACGTGTTTCATCCTGACTTCTGTTTTAAATTTTCATTAGGACATGTGACTGTTTTAAGTTTTTCTCAGCGGAGTTCTAACTGGAAGACTTTCCAGCTTCATAAGCCTTTCTACTTCCAGTGAAACTCTAAGTAGGAGCAGAAAGTGGAAACTATTACCCATTGGCTGCTCATTGTACAAATCTTTTGCTTTTTGTCGTCTTTGAAATTTATATCTTTTTTATGCCCAGGGCTAATGTGACAAGGTCAAATGGTATTAGGTTTTCACTAATGTCCTTTGTCTTTCTGGTTTGAATTTTCTTAGAAAAAATATACACAGAATGTCAGTAAAAGGAAAAGTTCTAGAGGTTAAAATAAAAACGATTCTACTATTAGGTTTCTACCATCCTAGTGGTGAATAAATAGCCAGTTTTCTTGATTAAAATTTCCAAAAAGGAGCATGATTCTAAAAGCATGGTTATCTGAAAAGGCAAAATTTCGATATTATGAAAAATATGTGGTCAAACCAAATATTTCTTCACCTGAAGAAATACTTTATTTTTGCAAAGGGAATTTTTATTTTTAATTCTAAAACTTTATTGGTTATTTTTAGTTAATGTCTTCATATAACCTATATGTTACCAAATATTGCCATATAACTTATTGGTTAAAAACATGAGATATTCTGAAAAAAGAAAAACTCATTATCTATTAATCTTTCAAAATCCATTTAGTAGGAGGGTAAAGATTTAGCATTAGAAATATACTAATGGTAAAAAAGAAATAAGAATTTTCTTTTAATAAATACATTTATTATAATTGTATTTTCACTTAAATAACTTAAATTTCTTACTTGTAGTAATGATCTAGAATGCGTGAATAGGAAATGTCACAAAATTAGGACTTGAATGCACTAATTACATATTGACAAAGTTTTAAGTTTCTTTTTCAGTGTACATGTGACATTTCAGTAAATTTTTTATTAAAGAGTGTGTGTACAAATAATGAACTGTATATGCAAATGTAATGGGCAATATTTGATAACTTTTTCTTTTATTACCTTGGATTTTTCCCCTGGAAATTGTTTTTAAGAAGCAGTGTTATATAGGTAGTGTAAATAGTAATATTGTACTTAGGATTGGCTACAATCAGAGAGGTCTTCCAGACTCCTTATTTAGTCTGTTTTATCATCAGTAGCATCTTCTGTCTCTCTTCTAATGCTGAACAGGATAATACAGGAGAGGAGTTAATGTCAGTACAAGGGTTGGCTTTGTGCCATGAGGCTTCCAGTCACAGTATTATCCTGTAAGCTTCTGATCTTAGAATAATAGTACTTTTTTTTTTTCCTACCATGGCAGGGTGTTGGTAGAAATAAAGATGTAAAAATCTCTGCCAGGTAAACTGGAGGGACAATATAAAAAAACCAAGAAAGTAGAAGTGGAAACTAATGCATACTTTTTTTTTCTTTTTTGTACCAGAAATACTTATTTAGTGGAAGTATATTTTGAACATATATGGATCTTCAACATTTATAGAGGGGATTAGTTCAGATTAGTTTTGTATTTGTGATGAGAATATATTTCATACAAAGTAATTTTTATTTTGTTTAAAGATTTAGATGAACTAGCTTAATTTTTATTGCCAAATAGCTGGGGTAATGTGATATTATGTAATAAAGTAAGTGTAAATTTGTCTTAGTTGGAAATGTAAATCAAACTAAAATTAATTTTCCCTTCATAGCTTTTGTTACCAATAAAGTGAGTATTTTCAGTATCACTTATGTTCCTTGTTTGAATATGGGGTCTTAATGACAATTGTATCTTCGAAAATGACAGAAACTTTTAAAAGTAGTAGAAAAGTTTATTATTATTAGAATTTGAACATGCTTGTTTTAATAATGAGTATTAATTTTAAAAATTAGTATATTTCTGCCAAATTTAAGTTATTCTATCAATAGAAAACAATTTCTATTATGTGTTCCTTAAATGCATATTTCCAATTTAAAAATAACCCCAGTGTAACCTTGTGCACTTACAGGACTTATAATACTTTTAATCTAGTAAACGAAACCTTCTTTAAATTAGAAACAAAACTAGTGACTCTAATTAAAGTTATATTGTTAAAAAGTAAAAATACATATTTTTTATGTTTTTACCTCTTAATGGTTTGTTAAATGTTTGAGCCAGAAAAAAAATACATAGAAAGTATGAATTCTGTGTAAATTTGGCCATATGCAAAGATAAAACAATAACAACAAAAAACCCATTTATTTTTATTTAAGTACCAAGTACACATTAAGCTTCATGATAATTATGATTGATACTAGCAATTCCGTGATAACTTCTCTTTAGAAATAAATCTTTCATTATAGAATAAATACTTAAAATCTTATAATTACTGCATTTTAAATAAGTATTGTTAGTAAAGATTATATTATTGTATTCTATTGTGAAAATGCAATTGTATATAGTTATACATTTCTGCCAAATTTATAATCTATAACATTATATAATTGTGTTATATAAATATATAATTACATCAATAATATTAAGAACATTCCAATTTAAAATTTTTATAAATTTCATTTTGGTTTTCAGCTTGACAAAAATCATACCACTTTTTCATTTTGTTTCTTTGGAAAAACTAGATGTCAGCAACAATTGTCTTTCTGGTAAGTTTATAGTAATGTATAATAGTTTTTTAAATAATAGGCTTTTAAGTTTCTGTTCCAAGTATGGTAAGGCGTTGTTTTGGGTAGATGAGTTAATGGCATTTACAAATAACATATCTATACAAAATGGTGTAGAGCAGGAAAAATTTCCTCTCCCTTCTCAGGCTAAGCCTGAGAATTAAACTGGTGTAAGTCAGATAAACAGAAAAAGAGAATACAAGTTGTAATTGTTTTTTTTTTTTTTTAACATGTACATGGGAGTTCTCACAAGAAAATAAAGACCCCAAGAAGCAATCAGAGTTGAACTTACATAGTGAGCTGGACAAAGAGTAGTAAATTGTGAAAATGTGATGAGGCAGAGGGGCTTGGGCTAAGGTAGTTAATTGGATGGAAAAGTGACTAGGAAACAAAGGCTAGTTTAACAGGTTTGTTTGTATACATATCTCTTGGCCTGGACTTCCTGTCCTTGTGATAAGAATGTCCCTTTGCTTCTGGTATAGGTCGAATATCTTTCACATAGGAATTTAATCTCCTGCTTTGAAGAAAAAGAAGGAAGGTCAGAGGGCCCTTGCATCTGCTCTTTTTTAAGTGCCTTTAACTCAAAAAAGTCAAAATGCCAGAATGGCGTACTGAGGTGCTGTGTATTCTAAACTCCTTCAAATGTGTGGTGAAATAATTTAATTAAAAATTTCTCTCCACTTTTAAAATCATATTACTTCCATATCTTTCTGGTAAACCTGGGAAAATGTCAGAATTATATTCCTATTTAAAATTCATATATATTTTACCTATGAAATCAATAGCCTAATGAAGATAAGTAAACAAACTTGTTGACTCCTAACCAGACATCCATTAAAAGTTTATTAAGTTAAAAAATGATGAATTGATTTGGTTAAACAGTCCCTCCCCCCAAATTTCCCCATCCCCATTTTCAGCCAGTCCCCTCATAGAGACAATCACAGTTCTAAATTTGTCACCATAGGTTAAATTTGACTGTTGTACATCTTTGTATTAATGAGATCAAATAGTATTTGCTTGGCATTCATGTGACATTCCACCACATCAGTTGTTTAGTTGTTTGTAAAGGTAGTCTTTTTTTTCTGAAGTGTAGTCCTTTGTATAAATATATTACACTTTGTCCATTATCCTGTTTATTGATATTTTAATTTTTTCCTGTTTGAGGCTACTCTGATTACAAAGTTCCTGTGGAAATTCTTGTACAAATATTTTTGTAAACACATGTTTTCAGTTCCCTTGGGTAAATGTTTAGAGTGTAATTACTGGATAATAGAGTAGGTGCATGTTTAACTTTATAAGAAACTGTTAAAACTGTTTTCCAAATAGTTGTAACATTTTATTTCCCCGCTAGTGATGTGTAAGAGTTCCAATAGCTCCATTCTTACAGGGTTTTTAGTATTTCATTGTGTTATCTCATTATGGTTTTAGTTTGCATTTCCCTGATGGATAATGATATTGAACCTCTTTGCATGTATTTATTGATGATTTCTATATATTCTTTTGTGTCTATTCATGTGTCTTACCATTTAAAAATTTTAGTATTTGCCTTTTATTGATTTCAATAAATTCTTTATATATTCTGGATGAAACTCTTTGTCAGACATGTTTTGTGGATGTTTCTCCAAGTCCCTCTTTTACCTATTAATTTTGTTAATGATATCTTTAGATGAGCAGAAGTTTTCAATTTTGGTGAAACTTTATTATTTTTAATAGTTTTTGCTTTCTGTGTCCTTTGTAATATTTTTCTACCTCCAGATTGAGATGATTTTCTATGCTTTCTTACTTTCTTGTAAGAAAGTAAGAAGTCTTATACTTTAAGTTTTTACTTTTAGGTCTGTGATCCACCTCAAATTATTTTTTATGAAAGGTTTGAAGTAGAGGATGAGTTCAGTTTTTAATATGGATATTTAGTTAACTGTTCCAGCAACATTTGTTGAACGAACTATTTTCATCATTGAATGACTTTGATGTCTTTGTCAAAAAATTGATTTACATTTTGCCTATGTTGGGATGTGTCCCTATTAACTGATTTTCTCTTAATGATGTCATATTTTCCTATTTCTTTTTATGTCCAATAATTTTTAACTGTATGTTGAACATTGTTCGTAGTACAGTTTGCTGAGTCTGGCTGTTGTTGTCTTCCTTTTAAAGGGTATTAAGTGTAATTCTGGCAGGCAGTTAAAGTATTGGTGGATAATTTTGTTGATGTCAGACTTAATTTCATTCCCTCCTAGGACAAGTCATTTTAGTTTTCACTTCTCAGTGCATCCCCCTACCCCAGGGCATTGTCTTTACTCCTAATGCATGTTCTTTCTGGATTTTAGCTGAATCTCTGAGCTATTCAGTTGAGTCTCATCTGACGGGGCTGAAATTCCAATGTCTTTCACTGCTGCATGAACTATAATGTCATCATTCGGCTGTTAGCCTGATAGCAGGTTATCTCTGCTAGGTTTTTCAGAGTGTTGCCCTGCCTGTAACTCCTAGCACTCAAAGGACCTGCGGCAAATCCTCACATAGACTTCTTCCCCCAATTTCCTCCCCGGAGCATATGCACACACAGCTTCTTCCCAGAACTTTTCACCATAAATTCCAGCTTCACATCTGAACTTTGCCTCCTCACTCAGCAAAACAGCCTCTTTGCTTGGTTTCTACTTTCTTGCTCTAAGGTAAAATGCATTTAGGCAGAAAACCATTGTGATTGTCAGCTCACCATATGTGTTTCCCTTTTCTCTGAGTGAGGCTTAAAAACAGGTGCTTCATGTTTATTGCTCAGTTTTATGATTGTTTTCTGTGGGAGAGTAATTCTGGTATAAATTACTCTTAATGTATCCTAGATTGACCTACTATTTTTACTTTTGAAAGTATAAATATAATTCTGTTTAGGCATACGTTCAATTTTACCACTATCCTATTACTTTTGATTTTACTTTTTTAGATTTTGTGTTTGCAATCTGGGGCAAACTGCTCTAAGCCCTTTACATACATTATCTCATTTAATCCTCACCCTATGAGATAGAGATGAACCTGAATCATCAAGCAGTTGTATGATTTGCATAAATTCACACAGTGGCTAAATGGTAGAAATATGTATTTTGATAGCAGAGTCTATGTTCTTAATATGGTCTCCTTTTAAAAGCATATCATATTCTGCAAAATAAATATTTTTTGTTGCCTTTCTTTAATAGCTAACCCATAAATAAAATGGTCATTGATTTATGATTATTTTTCTTTATCTGTGATAACTTTCATAATAATTTTTGTTTTTTATTTTCTATAGATCTTACAAGTGCCCTAAGGTGGTTTGATGCATGCTTTTCTCTCCATGAATTGTCTCTCACTGGAAACCCACTTCTTCAAGAAATAAACTGGAGGTAAAGAAACAATGTTGCACCCTATGTACATACTTTATTATAGTTGCAGAGAACACAGTTCCATGAAAATTGTTCTGTGTATACTAATTACTTGGGAAAAGTTAATAAAAAATAATTTAAAAGATATTCAAATCAAAACAGTTTTGTAAAAATACTTTAAAAATATCTTCTACCTAAAATCATTTTTGTACATGTATGAACTAATGCAAATTTGAAATGACAATTTTGATCCATACCATGGATTATGTGACACTTTTAGTATGATGTCAACTTAGGTTTTGTGTTTATAGAAAAGACATTTGCTGGGAATTACTATTTTTTTTTTTTTTTTTGTGGTACGCGGGCCTCTCGCTGTTGTGGCCTCTCCCATTGTGGAGCACAGGCTCAGGACGTGCAGGCTCAGCAGCCATTTGATTTTGTTTTATTTTCTTAACAGAGAAAGTTGGTGTCTGTTAAAGTATGTGTTATAAGTATACATGAATTCATGCCTCTATTTTGAATATTGCAGTACCTAGATGTAAAAGAAAAAAAATTTTTGTGATTTTTTTTTAAAAAATTTTAATTTTATTTATTTTTGGCTGCATTGGGTCTTCATTGCTGCATGTGGGCTTTCTTTAGTTGAGGCAAGCAGGGACTACTCTTTGTTGCAGTGCGCGGGCTTCTCCTTGCAGTGGTTTCTCTTGTTGCGGAGCATGGGCTCTAGGTGCGCGGGATTCAGTAGTTGTGGTGCATGGGCTCAGTAGTTGTGGCGCATGGGCTTAGTTGCTCCATGGCATGTGGGATCTTCCTGGACCAAGGATCGAACCCATGTCCCTTGCATTAGCAGGTAGATTCTTACCCACTGAGCCACCAGGGAAGTCCCTTGATTGTTTTTTTCTTTTAATTTTTTTTTTTTCTACAGCAGGTTCTTATTAGTCATCAATTTTATACACATCAGTGTACACATGTTAATCCCAATCTCCCAATTCATCCCACCACCACCCCTGCCCCCCTGCCACTTCCCCCGCTTGGTGTCCATACGTTTGTTCTCTGCATCTGTGTCTCCATTTCTGCCCTGCAGACCAGTTCATCTGTACCATTTTTCTAGGTTCCACATACATGCGTTGATATACGATACTTGTTTTTCTCTTTTGACTTACTTCACTCTGTATGACAGTCTCTAGATCCATCCACGTCTCTACAAATGACTCACTTTCATT
This sequence comes from Neophocaena asiaeorientalis asiaeorientalis, assembly GCF_003031525.2. Taxonomy (NCBI): domain Eukaryota; kingdom Metazoa; phylum Chordata; class Mammalia; order Artiodactyla; family Phocoenidae; genus Neophocaena; species Neophocaena asiaeorientalis. The sequence goes on along the minus strand of NW_020185339.1, from coordinate 357,520 downwards.
CCTTTTTATGGCTGAGTAATACTCCATCGTATATATGTACCACATCTTCTTTATCCATTCATCTTTCGATGGGCATTTAGGTTGTTTCCATGTCCTGGCTATTGTAAATAGTGCTGCAATGAACATAGGGGTGCATCTTTTTGAATTACGGTTTTCTCTGGGTATATGCCCAGTAGTGGGATCACTGGGTCATATGGTAATTCTATTTTTAGTTCTTCAAGGAACCTCCATACTGTTCTCCATAGTGGCTGTATCAATTTCCATTCCCACAACAGTGCAAGAGGGTTCCTTTTCTCCACACCCTCTCCAGCATTTGTTGTTTGTAGATTTTCTGATGATAGCCATTCAAACTGGTGTAAAGGTGATTCCTCATTGCAGTTTTGGTTTGCATTTCTCTAATAATTAGTGATGTTGAGCAGCTTTTCATGTGCTTCTTGGCCATCTGTATGTCTTCTTTGGAGAAATGTCTATTTAGGTCTTCTGCCCATTTTTGGATTGGGTTGTTTGCTTTTTTAATATCAACCTGCTTGAGCTGTTTATATATCTTGGAGATTAATCCTTTGTCTGTTGATTCATTTGCAAATATTTTCATCCATTCTGAGGGTTGTCTTTTTGTCTTGTTTATGGTTTCCTTTGCTGTGCAAAAGCTTTGAAGTTTCATTAAGTCCCATTTGTTTATTTTTGTTTTTATTTCCATTAATGTAGGAGGTGGATCAAAAAAGATCTTGCTGTGATTTATGTCAAAGAGTGTTCTTCCTATGTTTTTCTGTAAGAGTTTAATAGTGTCCGGTCTTACATTTAGGTCTCAAATCCATTTTGAGTTTATTTTTGTGTATGGTGTTAGGGAGTGTTCTAATTCTATTCTTTTCCATGTAGCTGTCCATTTTTCCCAGCACCACTTATTGAAGAGACTGTCTTTTCTCCATTGTATATGCTTGCCTTCGTTGTCATAGATTAGTTGACCATAGGTATGTGGGTTTATATCTGGGCTTTCTATGCTATTCCATTGATCTATATTTCTGTTTTTGTGCCAGTACCATATTGTCTCGATTACTGTAGCTTTGTAGTATAGTCTGAAGTCAGGGAGTCTGATTACTCCAGCTCCGTTTTTTTTCCCTCAAGACCGCTTTGGCTATTCGAGGTCTTTTGTGTCTCCATATAAATTTTAAGATTTTTTGTTCTAATTCTGTAAAAAATGCCATTGGTAATTTGGTAGGGATTGCATTGAATCTGTAGATTGCTTAGGGTAGTGGAGTCAGTCATTTTCACAATATTGATTCTTCCAATCCAAGAACATGGTATATGTCTCCATCTGTTTGTATCATCTATAATTTCTTTCATCAGTGTCTTATAGTTTTCTGCATACAGGTCTTTTGTCTCCCTAAGTAGGTTTATTCCTAGGTATTTTATTTCTTTTTGTTGCAACAGTAAATGGGAGTGTTTCCTTAATTTCTCTTTCAGATTTTTCGTCATTAGTGTGTAGGAATGCAAGAGATTTCTGTGCATTAATTTTGTATCCTGCTACTTTACCAAATTCATTGATTAGCTCTAGTGGTTTTCTGGTGGCATCGTTAGGATTCCCTATATATAGTATCATGTCGTCTGCAAAGACTGACAGTTTTACTTCTTCTTTTCCAGTTTGTATTCCTTTTATTTCTTTCTCTTCTTTGATTGCCATGGCTAGGACTTCCAAAACTATGTTGAATGATAGTGGTGAGAGTGAAAATCCTTGTCTTTTTCCTGATCTTAGAGGAAATGCTTTCAGTTTTTCACCATTGAGAATGATGTTTGCTGTGGGTTTGTTGTATATGGCCTTTATTATGTTGAGGTAGGTTCCCTCTATGCCCACTTTCTGGAGAGTTTTTATCATAAATGGGTGTTGAATTTTGTCAAAAGCTTTTTCTGCATCTATTGAGATGATCATATGGTTTTTATTCTTCAATTTGTTAATATGGTGTATCACATTGATTGATTTGTGTATACTGAAGAATCCTTGCATCCCTGAGATACATCCCACTTGATCATGTTGTATGGTCCTTCTAATGTGTTGTTGGATTTTTTTTTTTACATTTTTACATGTATATTCATCAGTGATATTGGTCTGTAATTTTCTTTTATGTAGTATCTTTGTCTGGTTTTGGTATCAGGGTGATGGTGGCCTCATAGAATGAGTTTGGGAGTGTTCCTTCCTCTGCAGTTTTTTGGAAGAGTTTGAGAAGGATGAGTGTTAGCTCTTCTCTAAATGTTTGATAGAATTCACCTGTGAAGCCATGTGGTCCTGGAGTTTTGTTTCTTGGAAGATTTTTAATCACAGTTTCAATTTCATTACTTGTGATTGGTCTGTTCATATTTTCTATTTCTTCCTGGTTCAGTCTTGGAAGGTTATACCTTTCTACGAATTTGTCCATTTCTTCCAGGTTGTCCATTTTATTAGCATAGAGTAACTTGTAGTAGTCTCTTAGGATGCTTTGTATTTCTGCGGTATCTGTTGTAACTTCTCCTTCTTCATTTCTAATTTTATTGATTTGAGTCCTCTCCCTCTTTTTCTTGATGAATCTGGCTAATGGTTTATCAATTTTGTTTATCTTCTCAAAGAACCAGCATTTAGTTTTATTGATTTTTGCTATTGTCTTCTTTGTTTCTATTTCATTTATTTCTGCTCTGATCTTTATGATTTCTTTCCTTCTACTAACTTTGCGTTTTGTTTGTTCTTTCTCTAGTTCCTTTAGGTGTAAGGTTAGGTTGTTTATTTGAGATGTTTGTTGTTTCTTGAGGTAGGATTGTATTGCCATAAACTTCCCTCTTAGAATTGCTTTTGCCTCATCCCATATGTTTTGGATCATCGTGTTTTCCTTGTCATTTGTCTCTAGGTATTTTTAAATTTCCGCTTTGATTTCTTTAGTGATCTCTTGGTTATTTAATAATGTATTGTTTAGCCTCCATGTGTTTTTTACTTTTTTTTCCCTGCAGTTGATTTCTATTCTCATAGTGTTGTGATCAGAAAAGAGACTTGATATGATTTCAATTTTCTTAAATGTACTGAGGCTTGATTTGTGACCCAAGATGTGATCTATCCTGGAGAATGTTCCGTGCACACTTGAGAAGAAAGTGTAATCTGCTGTTTTTGGATGGAATGTCCTCTAAATATCAATTAAATCTGTCTTATCTATTGTATCATTTAAAGCTTTTGTTCCCTTATTAATTTTCTGTTTGGATGATCTCCCCATTGGTGTAGTTCAGGTGTTAAAGTTCCCCATTATTATTGTGTTACTGTTGCTTTCCTCTTTTATAGCTATTAGCAGTTGCCTTATGTATTGAGGTGCTCCTATGTTGGGTGCATATATATTTGTAATTGTTATAGCTTCTTCTTGGATTGATCCCTTAATCATTATGTAGTGTCCTTCCTTGTCTCTTTTAACATTCTTTATTTTAACATCTATTTTATCTGACATGAGTATTGCTACTCCAGCTTTCTTTTGATTTCCATTTGCATGGAATATCTTTTTCCATCCCCTCACTGTCAGTCTGTATGTGTCCCTAGGTCTGAAGTGGGTCTCTTATAGACAGCATATAGATGGGTCTTGTTTTTGTATCCATTCAGCGAGCCTGTGTCTTTTGGTTGGAGCATTTAATCCATTCACGTTTAAGGTAATTATCAATATGTATGTTCCTATGACCATTTTCTTTATTGTTTTGAGTTTGTTTCTGTAAGTCCTTTTCTTCTCTTGTGTTTCCCCCTTAGAGGAGTTCCTTTAGCATTTGCTGTAGAGCTGGTTTGGTGGTGCTGAATTCTCTTAGCTTTTGCTTGTCTGTAAAACTTTTGATTTCTCTATCGTATCTGAATGAGATCCTTGCCGGGTAGAGTAATCTTGGTGGTAGGTTCTTCCCTTTCATCACTTTAGATATATCATGCCACTCCCTTCTGGCTTGTAGGGTTTCTGCTGAGAAATCAGCTGTTAACCTTTTGGGAGTTCCCTTGTATGTTATTTGTCGTTTTTCCCTTGCTGCTTTAAATAATTTTTCTTTTTCTTTAATTTTTGCCAATTTGATTACTATGTGTCTTGGAGTGTTTCTCCATGGGTTTATCCTGTATGGAACTCTCTGCACTTCCTTGACTGGGTAGCTATTTCCTTTCCCATGTTAGGGAAGTTTTCGACTATAATCTCTTCTAATATTTTCTCAGGTCCTTTCTCTCCCTCTTCTCCTTCTGGGACCCGTATAATGCGAATGTTGTTGCGTTTAATGTTGTCCCAGAGGTCTCTTAGGCTGTCTTCATTTCTTTTCATTCTTTTCTCTTTATTTTCTTCTGCAGCAGTGAATTCCACCATTCTGTCTTCCAGGTCACTTATCCGTTCTTCTACCTCAGTTATTCTGCTATTGATTCCTTCTAGTGTAGTTTTTATTTCAGTTATTTTATTGTTCATCTCTGTTTGTTTGTTCTTTAAATCTTCTAGGTCTTTGTTAAACATTCTTGCATCTTCTCGATTTTTGCCTCCATTCTTTTTCTGAGTTCCTGGATCATCTTTACTCTCATTATTCTGAATTCTTTTTCTAGAAGGTTGCTTATCTTCACTTCATTTATTTGTTTTTCTGGGGTTTTATCTTGTTCCTTCATCTGGTATATAGCCCTCTGCCTTTTCATCTTGTCTGTCTTTCTGTGAATCTGGTTTTTGTTCCACAGGCTGCAGGATTGTAATTCTTCTTGCTTCTGCTCTGTGATTTTTTTTTAATGAATTTTCTTTTTAAAAAAATTCTCTAATCTGAAACTCTGAAATTATGCTAACACCATTTTCCTCAAGTTAAGCTTCATCTTTTGTATAATCACATTTTTTGAAGTAATTTACATATAATAAAATTTATCAATTTTGAGTACCAGTTTATGAGTATGAATATTGTGTAAAAACCACCACAATCAAGTTATTGAATATTTTTATCACTTTGAAAAATTACCTTATGCCCCTGGGTGGTCAGTCCCCTCTTCCAATTGTTAAAAATGTCTCTCCACTGTCTTATTACTCTCACTGTTTCTGATGAGAAGTCTATGAACATTCATGTTTTCATTCCTCTGTCTCTGAGTACTTTTAAGATTTTCTCTTCATCAGTGGTCTTCAGCAATTTGATTATAATGTGATTTGGTTACTTTTATATAAATTTACTCTGCTTTGGATTTTTTGTTTTTTATTGGCTTAAGTTTTTTTTATTTAATGTATAGTTGATTTACCATGTTGTGTTAGTTGTAGGTGTACAGCAGAATGATTCAGTTATGTGTGAGTGTGAGTATTCAGATGTTTTTCTATTATGGGTTATTACAAGTTATTGAATATAGTTCCCTTTCTTATACAGTACGTCCTTAATGTTTATCTACTTTATACATAGTAATGTGTACCTATTTATCCCAAACTCCTCATTTATACCTCCTCCTTGTCTTTCTTCTTTGGGAACCATAAGTTTGTCTTCTATGTCTGTGAGTCTATTTCTGTGTTGTAAATAAGTTCATTTGTATCGTTTTTTTATTCCACATATAAGTGATATCATGTGATATTTGTCGTTCTCTGTCTGACTTACTTCACTTAATATGATAATCTCTAGGTCCATCCATGTTTAGGATTTACTGAACCTCTCAGATACAGTGAATTTATAGTTTCCATAAAATTTTGAAAATTGTTGGCTAGTAATTTTCAAATATTTTGTTCTATCTTATCCTACTAGGACTCTAACTTCATCAGTATTAGACCACTTGATATATCCCAGAAGTCTCTATTGCTCTGTTCTTATATTTATTATACTATTTTTATGCCTGTATTTCAGTCTTACTGGTTATTGCTATGTCTTCAAATTCTCCGATATTTTCTTCCTGTATAGCTCCTCTGCTGTTTAATCCCATCTAGACTGTTTTTCAGTTCAGATCAGATACTATGATTTTCATTTCGAGACGTTTCCTTTATTTTTTAACATTTACAATTTCTCTCCTAATCATGGTCATATTTTCCTGAATCACCTTGAACATATGGATAATATTATAATAGCTGTTTTAACACCCTTGTCTGTTAATTTCATCATCTCTATCATTTTGAGGTCTATTTTTATTGATTTTTTTTTTTTATGATTCTGGGTCATATTTTCCTACTTCTTGCATGCCCAGTCAATTTTGGTTGTAGTCTGGACATTTAAAATTTTATACTTGTTGATTTCTTAATTTTGTTTTTTTTTTCTTTAAATAACATATTTTGCTTCTCACGTGCAGCAGCTACATTACTTGGAATTAGTGAGATACTTTCAAAACTTCCTTTTAAGCTCTGTTAGGGAAGTCTCAAAGAAATCTTCAGACTAGTGCTAATTTAGCCCCACTACTATGGTACCAACTTTCTGAGCATTCTGCCCAATGTCTCTGATATGTATCCTTTCAACTTTGGCTGATGAGAATTATTCCCATCCTCATGTGAGTTCCTGTAATTTTTCTGCCTTTTGCTTCCCACTTGTTCTTTCCCTTGGCTTTAAGTGGTTTTTCTCGCACACATCCTCAGACTCATTTACCAGGTCTAGGTGAATTAAATCCCAGTATACTGAAAAACTTTGCATATATCCACTTTGGAATTTTCTAGTACTGGTGAAGTTTATGGCCTGAACTCTTATTTCTTTTTATGTCCAGCAGCATGCATTTGTTAGATGGTTTAATATGATTTATTGTACATTTGACATTTGTATCATATCAGGTCATAGATACATCAAGGCAGAACAAGCCAAAATGGACAGGACTTGTAGCCTAATTTTGCAAGGTGTGTTTGGCAACATGCTAAGTGTAGGGAAAGGCAACCATATACTAAAATTCAGGTAGGAAAATCTATTTCAGGATCTTAAGTTTGGATCAAGTCAGCAAGTCTTATCAATTTGACCAGGTAGTAAAAATAATTTATGAATACAATATAGACAGGGAGAAATGAATAACTGAAGAAAAGGTTGTTGTGACATCCAGTCCTAGGGCAGAAGCAGTTGACTCTTTCCCCTGATTTGGTTTCCCTGTGAGGTGTGGCCATAGCCAGGAAGATCCTTGTTTTTCTGAGTACTTCAGAGGAATATAAGGTATCTTACAGAAGAACCAATGATCTGATTATGTTTAAAATTCCTTTACCTGACTTAATCTACCTGTAGAAAAAGATAAGAGAGTCTAGGGAGTAGTCGCTGTTCCCTCCCTTGTCTAAGGTCACTGCAAACCTGTGACATTCTCTTTCTAGATGTATTGGTTTCTTGAATTTGTTAATTGACGTTTAGTTAAGAAAACAGTAGCATTTTTACACCAAGTCAAACACCTGTGTGATTTGCTTCTCATTGATGAGTATCACAGAGGAGTTATTATCTTTTTGCCAGAAAATCTATTTTTCTTTCTTTTTTCTTTAAAGCTCAGTTTCCACATAAATTTCTAATGTTACAGTGTTTTTTAGGGAAACCTGGTATGTTTCCACATGTTTTAGAACAGAACCTGTCAACTTCTAGTTTAGAAACATCTGTTTCTAAGTGCAATTTAAGCTGTATAGCATGGAGGAAAGAGTATAACACAGTGCAGTGGTTCTTAAAGGTGTATCCCCCAGACCAGCAGCTTCGTCATCACTTGGAAACCTGTTAGAAATGCAAAATCTTGAACACTGTTCAGATCCACTGAATCAGAAACTAGCAGATGATTCCCAGTAATCTGTTTTATCAAGCCCTTTGTGTGATTCAGTGTGCACTAAAGTTTGGAAATCATTGTGTTTTTAAACAAGGACATCTTCCTCCTGCCCCGTGTTTTGTGATCCTGGGCAAGTAACTTAACTTTTCTGTGTCTCTGAATCTTCATTAGTAAAATGAGGATAAAAATGGTACCTATCTTATGGTATAGCCATTAGATTTGAATGGGATAATGCACATACCTTGTTGATAACAATTCCTAGAGCACGGTAAGCACACAAAAATCTATTATTTTCTATTACTAGGCCTACCAGACTATATATGGGTTCTTATTCAGTCACCAAGTATTTAGTGTATGCCTGCTATGTGCAACCAGTGTCCTAACATGTTAGACATTATAAGGGAAATTCAATGTAACCCATGATTTCAAGTCATTTTTATAATCTTGTTAGGGATAGAAAATGTATGCAAAAATGATAACCATGAAAACTAATGGTAACAAACACTGAAACAGCATTGACTTTGTGCCCAACATCGTTCTCATCATTCTCATTTAATCCTCACAATATGCCTGATGAAATAGCAACCTAGTGTCCCCATTTTATACTTAAGAAAACTGAGTTCCCAAAAGGCTAAGTAGCCTACCCAGTTTCACACAGCTAGCAAGTCAAAGACCCAGGATTCAAATCCATGCAGTCTAGCTCCAGAATCTGTGCTCTTAACTATTAGATTTTAGTACCTAATAAAATATAAGTGTCAGATGATTATTGTAGGCAAGAGATATGCTTTAGAAATTTGGAAATATTATCTTAATTTAATGTGACCAGGGAAAACTGCCTGCGCTGAAGAGGCAAATTTTGAGTTAAACCTCAAAAGTTTGGTAAGACTGAAAATCAGGGACTTCCCTGGTGGTCCAGTGGTTAAGACTCTGCTCTCTCAATGCAGGGGGCACGGGTTCAATCCCTTGTTGGGAAACTAAATCCCACATGCTGCACGACGTGGCCAAAAACTAAATAAATAAAATTAAATTAAAAAAAAAAAAGGAAAACCAAATTAAAAGAAAAGAAAGCACTTCTGATGGAGGAAATATCCAAAAAAGGAGGGAATGTGAAAGGTGAAGTTAGGCTCTGTTAGAAGGCCAGTCTATTCAAGTAAAGTGGGTATAGTGGAAATACTATTGGAAAGAAGTAAGAAATCAAGTACTTGTGCTTACAGTGTGTCAGAGAGTGGGCTAAGTACCTATATATATATTCCTTCATTTCACAGCAGCTGAGCTAGGTTCTGTAATTATCATTCTCATTTTACAGAGTATTTACTGAACATACCAAGAGTCTCTATGAGGAATAAATATGTTACCACATGACAGCACTTTACAGTAGTGCCTGTCAGAAAGCATACTTGATAATGCTAGCCATTATTTTTAAGGAGCTATAGAGAAATTTTGAATAGTTGTATGAAAATGAAAATAGTATTTGGGGAAGCTTGTTTTTAGTATAAAAGTGACAAGAGATTAGGGGAAAGTAGCCAAATTAAATGAAAATCCAAGCATTAAAAAATGGCTAAAATTAAGTAGTAGAAGTGACCCCAGATTATTGTACAGATCCTTATAGTTTAGAGTCCTTGTATGCCTTGTAGACACCCAAAATTATTTGTTGGAGGAATACATTACTGAATTTAATTACATTATAATGTGTAAAAGCTTGAAAAAATGCATGTTTCAGCCCCTCTAATTTTTCTATTGAATTTATTCAATTTTATTTTAGTGATTGAAAATGTTATTTTCTATAAATTGAAAATTTATATTATTGTTGATTTGCAGTAATTATCAGTATCTGCAGTTCTATAATTGGAGTCCTCAGACTCCTAGGGAACCATAGTATTTATCACATTCTCCAAGTTTCCTGAGAAGCTGATCTTAGGACAAGTTATTATAGGAAATGTCAACTATTAGTTAATCTCAAATCATAAGGTGATCAGAAATTAAAACTATTTAAGGATTTTGTGTGCATATGTGAAAAGGCCACCTAGATATGTTTCTAGACCTCTTACCAGCTTGGTGAAGGACTCCCTTTTCTGGAATAGAAGCAGTCAAGGTCCCCATCCAGATGCACTAGCTTACATTCTAGGGCTGTGCTTCTCTTACACTGAGATTTAAAGCACTAAGCCCCAAGTTTTGGTTCCTCATTTCTAGGAACCAGATCTTAGAGTGAAATTTCCCATACAAAAAGAAGAGTGTAATCATGTCTGAAAGACTGCTTAGCAGGTGATATTATTTATAATGAAAATGTCTGATGGGTTGTTTCTAGAGAGTTTCCCAAGTAATTCTATAGAACAAGTTATATAGTTGGCATACCGTGACAAATAAAAATAGCAGCTGTGCCCATTATTCAGAGCAAGTTCTTTAGGGGGCAATGGTTTTTCTATTAGGTGTTGGGCAAATAGGACATGAATTCCTTTGCTGATCTGGTATCAGTTACCATCTGAACAGCTGCCATGTTGCAACAACTAGAAACAAACCTATGTCCTGAGTAACCTTTCATTTTATTTATTTTTCTTTATTTTGTTTGTAGAAAGCATAAGCACTATTTTATTGAATAAAATATGCTTCTGGTAAAATCTATTGATATAACACTGTAATACATATATAAAGATAAACATTCACATTTTATTACCCTTACTAAGTATATATACTTTATAGTTTTAAAGAAAATATTTAATTGGAAATAATCAATACTGAAAGAGAATAGGTAGTATTTATATATACAATTATTTAGCTATTACAATTTCTATGTTTAAGTTAACTTTTATGGACTAGACTAATAGCAACTTGAAAATTTTACCTATCAAATTTCACTTAGATCAGTTGCTCTAATGCAGCTTTCATAATTTTAAGAAGAAATTCATTTATCTAAAGAGGTTCAAATCTAGTAATCTATAAAATATGGATTTGTTAATGAAAGGATCAACTCAGACTTTAACCAGTATGTTCCAATGAACTTTACATAACCCCTTGATACCAACGAAGGGATTAGTTATAGATTTTCCCAATTGGCTTCTTACTTTCATGTCTAGCCAGTGATAACACGAACGAAACTGATGTACTAAAAGAAATCTCTTTTTAAAACTTAATCCACAGACTCAGTTTGGAATTTCCTTTGGGAATGTGTTTCATTCATTAATGATTAATAGAGCTTCTTAAGTGACAGAATATTCACCAGGAAGTTTTCACTAAATGAAATATTGATTCAGCCCTTGACTAGGAGGAGCCCAGCTGGAAAAACTAAGGCTGAGATCTCACAGTGTCCTTATACTTCATTCTGAACATGAATCAACTTGTTACAGTGCTTTCTAATATATTTATCATAGGCTCTTTATAAGGCTGCATTTGAATTTAAGGCCAATTCATGCCCTACTAACTTATACAAATTTGACTATTGTTCCTTAAAAAAAAGACTTATGAAAAAAATGTTTAAATAAAACACCAACTCCAATCTGGATATTTATTATGTGATTCACAAATTTGAAGACACTGTCGTATTCTTGAAGATCCAAGCAAACTAAATTTTTACATCCAAAGAAGTTCAAAATATTGTGACTAAAATAAACTGGGAACTTTTAACATAAAGGTGATGAGTGTAATATCAAAATATTCCAAATGTAAAAATTCAAGCACTGTTGACCCACATTCTCTAGAACTATTGTGTGTAGCTAAAATATTATACTTGATGATATCTATATCAATAACCATGTCAAAAATATAACATTTAATGATAAAACTATCATTTTGCTGATCCGTGTCAATTAACATCTCAACAGCTTCCACATGATGCCAGTTGCAATACCTAGAAAGAACTCTAATGTCCTTTGAAATTATTTTTGAAATTATTTTGAAATTATTTTTCATTACTTGGTTGTCTGGAGCATAAGCCTTTTTTTACTAGGTAAAATGTTTGTGGTAAAATATTGATCTGTTCCTTAATCTGATAAAGCAAATTCTTATATTTTTGCCTCTTGGATTATATTAGATTATTTGGTTAAAATGGCTCTTTATTCCAACCATCAATTATTTCTGAGTAGAAAGCTATTTATTTATTTGGTATGTACTTTCTAATTTTAGAGTTACAGGAATAGTTTTCTTTAAAAAGTTCACAGCATTTATATAAAACCAATGGCAATGTTAATCAGTGACATATCATTGGAATGTAACTGCCCAGGACCACAGTATCCCTTGTTTTAGCAAATTCTTCTGATATTATTGATATATAGACTATGGTATAAGTTTCCATGCAAGCCTTTTTTTAAATTTAGGACAATTTGCAAATGATTTGAATTTCTGAGTTTCTTTAAGAATTATTTTTGTTTCTTTTTTTTTTTTTTTACTTTAAACCTGATCATCTCTGATTTTAGCATAATGTGCTGAGGTCTATTTTCTTCCCAATGTAGTGGTTTTACTCTTTAAGGTGCACAAGAAAGACTATGTTTTAAAAATACAGATTCCCCTGAACCTGCCAGTAGAGGTCTATGTGTAGCTGAAGACTCTGCATTTTAAAAAGCACCCCAAGTACCACTGATACAGTAGTTCAAGGACAGTCCTTTCAGAAACACTACCCTTCAGGGCTGGAGGCACACATAGGGATCTAGCTTGAATTCTCATCTCAATGAATTTTGAGAGTGACTAACACAAGGGGTAGATGTGTTGGACCCTGAGGTTCTCATGTTAGCAACATGAGTATTGCCTTCTTTTTTCTGACACCTCCTCATTTAGCCAAACTGAGACCTGAAAGATGACCACTCAAGAGTGTCTTATAGGTGTTACTGCATCTGCACTACCACTGTGGGTCCACCATCCTGGTAAAAAGTTTTGTACACACAAAAGCTTACTGAAATGGTTATACACTAGAAGAAAAGAAAATCAGCTTTACCTAACTGCTAAGAAATCCAACTTATAATAAGGTAATATGCTTTATTAATTTTCCTTATAAGACATACCTTTTTCAAACATTAGAGGCTGTCACTGGCACACTTCATTCCTTCTGCTAGTCAGGTCCACTCTGGAGACCAAGGTACCAGGTAGAAATTCACTTGGTACCCAAAGAATTAGAACTGTTGGCTATTCTCAAGAACTATTTCCATCAAGTTATTAAAGTATTTTATTTGATCTTCTATAATGTAGGAAATATACTTTGAAGAAACAGGACCAGTAATAGAATTAGAGAATCTTTTTTAAGCTGGATGAGCACCAATGCAGTCTTAACTTTCAATACCCTTTATTATCACATCTCAAAAATCATTATTTCATACCTGGCATTTTATAATTATAAATAAATAAGTTATTTTGACATTACAGTCATGTCTTGAAGAAACCTTGACACTGGGTATTTTGGTAAAGATTTAGAATACAGTGTAGCTTCCTTAGTACTGTAATAAATTATTTGGTAGGGTGGAATATTTCCTTGCTTTGATGAGAGCCTCAGTTAAAGATTTTATGTTATATTTAATATTGTACCTCTGAGGTGAACACCTCTGATTACCTCATCACCTGTGGTGAATAGATATTATCTTAATGTAGCATCCTGCTTTCAAACCATATCTTAAAATGAATGTAAGCAGAAACACAATATATGCCATTTATTTAACCCTTTGTGGTAAACATGGTAGGTAGTTTTTGATTTGGCAAGCATTTCTAGCTTCAAGCCTCCTAAAAAGTTCAAAATATATGGGCTCAAATTTTCTTAATAGCTTTAACTCTTTATTAGCAAACCATTAAGCTTTTGTCTGCTTCTTAACATTGTAAAACATCTGATAATTACCCTGAAGAACCAAATCTAATCCTTTCTCTCTTTCCTTATTAAATATCTGTAAGAAAAAAAAAGGATCATTTCTGGAGTGGTGGAAGGGTGTAGAGAGCTAATCAACTGTGTCCTCAGTAAATGAAAAACTGTGGTATTCCTCTATTTTGTTTCATCAAAATGTATTTGTGGGCTTCCCTGGTGGCGCAGTGGTTGAGAGTCCGCCTGCCGATGCTAGGGGACACGGGTTCGTGCTCCGGTCCGGGAGGATCCCACATGCCGCGGAGCGGCTGGGCCCGTGAGCCATGGCCGCTGAGCCTGTGCGTCCGGAGCCTGTGCTCCGCAACGGGAGAGGCCACGACAGTGAGAGGCCTGCGTATCGCAAAAAAAAAAAAAAAAAAAAAAAGTATTTGTATTTGTACCTCTCTGATGATTATTTTATTTAATACCAAGGCTACCAAGATCTTAACTCTACACAGGGATGCATTATGATCTTGGTTGGCCTTATGCATTTTTGCCTTAATGGACCACTTCCTCCATTAAAAAGTAATTAAATTATATTTTACAACTGTGTTTGCATAAATAGATATACCAGTCCTGACTATACAGTCTAGGTAAAAGGAATAACTGTTGTTAGGGCTTTGCCTTCTTAACTCTTAGTATTTTAGTAATCTTACCCTCCCATCCTTCATTTAGTGTTTAGGAACTGCTTGTTTTTTAATGAATAAATTTTATTTTTTAGAGAAATTTTAGGTTAACAGCAAAATTGAGCAGAAAGTACAGAGAATTCCCACATACCCCTGGTCCCCACACATGTACAGCCCCCCTCACTGTAAATACCCACACCAAAGCAGTACACTTTTTTTTTTTTTTTTTTTTTTTTTTTGTGGTACGCGGGCCTCTCACTGTTGTGGCCTCTCCCGCTGCGGAGCACAGGCTCCAGACGCGCAGGCTCAGCGGCCATGGCTCATGGGCCCAGCCGCTCCACGGCAGGTGGGATCCTCCCGAACCGGGGCACGAACCCATGTCCCCTGCATCGGCAGGCAAACTCTCAACCACTGCGCCACCAGCGAAGCCCCAAAGAAGTACACTTTTAACAATTAGTGAACCTACATTGACACATCATTATCACCCAAATTCCATAGTTTTATATAGGAGTTCACTCTTGGTGTTCTACATTCTATGGGTTTTGAAAAATGTGCAATGACATGCATCCACCGTATAGTATTATATGGAATCGTTTTACTGCCCTAAAACTCCTCTGTGCTTTGCCTTTTTATCCCTCTCTCTACTTTAACCCCTAGCAACCATTAATCTTTTTGTCTCCATAGTTTTGCTTTTTTTCCAGAATGTAACACAGTTGGAATCATACAACATACAGCCTTTTCAGATTGGCTTTTTTCCAATTAGTAATATGCATTTAAGTTTCCTCTATGTTTGTTCATGGCTGGATAGCTCATTTCTTTTTAATGCTAAATAACATTGCATTGTATGGATGTATCACAGTTTATCAGTTACCTACTGAAGGACATCTTGGTTGCTTTCAAGTTCTGGCTGATACCAATAAAACGGCTATAAACATGTGTGGGTAGGTTTTTGTGTAGACATACATTTTCAGTTCATTTGGGTAAATACCAAGGAACCTGATTGCTAGATCAAATGATAAAAATATGTTTAGTTTTGTAAGAAACCACCAAACTATCTTCCACAGTGTCTCTACCATTTTTCATTACCACCAACACTTAATGAGTATTCCTATTTCCCCACATCGTTATCAGTGTTTTGGATTGTGGACATTTTAATAGGTAGGTAGTAGTATCTCATTGTTGTTATAATTTGCAATTCATTAATTAATGATTATTTGTCATATTTATATCTCTTTTGGTGAGATGTCTTTTAAGGAGTTTGGCTCATTTTTTAACCAAGACATTCATTTTCTTATCATTGAGTTTTAAGTGTTCTTTGCATATTTTGGATAACAGTCAATTATCAGATATGTCTTTTGCAAACACTTTCTCCCAGTGTATGACTTATCATCTCATTTACTTGACAATGTCCCTAGGAGCAGGAATTTTTAATTTTAATGAAATTCAACTCATTAATAATTTAGATGTGTATTTTGTATTGTATATAAAAAGTCATCACCATACCCAAGGTCATCTAGATTTTCTTCTATTTTTCTTCTAGGAGTTTTAGGTTTTCACATTTTGCTTTTAGGTCTGTGATCCTTTTTGAGTTAATTTTTGTGAAAGGTGAGAAGTCTGTGTCTGTATGTCTAGATTCCTTTTTTTTTTGTACATGGCGATGTTCAGTTGTTCTAGCACCAGTAGTTGAAAAGACTTATCTTTTCTCCATTGTATTACTTTTGCTCATTTGTCAAAGATCAGTTTACTGTATTATGTGGGTCTATTTCTGGGTTCTCTCTTATGTTCCATTGATCTACTTGACTATTCTTTTGCCATTACCACATTATCCTGATTACTGTAGCCTCATAGATAATCTTGAAGTCAACTAGTGTCATTCTTCCAACTTTTTTCTTCTCTTTCAAAATTAAGTTGGCTATGTGCTTGTTTTGCCTCTTCGTATAAGCTTTAGAATCAATTTCTTGATATCCACAAAATATCTTGCTGGTATTTTAGTTGGAATTGTGTTCTATCTATAGATCAAGTAGGGAAAAACTGACTTCTTGACAGTATTGAATCTTCTTATCCACAAAGATTTTTTTCATGTGACATCTTTCCATTTATTTAGTCTTTGGTATCTTCTGTCACTGATTTGTAGTTTTCCTCATGGGAATTGTTAGTTTTTTAGTAAGAAGTTTTACTCATTCAAGAAGTTTATTTTGCCCCTGTGATCATCAGTAGCCTTGTAAAAATAAGCCCACACACTCTTCTTGTGAAAGGCTTGGGAAGTACTTCGACGTGGCTGGGCTTGGTGGACCACTCTTGCTTTCTGATCTGGGTTTTCATAGCATTGGCCTTTTAAATTGATAAAGACTTTTGCTCGTATCTGGGAGATTCTTATTATAATCTTTATTAAGATTCAAGGAGAAATACCATAAATTTAGATTTTCCAGATCATGTAATATGGGGTAATCACCACCCCTTTTGTTTTGGTTTAACCCTCGACTCACTGTATTTCACTGAGAAACAATCAGAATTCACACCTATTTCTGAAATAAACAACAACTTTTGGTAAAATTATTTTAATTATCTTATTTTTAAAAGAGTGTGTCTGGGCTTCCCTGGTGGTGCAGTAGTTAAAAATCTGCCTGCCAATGCAGGGGACACAGCTTCAAGCCCTGGTCCGGGAAGATCCCACATGCTGTGGAGCAACTAAGCCCGTGAGCCACAACTATTGAGTCTGTGCTCTAGAGCCCATGAGCCACAACTGCTGATCTCGTGTGCCACAACTACTGAAGCCCACACACCTAGACCCTGTGCTTCACAACAAGAGAAGCCACCGCAATGAGAAACCCACACACTGCAATAAAGAGTAGCCACTGCACGCCACAAATAGAGAAAGCCCGTGTGCAGCAAAAAACACTCAACTCAGTCAAAAACTTAAAGTAAAACAAAAGAGTGTGTCTGATAATATTCTTCTCATAATGCAGTGTTTTATTTATTCGCAGCCCAAGTTTCCAACTGCTTGAATTTACCATTTGTGTTTTACAAGAAAATGGTTAGGAAAAACCACATTCACAGAAAGATAGACAAGATGAAAAGGCAGAGGGCTATGTACCAGATTAAGGTACAAGATAAAACCCCAGAAAAACAACTAAATGAAGTGGAGATAGGCAACCTTCCAGAAAAAGAATTCAGAATAATGAGAGTGAAGATGATCCAGGACCTCGGAAAGAGAATGGAGGCAAAGATCGAGAAGATGCAAGAAATGTTTAACAAAGACGTAGAAGAATTAAAGAACAAACAAACAGAGATGAACAATACAATAACTGAAATGAAAACTACACTAGAAGGAATCAATAGCAGAATAACTGAGGCAGAAGAATGGATAAGTGACCTGGAAGACAGAATGGTGGAATTCACTTCTGCGGAACAGAATAAAGAGAAAAGAATGAAAAGAAATGAAGACAGCCTAAGAGACCTCTGGGACAACATTAAACGCAACAACATTCGCATTATAGGAGTCCCAGAAGGAGAAGAGAGAGAGAAAGGACCAGTGAAAATATTTGAAGAGATTATAGTTGAAAACTTCCCTAACATGGGAAAGGAAAGAACCACCCAACTCCCGGGATCACAGCGAGTCCCGGGCAGGATAAACCCAAGGAGAAACATGCTGAGACACATAGTAATCAAACTGAGAAAAATTAAAGACAAAGAAAAATTATTGAAAGCAGCAAAGGAAAAATGACAAATAACATACAAGGGAACTCCCATAAGGTTAACAGCTGATTTCTCAGCAGAAACTCTACAAGCCAGAAGGGAGTGGCATGATATACTTAAAGTGATGAAAGGGAAGAACATACAGCCAAGATTACTATACCTGGTAATGATCTCATTCAGATTCAATGGAGAAATCAAAAGCTTTACAGAGAAGCAAAATCTAAGAGAATTCAGTGCCACCAAACTTGGTCTACAACAAACGCTAAAGGAACTCCTCTAAGTGGGAAACACAAGAGAAGAAAAGGACCTACAAAAAAAAAAAACCCCATAACAATTAAGAAAATGGTCATAGGAACATACATATCGATAATTACCTTAATACAAAATTGATAAACCATTAGCCAGACTCATCAAGAAAAAGCAGGAGAGGACTCAAATCATTAGAATTAGAAATGAAACAGGAGAAGTTACAACAGACACCGCAGAAATAAAAGCATCCTAAGAGACTACTACAAGCAACTCTATGCCAATAAAATGGACAACCTGGAAGAAATGGACAAATTTTTAGAAAGGTATAACCTTCCAAGACTGCAGCAGAAGAAATAGAAAATATGAGCAGCCCAATCACAAGTAATGAAATTGAAACTGTGATGAAAAATCTTCCCACAAAAGTCCAGGACCAGATGGCTTCACAGGTGATTTCTACCAAACATTTAGAGAGGAGCTAACACCCATTCTTCTCAAACTCTTCCAAAAAATAGCAGAGGAAGAACACCAACAAACTCATTCTATGAGGCCATCATCACCCTGATATCAAAACCAGACAAAGATATTACAAAAAAAGAAAATTACAGACCAGTATCACTGATGAATATACACTCAAAAATCCTCAACAGATTATTAGCAGAGAATCCAACAACACGTTATGGAGAACAGTATGGAGGTTCCTTAAAAAACTACAAATAGAACTACCATAAGAACCAGCAATCCCACTACTGGGCATATACCCTGAGAGAACCATAATTCAAAAAGAGTCATGTACCAAAATGTTCACTGCAGCTCTATTTACAGTCGCCCAGAGATGGAAACAACCTAAGTGTCCATCATCAGATGAATGGATAAAGAAGATGTGGCACATATATACAATGGAATATTACTCAGCCATAAAAAGAAATGAAATTGAGCTATTTGTAATGAGGTGGATGGACCTAGAGTCTGTCATACAGAGTGAAGTAAGTCAGAAAGAGAAAGACAAATACCATCTGCTAACACATATATATGGAATTTAAGAAAAAACAATGTTATGTAGAACCTAGGGGTAAGACAGGAATAAAGACACAGACCTACTAGAGAATGGACTTGAGGATATGGGGAGGGGAAAGGGTAAGTGTGACAAAGCGAGAGAGTGGCATGGACATATATACACTACCAAACGTAAAATAGATAGCTAGTGGGAAGCAGCTGCATAGCACAGGGAGATCAGCTCAGTGCTTTGTGACCACCTAGGGGTGGGATAGGGAGGGTGGGAGGGAGGGAGATGCAAGAAGGAAGAGATATGGGAACATATGTATATATATAACTGATTCACTTTGTTATAAAGCAGAAACTAACACGCCATTGTAAAGCAATTATACTCCAATAAAGATGTAAAAAAAAAAAGGATCATACACCATGATCAAGTGAGATTTATCCCAGGAATGCAAGGATTCTTCAGTATACGAAAACCAATCAAAGGGATACACCATATTAACAAATTGAAGAAGAAAACCATATGACCATCTCAATAGCTGAAAAAAAAGCTTGACAAAATTCAACACCCATTTATGATAAAAACTCTCCAGAAAGTGGGCATAGAAGGAACCTACCTCAACATAATAAAGGCTATATATGACACACCCACAGCAAACATCATTCTCAATGGTAAAAAACTGAAAGCATTTCCTCTAAGATTGGGAATAAGACAAGGATGTCCACTCTCACCACTATTATTCAACATAGTTTTGGAAGTCCTAGCCACGGCAATCAAAGAAGAGAAAAAAATAAAAGGAATACAAACTGGAAAAGAAGAAGTAAAACTGTCACTGTTTGCAGATGACATGATACTATATAGAGAGAATCCTAACAATGCCACCAGAAAACTACTAGAGCTAATCAATGAATTTGGTAAAGTAGCAGGATACAAAATTAATGCACAGAAATCTCTTGCATTCCTATGCATTGATGATGAAAAATTTGAAAGAGAAATTAAGGAAACACTCCCATTTACCATTGCAACAAAAAGAATAAAATACCTAGGAATAAACCTACCTAGGGAGGCAAAAGATCTGTATGCAGAAAACTATATGACACTGATGAATGAAATTAAAGATGATACAAACTGATGGAGAGATATACCATGTTCTTGGATTGGAAGAATCAGTATTGTGAAAATGACTATACTACCCAAGCAATCTACAGATTCAATGCAATCCCTATCAAATTACCAATGGCATTTTTTACAGAACTAGAACAAAAAAATCTTAAAATTTGTATAGGGAGACAAAAGACACCGAATAGTCAAAGTGGTCTTGAGGGAAAAAACGGAACTAGAGGAATCAGGCTTCCAGACTTTAGGCTCTACTACAAAGCTATGGTAATCAAGACAATATGGTACTGACACAAAAACAGAAATATTGATCAATGGAACAAGATAGAAAGCCCAGAGATAAACCCATGCATGTATGGTCAACTAATGTATTACAAAGGAGGCAAGGATATACAATGGAGAAAAGACAGTCTCTTCAATAAGTGGTGCTGGGAGAACTGGACAGCTACATGTGAAAGAATGGAATTAGAACACTCCCTAACACCATACACAAAAATAAACTCAAAATGGATTAGAGACCTAAATGTAAGTCTGGACACTATAAAATTCTTAGAGGAAAACTTAGGAAGAACACTCTTTGACATAAATCACAGCAAGATTTTTTTGATCCACCTCCTAGATTAATGGAAATAAAAACAAAAATAAACAAATGGGACCTAATGAAACTTAACAGTTTCTGCACAGCAAAGGAAACTATAAACAAGACAAAGAGACAGCCCTCAGAATGGGAGAAACTATTTGCAAATGAACCAATGGACAAAGGATGAATCTCCAAAATATATAAACAGGTTATGCAGCTCAATATTGGAAAACCAAACAACCCAATCCAAAAATGGGCAGAAGACCTAAGTAGACATTTCTCCAAGGAAGACATACAGATGGCCAAGAAGCACATGAAAAGCTGCTCAACATCACTAATTATTAGAGAAATGCAAATCAAAACTACAATGAGGAATTACCTCACACCAGTTTGAATGGGGATCATCAGAAAATCTACAAACAACAAATGCTGGAGAGGGTGTGGAGAAAAGGGAACCCTCTTGCACTGTTGGTGGGAATGTAAATTGATACAGCCACTATGGAGAATAGTATGGAGGTTCCTTAAAAAACTTAAAATAGAATTACCATATGACCCAGCAATCCCACTACTGGGCATATACCCAGAGAAAACTGTAATTCAAAAAGACACATGCAGTCCTATGTTCATTGCAGCACTATTTACAATAGCCAGGACATGGAAGCAACCCAAATGCCCATCGACAAATGGATGGATAAAGACAATGTGGTACATATATACAATGGAATATTACTCAGCCATAAAAAGGAATGAAATTGGGTCATTTGTAGAGACGAGATGGATCTAAAGACTGTCATATAGCGTGAAGTAAGTCAGGAAGAGGAAAACAAATATTGTATATTAACGCATATATGTGGAACCTAGAAAAATGGTAGAGATGAACCAGTTTGCAGGGCAGAAATTGAGACACAGATGCAGAGATCAAACGTGTGGACACCAAGGGGGGAAAGTGGTGAGGGTGGTGGTGGTGGTGTGATGAATTGGGAGTCTGGGATTGACATATATACACTCATATGTATAAAATGGGTAACTAATAACCTGCTGTATAAAAAAATAAATAAAATAAAATTCTAAGCAAGAAAAAGAAGAAAATGGTTAAATGTGTGTCAAGATCTCTAAAACTTTGTACATGACATGATACAAGAATTTTTTCTAAAAAATTTAACAGTATAATTTTCTCTACAAAATCAATAAGTTTCAGAGATATACTCTGTATTTATATTATTTAAGTAATAGGCATATGGTTATTTTAGATATAAACTCTCCTTTTCAAAATTATTTTTTTCCTGTTTTCAATAGGGATTCTCTACTTAAAATATTACCTGCTGTAAAAATCCTCAATGGTGAAATGCTAACCTCTTATTCAGAAAGTCACACTGAAGAGCACTATGAACTAGAATTAGAGCATTTCCTGGTACTTTGTCAGTCCCAGATTAGAGAATTTAATTTACTAGCCAAAAAATATACTGGAGAAAGGTAAGAGTGTTATTTCCCCCTTGTCATAATTGAAAGATATAATGCAATTTATACATGTGATTAAAAATTATTTTGATCAATACAATGCTACTCTTTTGTACTAGTACAGTGTGTTTTAGGGATATTGTCTCTTTAGAAAAGAACTTCTGGGCGTCAGTTTTTATTATTTGAAATGTATTAATATGTATTTTGAACATAATTTAGAATATAATTTAAAAGCTAAAATTAGATGAAAATAAATGAAAGCATGAGGATAGCTTCAAGAAAAGATGCAAACATTCATTCAGCTGTTCATTCAATTAATCAGTCATACATTTTTCAACAATTATTGATGGGCAAGACATATAATAAGCTAAATATTACACTTTACCCTCAAAGAATTCACGATTACATTAAGAGAAAATTAGCTAAATAAATAGTTACAATGGAGCAAGGCAAGTTTTATAAAACATATGATATTTATTATGTATATTTATTATATAAGGAATCATATTTCACATATATTTGTGTATTAAGGTATTATGGGAGCACAGTGGAGAAAAGCAGTCAACATGTGCACACATTCAGAGGACAGAGGCTGAGAGCAGAGTCCTAAAAATATATCAAAGAAAGAGAACTTCCCATTCCCCACCCTGAATTCTGAATGCATTACTATGAATTAATTACAATTGATCTTTTAAAAACTGTATTTCCTAATTTATACTGCTCCAAAAAGACACAAATGAAAAAGGAAAATTATTTTACTTATGATAATTCTGCATTATAAGTGGAACAGTTATGTGCTTCCAAATGTCTAAATTTAATTACTAAATTACATATTAAATTTTTGCTATTTGTACTTTCGTACATGCTCATACTATGTAAGAGTTGGTTTTTCTATTTAAATTTTTTTAAATATAGCCTATTCATATTATAAGTAAATCTCACAGCTTTAAAAATAATTCCAATTCTTATAATGTTTACTTTTAACAAAAACTAAGGTTATTTACATTTATCTTTTTGTAAATCTAAACTGATATCTTCTTGTGTATGTATAGTAATCTACAATTTTTATGTAAAGGTGACTCTTGACACCCCTTATGTTGAAATTTAGATTTACAATTCTTTGGGAGAATTTATTGTTATTACAATGAAAGTTTTACTTGCGAATTGGAAATAGACTGTATTTTTTATGTTTGATCATAAATGGTGGTGAATTCAACACTTAACCATAAACAGTTGACATCCAATATTGAACTGAACCTTTTCTGCATTATTCACCAACAAAATGAATGAAATACAAAATATCAAAATGTATTGGAAGAACCTAGGCTAATGTCTACATTTGTAAACATACGAGGTGTCTATCTCTATATTTTAGGAAATAATTATAACTTTCATTTTGTTTGGTATAGCTAAATCCAACAACTGTTCAAGAGAATCACAAGCATTTACGTCTTAAAGTATTTGAATTCTCTTTGCAATGGATTTTTTTTCCAGAGAAAAATGGAAATAAAAACTTTCCCATGATATAACTTATTTGTTTAAAAGTCCAATACGAATATTTTGCATGGCAAAAGTCAATGTACAAAGTACTTTTAACTTGTTTCATAAGTAACTTCTCCAAATTTAGTCAGCCATCATTTCTCATGCTTATGGCAGTAAAAGCATGGATTTTTCTCATTCATTTGTACCAAAGGTACCTAGGATAAAAATTCTAAAACTTCCAGACGTTTTGTCTGGATTAATGGATTGAAATTAAGTAAACAAATATTTTTACATTTTGTGAGAAATAAGATAAATTTTTATATAAACAATCAGAAATAAGTTTTTAATGAATTTTGTAGTAAAATTTAATATGTCAGGCCACACAGGGATATTTTCAAAACCTGTATAAGTGTTAATATTTGCTGATATAATTCTTCTTATTAAACATCCTCATTATTTATTTGCTCAGAAATATATTCACGTTGGATGCTGCAGAAAATCTCTGCCATTATTTCAAGAAATTGATGACACTTAGTAATGATTGTCGATATGCACATGAACATGGGGATGTAAGTATCACCAAGAGAGAAGAATCAGAAGCCCAGAAAAATCATTTGCCTCCTACAAACAGTGACAGCATACTGCAAAATAGAGTCCTTTACTCTTATGCAAATGAGCATAAACTGGACTCACCAGGTATTTCTGAGAAATGGATGGACTCTGGCTCTAGTCATTCCTCACTAACCAACCCCTCCTTATGTGAAGATACTAAAGGAAGAAATCAGGAAAAAATAGTAGGCCAGAAAAGAGAAGACAGCAAGGCAAGCAGTTTCCTCACCAAAATACCATTCATGGAAACAGTAATGACAAGGTCTCTATTGAAGAACTGCCAGAATACTGAACATCATGAAAAAATGTAAGATTTATAGATCATTTTTCTTTTACAGTTGTATTTTATTACTTTTTATGGATAATCTTAGTCATTGTTACCAAATAATAATTTGGTAAAGGATTTCAATCACTATTATATTTCCTGTTAATTCCCTTATGTTTTTATGATATGCACAAATTATTAATTACAGTGCAGATCAATTTGGTTGAAATTTGGCAGGTTCTGATTTAATTAACTAGTATTATTTAATTTAAAATGAGTAACTGTGAAATTATTTTTTCTGCCTTCTAATCTCTAAATAATTAAAATGGATTTTTAAGAAGAAATAAAATAATCCCATTATTCTTAAAATATTATAAAGACCTCTCACATGAGGGTCTTATGACATGCTTCCAGGGAACGTCAGAAAATCCTTCCTGCACATGCCTTTTCTCAAATTCCTTGAGCTTAAAATATTCAGCATGCCAGGGTACATTGGTATATTTTGGGATAGTATTAGCCAGGGTACCGTAGACATTGCCTATTTGAATCTCGTTAGCTCTAAATACTCCAGACATTTCCTACTGAAATTTCAGATAAACAACATTTAGAACTTTTTAATTCATGATAAATAAAATAGCCAAATGATAATAATAAGGAAGGATGAGGAACTGAAAATATAGACAAACCAAAGACCTAAAGAATAAAAGGAAAAGAAAATGTATACCCACTTGCTGAACCTTGCCATTCAGTGTTTCAGGAAGATTCACTGTCAGTTGTGTAGGCGTTTCCTAAGCATAATTTACATGTGTTCCTATGCTAAGGGTATTTTTATCATCATTATTTTTACTAGATAAAAGATGATGATGATGATAGTAGTAATACGAGCTGTTTTTCCCAATATGGAGAGCACCTTATATTTAGGAAGCCCTAAAGTCAGCTTCTTTACCTGCTCTCCCGGCTTTCTGCGTGGTGGAAAACATCCTGTTGTTAGTGTCACTGAGGAAAATATCCCTCATGTACCTTTTTATTTTCTTCCGCGGGAAATTTTGCTGTTAGTGAGCTGAGGAATTCAAGCACTAAATGACTGGTCAGCTTTACAAGAAATTCACAGTTACAGTCAGTGAAACTTGTATGTATCTGTAGAGAAATATAAGATGCTGTCTCAGGTTAAATGTGTTTTCTTACAGACCTTTCATTCTTTACCAGCTATGCATTGCAAATATGTTTTCAGATCTTTTTCTTTATCACGCAAATACATATTATAGTGTCTTAAATTCCTTAACTCTTTTTTTATTTTTAAAAAAAATTTTTTATTTTATATTGGAGCATAGTTGATTTAAAATGTTGTGTTAGTTTCAGGTGTACAGCAAAGTGATTCAGTTATACACATATCCTTTTTCAAATTCTTTAACTCAGTTTTGTTCAAAAGATGAAGGAATGAATTAATGGTTGAATGACCAAATGTGAATTAATTCCATATTAAAGTTTATTAAGTTCTATTTACCCTAGGAGGAGGAAATGATTTGTTGAAGCATGATTTTTTTTCCTATAAGGAGTACGAGTAGATTATCTTAAGCCAGAAAAAAAATTTATCCACTAACTTCAATTCATAGCAAAATAGATTGAAGGCTTCCACAAGCTTTAGGTAAAATGATGATGATGATGATGACAGTATTAATAACAATAGAAAATGGTTACATCTTTCCTTTCTAATTTCCCACAAATATATTTCTATGAGAAAAATATATATAAGGTGATGTCTGGCAGTTTATCACTTAATTCCATTTTGCCTTAAACTCACTAGTATGAGGAATGAAAAAATTTCTTTGGGCTTGGCAATTATAAAATTATTGAAAACTTTTTCAAGGGAGCCTGGAAAAGGTGAATATACATGAATCACTTCTCCTTGATATGCCTTTTAAAACTAAACCCAAAGATTTGAAGAACAATTAAGCCAGTAGTTAGCACTTTGACTATACCTTGTACCTTGATAATATTTCTGCAATAATCTATGTGGGAAAGGAAAACATATCCAATGATGAAGAATTAAATGATTAAGCAAGCTGAGAACCCACTTACAATCAATGTACATTATTATTCAAATTTTGGTAATGTTGCTGGGCAGCTTATGGGGATGTGGGGAAAACACAGTGTTGATTGATTCAGTGCCAGAAATTGGTAAATAGATGTAGGCTGGAAAAAATGTTAGCATTTACTACTGGGCTTATAAGAGAATGATTTAAGTATTTGTCCATGGGCAGATAGGAAAGTGAAGCTAGCAGACCTGATGGGTCCTTTCTCTTAGAGAGAAGGGGGGCTCTTCGTCCTCTCAAAACTTAGTCTCTCTGCTGTGAACAGGATCCCATCCTCTCTTGCCAACTGACTCCTATATTTTTCCCCCTTTTGCATCATCATTTTCCCCCCTTTCTACTGGTTCAGCATCCTTGCTATCATACAAAATCTCGATAATATCTTCCTCCTTAAAAGAAACAAAAATCCCTAGTACTCATATCCCCTCTCTAAGTTACTGGCCCATTTCTCTCCTTCAGATTTTAAGGTTTCCATATTATTTTTACTTCTATGACTATAGTTAAATAAAAGAACGGGTCTTATTTTTAAATAATACTTTATATAGTCTATGTTTACAAATAAATATATCTTATGAGGACCTCTTAACTACAACTGTATATTTATGCGTACTAAAAATATTTTTTTTTCTCCTCTTAATAGCATGGCAGCTATGGTAATTCAGGCATGCTGGCGTGGTTACACTGTGCGCAGACAGATTCATTTCTCTATAAAGCTACGTCCTGCTGCAATAGGACCCCTGACATCCCAGTCAAATTCCTGCATTGAAAACCAAATTATTTTAAAGAAAGAAGAAATAAAAAATACTGTGAACATCCAAGAACAGAGGGAGAAGGCTGCTATTCTTATTCAGGTTACTTTTAATCTTTGGGTGAAATAATTAATTATGAGAGATGTATTAGTTATCTTTCACTGGGTTATTCTGTATAACAGGCAATCCCTGAATCTTAGCCATTTACAAATACATGGATTTATTTCTTATTCACTTGACATGTAGGCTGCCGGTTAGCCGCAGGTTGGCTTTGCTTCTGCTGAGTATCTAGGCTTAAGGAGTAGTCTATAATTTCTAAATACTGTTCTTATGACTGAGGATCAAGCTGAACCACACAATCATATTAAAACTTCTGCTCAGATGTGGCATTTGCCACATATGCTAACATTTGATTAGTCAAAGCAGGTCTCTCTTGGCCTAATCTATAGCTATTTCTAGAAGCATGTTTAAAAATCTACTAAAATAATTGTTAAAGTCCTTCAAATATCCATTTAACATAAAAATTCAGAACCTCACCAAGATCAGATTTCAAAATGAAGTTCAATCTGATCACATTTATCCTTTTATTTATTCACTGATCAAATAATTTTTAGAACGTACTGTTTGTCAAGCACTATTTTAGGTTCAAGAAATTTAACTAGGAACAAAGCATGCAAGATCTCTTCCCTCATGGAGTTTTATGTCCTGGTGGGTTAAATACATACATAAAATAAAGTCTGGAAATTCATGGTACTACACCTGAATTGAATGATAGTAACTAAAAAAAACTGTAGTGTTTCCCTTTATTCATTCATTTAGTAACTATTACTTGGCACAAAAATTTTACTAGCTTACATGTTGGGATGTGCAGATAAATAAGGTAAGTATGTTAGATTGCGATAAGTACTAAGGGGAAAAATAAATCAGGAAAAGCGGGATAGGGGTATCTAAGGAAAATTAATCATTTTAGACAGGATGGATGTGGAAGACCAGGAAAGGTGACATTGCAGCAGGAGATAAGCCGTTGGGTATCTCGGGGAAGAATATTCCAGGCAGAGGAATATCAGATTCAAAGGCACTGATTTAGGAGCATACCCACAGTGTTTATAGAGCAGTAAGAAACAGTGTGACTGAAGAGGGGTGAAGGGGAGAAGAGTAGGAAATCATTGTAAAGACTTTGGCTTTTACTCTGAATGACATGGGAAGATATTACAGGAATCTGAGCAAAGGACTCACATGACCAAGTTTCCTTTATGTTGTGATTATAATATAGGAAGGCAGTAGTAGGAGCAGCAAAATTGGGAGGCTATTGCAGTAATCCAAAGTGTAGATTTTGGTAGCATGGACCAGAGTATTGCAGAAGAAGTGGTAAGAAAATCACAATCCCAAATATATGTTGATTTATCTTGAGGGTATACGTATATACTTTGAAGGTAGACCTGATGATATTAGTACATGGGGATGTGGTCTTTGAAAGACAGAGAGGAGTCAGGGATGCCTATAAGGTATTGGCATAAGCAACTGAAAAAATAGCCTTAAAATTAAGTTTCTGGGTTTTGTTATTAAAGCCATAGTTTTTCAAGAGAATTATCTTTGCTATGGTTCTAATGAATATATTTAGTATTTCAGTTGACTTAATTTGTCTGGACTCTATTCCTAAGGGCAATGCATAGACAAAGCTGTTACTGATGCCTGAATGGGTTGGGAGTGGAGGGAGGTCAATGGATTCAAGGAAACTCTGAGGAAAAGAAAGGAACCT
Source organism: Neophocaena asiaeorientalis asiaeorientalis (assembly GCF_003031525.2). Taxonomy (NCBI): domain Eukaryota; kingdom Metazoa; phylum Chordata; class Mammalia; order Artiodactyla; family Phocoenidae; genus Neophocaena; species Neophocaena asiaeorientalis. Next base: position 328,369 of record NW_020185339.1, on the reverse strand, counting down.
CAGTTACTGTCTCAAAATACTGTTCTGCTGCATGAGGAATGAAAATGTCATGCAGTCCAAACTTCCTCCTGTCATGAGTGGATGAGCAATACATTTTTCAGCATTGATGGTAAATAGATATTAAACTTTTGCTTCATTCTATTCAATAAAGAGAAGTTCATTACTTTATGAAATAGTCTAGCTCAGTGACATATATCTGTTGAATGTCCTTTTGTTAAGTTTGTCTCTGTAACAAATGTAAGCATAATTCAGCCTTTCTTTGCAACTTAGAACAAGTCTCTTCTGAGGTACATCATGGTATTATACTTAAAATCATTGAAGTCAACTCAACTTCATTTTCTCTTCTCCTGACTACAATCTAGTTTCTTAAACTATTCGTCTTAAAAATATGACTTCTAGACTGTCTAACCATCCTGGAGAGCACAGCATGATATGGTAGAAAGAGCCCAGGCTTTAGAAGGAGCAAAATGAAGATTTTATGAAGGATGTGGTGGAGACTGCTCTGTGCTCACCAAAACCCACATTCTCCTCTTCCTAGCATACTGCCAGCCTAGATATTCCAGCTTTTCTTGCACTTTTTAGTATGGCCCTTTTTTCTGAGTAAATGAAAAATATGTGCACCACTTCATGTCTGGCCCATAAAACCTCCCACAAACATTCTTTCATATCTTTCATATTCTTTTCCCTTTCTGGTTGGCTGAAGTGAAGACAGCCTTTAGGGCATCCTTGGATGCTGTCTCTTGGGATTGCAGAGTTGCAAAGCCTGGATATCTGAATCACTTTATGTTAAACTGACGCCAGTTGTCTTGTTTTCACTCTCAATGCTTGTTATGTGATCGTGAAATAAATTAGTTTTGAATTATTGTACATTTCTGGATATATTTCTATAGCGCTTAGCTTACCCTAACTAATATTAAGGATATAAGATACAGCTTGAGAAATAGGGCTCAATGTAAATATGTAAGAGAATGGAATTCCAGGTAAAAAAGATAGTAGGAATAAAAGAACATAGGATTTCGTATTACTGGAATAATAAGTTATAGTACAGCTAGACTGTAAGGACTAGAATATTAAGAGAATATAAGAGAAACATGGGCAGAGATGTGTGAACAATTTTAGCAAGAAACAAGTGTATGGTATGAGTATGTTCTGGGATTGGGAGTTGATGGTAGTTAGAGAAGAAAAAGATGTCGGATATGTCTAATATAGGTAGGACTCTGACCAGGGAATTGATTTGAATGTGTGAGAAAGAGGAATTAATCATAGATGGATGGCTGGGAGAAAAATTGAAACCTTGACATGAATAAATAACTTAGAAGAAGAATCTGAACATTACTTATTACACATTTATATTACCTTTATTTCCCATAAACTGAACAGAGGTGGCTGGGACTTTAATTCCTGACCCTACACAGATTCATGAGGGAGGTATCTATACATGTCACACCAGAAAAATATATACTGTGTATTACAGTTTAGAGCTTTGCAGAAGTCGTATCCCTGATAAGTTAGGCTGGATCCATTGTGAGCCATGATGAGTCAGTCCTTCTGCTCTTGTCGTTGAAGGTCTGTATTAAAGAATTCCCTTTATACTCTCTTTTCCCTAGGTCTGCACCTAATCTTGATATCTTATAATTACACTGGTGTAAGAAAAAGGGGGGTGGGGTGGAGGAGGGATAACTGATGTTTAGAACCTTGTTAGGACAGGGTTGGGGAAGAAAGGATATGAAGGGTACCTCCCTAGCAGGAATAAGTCACAGGCCCATTTGCCATGTAGAGAGAAAGCATTTTGAAAGGTAGCAAGGAACCAAGGGAGCATAAATACTGGATAAAGGAATCAAAAAAGAAAGGAGTTTAAAAAAAAAATTCCAAAATGAAGGGTGCTATTGACTGAATGTTTATGTTCTCCACAACATTCATAAGTTGAAACTTAATCCCCAATGTGATGATATTTGGAGGTGGGGCCTTTTGGAGGTGAATATGTCATGATGGTGGAGCCCCCATGAATGGGATTAGTGCCCTTATAGAAGAGACCCCTGAGAGCTCTCTAGTTCCTTCTACCATGTGAGTACACAGTGAGAAGACAGCCATCTATGAACCAGGAACCTTGCTCTCACCAGAAAATAAATCTGTCAATGACTTGGTCTTAGACTCCTTAGCCTCCTCCAGAACTGGGGGAAATAAACGTTTGTTGTTTAAGCCACCAAGTCTATGGTATTTTTGTTATTGCAGCCCAAACAAACCAAGACAAAAGGGGGAAAAGAAAAATAGTTTGTTTTCCTCTAAGGTAGCTAACTTGCATATGCTACTCACCCACAATACATGACATACCCAGGTCTATAATAACAACCCAGCTACGTGAGACTAATAAAGCGGGCAAAGAGCTTTATTATGGTACTCTTTGATGGTACTCTCCATAATGGGTAAGTTAAAAAGAGGAAGGCCACTTTCTCAGGCAATACTTTTAATAATGTTCCTCATCACACAAAGATGTCCTCTCTTCTGTTTCTACCATTTAATACTGCTCAAGTTCTTGATTCATATTGACATCCTTTCTCCTCAGAAAGAGTTTTGAACTCTCTTGGGAAGTTATTTATTCATAGCAAGTTACAAAATAATGGAATACTATTTCTATACTGAAAATCATTTTTAGAGACAAAACTGGTTAAAATTTAGTTATAGTTTTTGAACTTTATGTGATGTTTAATATCACACTTTTCTTATTTGATAAACTAAGAAGTAAATAGAATTGTTAAAAACAAAGGGACAAGGAAATTGGGAAAATAATATTTAATGTGTGTCTAGTATGTGACAATCATGTGTTCATCACTGTATATAAATGTATATACATTTATCCTACTCCCTTCCCTGCCTTTGAGTCTATGCCAAAGGCAAGTGATGGTGGCTGACTCCCTTGCTATAGTCTGTTTTTTTCTCATTTGTGCAGCCCTTGATTGTTTCCACTATGTATGTGCATGTGTGCACCACACACGTACACACACACACACACACACACACACACACACACACACATGCCCAATTAGAAGTGGGGCATCTTATATGATTGGTTTGGGAAGCATATTTGCCTATCTCTGGTTGGTCCAATTGGTCCTGAGTTAGAAGTAGGGACAAAAAATAGAGAAGCTAGCAGTCATTGACCAAGACTTAACCATTCTTGGCTAATTGTTGCAGAGGTTGTGGTTTGGCTTCCTAGGCTGATTGACAGATTGCCTGTGACTTCTATTGTCATATATGTTCTGACCATTATATGTTTGTATATTTCTCTTCTCAATACATATATTTTTCAGAATAACAATACCAGTATTATTGCTTGCAGTATGGTTACTAAAACATATTTAAGATAACTTTTGTAGTTAAATTTATCTTTTGATTGTATTTCACTAGGAATGTAGTCAAATAAATCTATTTTAAAGTCACTTTAAATACCTTCTGTGTGGTTATGCCTGTAGCACAAAATATATTTTTACATTTTTGGGGGGAGTTTCTTTTACTTCATATTTATTTGTTTTACAATTTTATTAAGCATGTGCAGAGTTCCAAAATCAAATCTAAGCAAGGTGTATATTCAGAGACATCTGGCTTCTACTGTTTTCTATCTCTATAGGTAATAATTTTTAAAATTAATTTTATGCTTTCACTTTGTAAATATTAGCAACCACATATATTTAAATATATAATTTTATATAATGTATATTGTTTATTATATATTTTATATGGATTTTCATAGATAAATGGAGGCATGCAATACACATTTCTACCTGTGTTTTACACTTACTATAGATCCTGGAGCTTACTCCCTAGCAGTGTATACAGATACTAATTTTTTCAAAACTCCAGTGTTCTTGGAATTATAGTTAGGAAAGCTCCAAGATTCCTCCAAGATTATTGAGGAATCTGAATGTTTTTAATTCTATTATTATGTGCTTGGTTTATTTAAAGATGAAATTAGTTAATTGTTATGGACCAGGATACTAAGTCTCTAATATGGCCATTTATATATGTTGAAGTTTTCCTAAATGAGTGTTAGTTTATTTTATACGTAATCATTTGAAAATTAGCAAAATTGGTTTTCCTCTGTATCTCTTTCTACTTAATTTAGAATGGGTCCCGGAGGAACTGTCAGATAATTGATTGGTTGACCTACATGTGCAGTTGAGGGAGTTTTAAAGATTCTTTTCTGCTTACCACAAGGAAAATCTCCTGAGATTCAGAGCTTTAGACACAAGCAGTCATTTAATTTATCTTCCAGTTTTAAATGTCACATAAAGTTCAAAAAACAGATTATTGAGCCATTAAACTAAGGTCTAAGATGTTTTATCTTCCTAATGGGATAACACAGAGAATCTGGTTTGGAGTTTGATCTATAACCTTGTATAACATGCTTTAAATTTTTGTTTAGGCAGTTTGGAAGGGCTTTCTTTTGCGAAAGAAACTGACAACAGCTCTAGAGGCTATTAAGAATGAAGAATCTGAAGAAGAATACGAAGAAATAGATTTAGAAGATTTTACATTTGATGAAGTAAGTGCCTACTACAACATATAGATATTGATCTTAAAATATTTTAGATACTATTTTGGAGCTAAACCTTTTTCTGAGGTTTTCATCCTTTTAACACTGTGTTATAGATTTTTTTTCAAGTTGCACTTGAAAAAGTATGCTTCTAATTTTTTAACATCTTCATTTATGATACAAGATTGTACAGTGTGTAAATGTGGTCATAGAATATTTACAAGAATTCTTGTGTATTCTTCAACCAGATTTACACAATGTTTTATCAATTATTCTTCATTAAATATAACTCTCAGTTTATTTATGCCCTGTTCAACAAATTTTAGTAGCTCTTTGTGGCCTAGCAAAATGAGGACAGCCTCCTTAAATTGTTATTCAAGTATTCAACAATAAGACAGCAAACTCTACAGACATATTTACCACTTCCCACCTGTGGCATCCACATGCTCTAACCACATTGAGCACCTTCTTACTGTACCTTTTACATCCTTAGTCTTGCTTATTCTGTTTCCTCTTCTCTAGACAGTTAAACCCACATAACTACCACTAAGATTAAGGTAGAGGACATATGACTATCCCCAGAAGACTTCTCGTGCCTTCATAGTATTCATACCTCCATCATCATAGATTAGTTTTGCCTATTTCTGAACTTCCAAATAAGTGGAATCATCCAGTATGTACTCTTTTTTCATGTAATATTATGTCTGTGAGATATACCTTTGTGGTTAATGTAGCTGTATATATACCATTCTTTTCAATATACTACTTTTAATCTATGATTTGAATATACCAATTTTTAAAAGTCTGTTCTACTTTTGGTGGATTATTTGTCACTGAGTTATTTCTAGTGTTGCCTATTATGACTAAAGATGCTATGAACATTCTTTTTTTAAAAAATAAATTTATTTATTTATTTATTTTTGGCTGCATTGGGTCTTCGTTGCTGTGCGCGGGTTTTCTCTAGTTGCGTCAAGTGGGGGCTACTCTTTGCTGTGGTGCGCGGGCTTCTCACTGCGGTGGCTTCTCGTCGCAGAGCACAGGCTCTAGGTGTGCGGGCTTCAGTAGTTGCAGCACGTGGCCTCAGGTAGTTGTGGCTCACAGGCTCTAGAGTGCAGCCTCAGTCATTGTGGTGCAAGGGCATAGTTGCTCTGAGGCATGTCGGATTTTCCCAGACCAGGGATCAAACCCGTGTCCCCTGCATTGGCAGGTGGATTCTTAACCACTGTGCCACCAGGGAAGGCCAGCTATGAACATTCTTGTACATGCTTTTTGATGTGCATGTTCACATTTCTTTTGGGAACTGAATTTCTCAGTCATAACATTAACCTATATTTAGTAGCTAGTGCCTAACAGTATTCCAAAGTGATTGTATCAATTTACAGTCCTATCAGCAGGATATGAGAGTTTCAGAGGAGATTTATCCTAACCAACACTTTGTATTTTCATGTCTTTTTTTCCCCCCAATCCAGCAGGTTTGTAGTGGTATCTAGTTGTTTTAATTCCCATTTCTCTCATAACTAATAATGTTGAATACGTTTTCATATGCTTAGTGGCCATTTGGATATCTACTTTTATGATATGATCAAGTGTTTGTGCTTCCTTTTAAACTTTAATTTTATTTATTTTTTTATGCAGCAGGTTCTTATTAGTCATCAATTTTATACACATCAGTGTATACATGTCAATTCCAACCGCCCAATTCATCACACCACCACCCCCGTCCCCCTCTCCCACCACTTTCCCCCCTTGGTGTCCATACGTTTGTTCTCTGCATCTCTGTCTCAAATTCTGCCCTGCAAACTGGTTCATCTGTACCATTTTTCTAGGTTCCACATATATGCGTTAATATACGATACTTGTTTTTCTCTTTCTGACTTACTTCATTCTGTATGACAATCTCTAGATTCATCCACATCTCTACAAATGACTCAATTTCATTCCTTTTAATGGCTGAGTAACACTCCATCATATATATGTACCACGTCTTCTTTATCAATTCATCTGTCGATGGGCATTTAGGTTGTTTCCATGTCCTGGCTATTGTAAGTAGTGCTGCAATGAACATAGGAGTGCATGTGTCTTTTTGAATTACAGTTTTCTCTGGGTATATACCCAGTAGTGGGATTGTTGGGTCATATGGTAATTCTCTGTTTAGTTTTTTAAGGAACCTCCATACTGTTCTCCGTAGCGGCTGTATCCGTTTACATTCCCACCAACAGTGCAAGACGGTTCCCTTTTCTTCACACCCTCTCCAGCATTTCTTCTTTGTAGATTTTTTGATGATCCCCATTCGAACTGGTGTGAGGTGATTCCTCATTGTAGTTTTGATTTGCATTTCTCTAATAATTAGTGATGTTGATGTTTGGGAGTGTTCCTTCCTCTGCAGTTTTTTGGAAGAGTTTGAGAAGGATGGGTGTTAGCTCTTCTCTAAATGTTTGATAGAATGTACCTGTGAAGCCATCTGGTCTTGGACTTTTGTTTGTTGGAAGATTTTTCATCACAGTTTCAATTTCATTATTTGTGATTGGTCTGTTCATATTTTCTATTTCTTCCTGGTTCAGTCTTGGAAAGTTATACCTTTCTAAGCATTTGTCCATTTCTTCCAGGTTGTCCATTTTATTAGCTTAGAGTTGCTTGTAGTAGTCTCATAGGATGCTTTGTATTTCTGTGGTGTCTGTTGTAACTTCTCCTTTTTCATTTCTAATTTTGATTTGAGTCCTCTCACTCATTTTCTTCATGAGTCTGGCTAATGGTTTATCAATTATTGTTTATCTTCTCAAAGAACCAGCTTTTTGTTTTATTGATCTTTGCTATTGTTTTCTTTGTTTCTATTTCATTTATTTCTGCTCTGATCTTTATGATTTCTTTCCTTCTGCTAACTTTGGGTTTTGTTTTTTCTTCTTTCACTAATTCCATTAGGTGTAAGGTTAGATTGTTTATTTGAAGTTTTTCTTGTTTATTGAGATAGGCTTGTATAGCTCTAAACTTCCCTCTTAGGACTGCTTTTGCTGCATCTCATAGGTTTTGGATCGTCATGTTTTCATTTTCATTTGTCTCTACATATGTTTTGATTTCCTCTTTGATTTCTTCAGTGATCTCTTGATTATTTAGTAACGTATTGTTTAGCCTCCTTGTGTTTGTGTTTTTTACGTTTTTTCCCCTGTAATTGAGTTCTAATCTCATAGTGTTGTGGTCGGAAAAGATGCTTGATATGATTTCGATTTTCTTAAATTTACTGAGGCTTGATATGTGACCCAAGATATGATCTATCCTGGAGAATGTTCCATGCGCACTTGAGAAGAAAGTGTAATCTGCTGTTTTTGGATGGAATGTTCTATAAATATCAATTAAATCTATCCGGTCTATTGTGTCATTTAAAGCTTCTGTTTCCTTATTTATTTTCATTTTGGATGATCTGTCCATTGGGGTAAGTGAGGTGTTAAAGTCCCCCACTATTATTGTGTTACTGTCGATTTCCTCTTTTATAGCTGTTAGCAGTTGTCTTATGTATTGAGGTGCTCCTTTGTTGGGTGCATATATATTTATAATTGTTATATCTTCATCTTGGATTGGTCCCTTGATCATTATGTAGTGTCCTTCCTTGTCTCCTGTAACATTCTTTATCTTAAAGTCTATTTTCTCTGATATGAGTATTGCTACTCCAGCTTTCTTTTGATTTCCATTTGCATGGAATATCTTTTTCCATCCCCTCACTGTCAGTCTGTATGTGTCCCTAGGTCTGAAGTGGGTCTCTTGTAGACAGCATATATATGGGTCTTGTTTTTGTATCCATTCAGCAAGTGTGTGTCTTTTGGTTGGAGCATTTAATCCATGCACGTTTAAGGTAATTATCGATATGTATGTTCCTATGACCATTTTCTTAATTGTTATGGGGTTTTTTTGTAGGTCCTTTTCTTCTCCTGTTTTTCCCACTTAGATAACTTCCTTTAGCATTTGTTGTAGAGCGGGTTTGGTGGTGCTGAATTCTCTTAGCTTTTGCTTGTCTCTAAAGCTTTTAATTTCTCCATTGAATCTGAATGAGATCCTTGCTGGGTAGAGTAATCTTGTTTGTAGGTTCCTCCCTTTCATCACTTTAAGTATATCATGCCACTCCCTTCTGGCTTGTAGAGTTTCTGCTGAAAAATCAGCTGTTAACCTTATGGGAGTTCCCTTGTATGTTATTTTTCATTTTTCCTTTGCTGCTTTCAATAATTTTTCTTTGGCTTTAATTTTTGCCAATTTGATTACTGTGTGTCTCGTGTTTCTCCTTGGTTTTATTCTGTATGGAACTCGCTGCGCTTCCTGGACTTGGGTGGCTCTTTCTTTCCCATGTTCGAGGGGTTTTCGACTGTAATCTCTTCAAATATTTTCTCTGGTCCTTTCTCTCTCTCTTCTCCTTCTGGGACCCCTATAATGTGAATGTAGTTGTGTTTAATGTTGTCCCAGAGGTCTCTTAGGCTGTCTGCATTTCTTTTCATTCTTTTTTCTTTATTCTGTTCCGCAGCAGTGAATTTCACCATTCTGTCTTCCAGGTCACTTTTCCGTTCTTCTACCTCAGTTATTCTGCTATTGATTCCTTCCAGTGTAGTTTTCATTTCATTTATTGTATTGTTCATCTCTGTTTGTTTGTTCTTTAATTCTTCTAGGTCTTTGTTAAACATTTCTTACATTTTCTTGATCCTTGCCTCCATTCTTTTTCCGAGGTTCTGGATCATCTTCACTATCATTATTTTGAATTCTTTTTCTGGAAGGTTGCCTATCTCCACTTCATTATGTTGTTTATCTGGGGTTTTATTTTGTTCCTTAATCTAGTGCATAGCCCTCTGCCTTTTCATCTTGTCTATCTTTCTGTGAATGTGGTCTTTGTTCCACAGGTTTCAGGATTGTAGTTCTTCTTGCTTATGCTGTCTGCCCTCTGGTGGATGAGGCCATCTAAGAGGTTTTTGTAAGTTTCCTGATGAGAGGGACTGGTCGTTTGTGCATTTTTATGTAGGGTTGTACATCTCTTTTCTTATTGGCTTGTAGGAGTGCTCTATATAATCTAAATACCTCTCTGTTTTCCCATGCAAATATATTCCCTAAATTCTGGGGTTTCCCTTTTTTTCTCTCTTTATGGTTTAGTTTGATGGACAGAATGTTTCTGTTTTAAATTAAAAACAAAAGTTTTTAGTTGTGACATATAAGATATCTTTGCTTACTCAGGTCATTAACATATTCTAGAAACTTCATTATCTTAACTTTCAGCATTTAAGTCTGTGGTGCATCTGGAGTTAAATTTTCCCTGCAGTGTGAATAAGGGGTCAATTTCCCTCCAAACATACACATTTGGTTATTTTGTTGACCCACAACCATTTGTTTTTTAGACCATACTTTTCACAATGGATTACAGTGGAGGCCTTTATTTAAATTCAGGAAACTCTGTGCGTGGGTTCTCTTAATTTTGGTCATCATTCTGTTGTTTATTCTTATATCACTACTTCAATTTCTGTATAATTTATAATAAATTGTATTATCTAGTCTAATAAGAGCTCCAACTTTGTTCTTCAAGAAAGAACTGCTATTGCTACTGTTGATCCATTTCATTAATGTATGAATTTTAGAACCATCCTGTCAATTTGCACAATGAATGTTAGTATTTTCTCTAAGATTGCAAGAAATCTGTAAATCAATTTGGGAGAACTGATATTTTTAGAATATTACATTTTTAAATTCATGAACATAGAATATCTCATTTATTTAAGCCACTTAAGATCTCTGCCCATAAGAGCAGAGATTTTTTTCTTGTGCCTCTTATTTATTTTTCTTGCTTTATTGTCCTGACTACTACCTTCAGTAAAATGTTAAATAACGGTGATTTTAGCAGGCATCTTTTGCTAGCTCCTGGTCTCAGGCTGAAAGCTTTCTATGATGAAGTCAGATGTTTAATACATGTTTCTTGTAGAAACTCTATATTTGATTGAGTTACCCTCCTTAGTATCTTCTTACCTTTCTAAAAGTTTAATATGATGATGATGTTGATGATTCTATATATGATTTGGATTTTATCAGATACTTTTTATACCTATAACATTGATTTTTAAAAATTAAACCTTGTATTCCTAGAATAAACCAACTTAACTATAATACATTATCTTTTTATATATCTCTGAATTTGATCTGCTAATATTTTGGTTAGGATTTTTGCATTTATATTCTAGAAGAAGCTGTGCCCATAAATGTTCTTTCTTGTAAAACTCTTCAGATTTTGTTATCAAGGTTGTGTTGACCTTATATTTGATTAGGAAGTGTTTCCTATGTTTGATGTAAGATTGAAAGAGTTTGATGTAAGATTGATGTTATTTGTTTCTTAAAAATTTGTCTTAGCACATAATCTATTTGGGATAATATTCCATGTGCACTTGAAAGGAATGTGCATTTTGCAGGTGTTATGGCTACTAAAATCTCAGTTGCTTCAAGCTTGTTAATTGTGTTTAAAAGAATCCTTATTTTTAGTGATTTGGGGAGGTTTCTATCAGTTATTGACAGAAGAATGCTAAAATCTCTTCTTAAGATTGTGGGTTTCTCTAAATCAGTTTTTAGTTCTGTCAAATTTGGCCTCATACTTTGAGGATATGTTATTAGGGTATACATGTTTAGAATAGTTAAGTCATTGTATTACTGACACTTTTATAATGATAACATTTCACTCTTTAACTCTAATTTCCCTCTTTAACTAATTGCCTTATTGGCCATTCCCTCTGATATTTTCATACTTACAGCAACTTTCTTTTGACTGGTAATTTTATAATATATGTTTTCTTAACCATTCCCATTAAACATCTCTGTTGCTTTTATATTGAAACTGTGACTCTTATATGAGTATACAGTTGGATTTTGCTTACTTTTATATTCCATTTTGATTTTTTATTAATATATTCAGACTTTAAATTTATTTCAATTGAGAGTATAATTAGGTTTACATATATCATCTTTCTGTTTGTGTTCCATTTGTCCTGTTAGTTCTGTGTTCCTTTTCTGCTTCTTTTTACCTTTTTTTCCCTTTAATCAGGTATTTTTGTTTTTCCTTTTTTTCTCACATTAGCTTGTTAATTTATGGTTACCTCTTTCTATGCACTTCATTCCTTCCTGCATTATTATTCTTCCATCATTTTCTTTGACCTTAAGGACTTTCTTTAATATATATTTTAGTTCAGGTCAGTTTTTGATTGCTTGAAAATTTCTTTCACTTAAAACTTTGAAGGATATCTTCTTTAGATATAGAATTCCAGGTAGGCTTTTGGTGTTTGAAGATGCCATATTTATTATCTTCTGGCTTTAATAGATTCTATTGAAAAGTCAGTAATAAGTCTTATTTTTTCTTCTTTGAAGATACTTCTTTCCAACTCTTACTCCCCAGACTACTTTTAAGGTTTATTTCCTGTATTTGCTTTTCAGCATGGGTGTGGTTTTCTTTGTATGTACTCTGCTTGGAGTGGGGGAGGTTATGTGGCTTCTTGAATCTGTGGTTTATGTCTTTCATCAGTTTTGGAAATTGCTTGGCCAGAGGTATTTCAAATATTTAATCTTTTTCATTATCTCTCTTCTCTGAGGTAAAGTAGGTCCAAAAACACATATGTTAGAATCCCTTACCATTTCTCATGTGTCTCTTAGACTCTTTTCTGAATTGTTTTCTTTTTTTACTTCTGTGTTTTAATTTGCATGTTTCCTACTGACCCATCTTGTAGTTCACTAATCATCTCTTTTATCTAATCATTTTTAGCCTATCTATTAAATTCCTAATTTCAGTTATTCTGCTTTTTAGTTCTGGAATTTCTACTTGATTATTTGTGGTAAATTCTAGTTATATATTGAAGTTTTCTATCATTTCCTGTATTTTCTTGAACATACTGAGTATGGTATATTCAAAGTTTTCTCGGTTAATTGCAACATTTGGATCACTTGTAGGTTTATTTCTATTGACAATTTATCTCTTGTACTGGGTTGACCAAAAAGTGCCTTCGGTTTTTAAGTAAAACTAAAGGGCACATTTTTCATTTTCACCGAGAACTTTATTGAACAACGTATTCACCCTTTTGTTCCACTACCTTCTACCATTTTTCAGGCAACTTTATAATTCCATCTACCCAAAACTTTTTATCTTTTTGAGTAAAGAACTATTCCAGGTGGCTTTTACAGTCTTCCAGGGAATTAAAATTTTTTCCATTAAGAGAATTTTGTAAAGACTGAAATAAATGGAAATGCAAAGGTGCCATGTCTGGTGAATATGGCAGATGAATCAGAACTTCCCAGCCAAGTTGTAACAGTTTTTGCCTGGTCTTCAAAGAAATATGTGGTCTCACATCATTCTGATGGAAGATTATGCATTTTCTGTTGACTAATTCCAGAGGCTTTTTGTCGAGTGCTGCTTCCAGTTGGTCTAATTGGGAGTAGTACTTGTTGGAATTAATCATCTGGTTTTTTTTGAAACGAGCTCATAATAGAAGACTCCCTTCCAATCCCATCATATACGTAACATCACCTTCTTTGGATGAAGACCGGCCTTTGGTGTGGTTGGTGGTAGTTCATTTTGCATGCCCCACAATCTCTTCCCTTCCACATTATTATACAGTATCCACTTTTCATCACCTGACACAATTTGTTTTAAAAATGGACCAGTTTAAGTAGAGAATCGCATGCAGAAAAATGGTCAAGAAGGTTTTTTTTTCATTTAACTTACATGGAACCCAAACATCAATGCTATTAACATAACCAAGCTGGTGCAAATGATTTTAAACGCTTGATTTGGATATTTTGAGTTTGTTGGCCATCTCTCACGTGGTATAACATTGATTGTCCTCAATTAATGTCTTGATTTGATTGCTATCAACTTAACTGGTCTATCCAACCATGGAGCATCACCCAGGGAGAAATCTCCAGCACAAAACTTCACAAACCACTTTTGACACATTTGATCAGTCACAAAACCTCCATACACTACACAAATCTTTTTTTGCATTTCAGTTGTGTTTTTACCTTTCTTTAAATAAAGCATAATATGCCAAAAATGTTGCTTTTTTTTCCATCTTCAGTATTAAATGGCTACACAAAAATTCACCAATTTTGATTTTTTTTTCTTTAATGCACGCTGAAATGACAGCTGTCACAATACAATCTAACAAAATTGTTTTGAATAAAGTTAAGACAACTAAGCACTACTAGAGCCATCTTATGGAATAAAACGAACAAACCTTTTGACCAACCCAATATTTTGAGTCAGCCAATTCTCTTTATTAGCATTTAATCATTGATTAAGTATCAGACATATATGTAAAAAGTATAAAGGCACTGGAAGATGTTTTATTTCTCTAAAGAGGATTTAATTTTGTTCTGACAGGCAGATATTTTATAGACAGAGATCCTTTTGAGTCTTATTTTTAAGCTTTGTTAGGGCTGGTCTGTTTCTGGTTTCTCTTAGGGTTGAGCCAATATAATGTTTAAACTGAGAATGGGATATTTACCAGGTTACCTTCACCTTGTTTTTTCCAAAATTCTAATCCCTTTCTCCATAGCATCAAATGACTAAAGAAATTTCTTTTTAGCTTTTTAGCACACCAGCTATTGCTATTGCACTTTGAGTCTAGGTATCTCTCCAACACATATGCTACTTGGAATTTGCAAACATATGAAGGGTTTATTTTATACAAGACTTTGAGCTCACATTTCAGTGGTTCTCTCCTCTCAGGGATCTTGGTCCTTCAATCCTAACTGCCTTGGCATCCCTACACTTTAACCTCTGTCTCTTCATTCCAGTGAAACTGCTACAAGTAGGCCTTAGATTTCTGCTTGGCTTCTCTTTCCTGTTAATAAAATTGGGAATTTCCCTGAGGGAAAATGTGGCAGGAAATACAGGGTTCATATCTGCATGAGACTATACTCTCTGGGATCTTAGCTTTTTAAGTCTTGACTGCTTCAATTGTTCTTGAGTACCTTCAGCTCCTTTTTTTTGGGGGGGGGGGATATGTGGGCCTCTCACTGTTGTGGCCTCTCCCGTTGCAGAGCACAGGTTCCAGACGCGCAGGCTCAGCGACCATGGCTCATGGGCCCAGCCGCTCCACGGCATATGGGATATTCCCGGACTGGGGCACGAACCCTTGTCCCCTGCATCGGCAGGCGGACTCTCAACCACTGCGCCACCAGGGAAGCCCTCAGCTCCTTTTTTATTCCAATATTTATAGTTGTTCCCAGGCGAACCTTAATTCTAATTAGAGCTATACCAGAATAAAATGTCCAAAATGAAATGTTTATAAATATTTCAAGTCAGTGATTATTTTAAGTGTTTCAGACATTGTTCTCACCACAGTGAACAAAAGAGATAAAATCTCTGACCTCAGTGACCTTACATTCACTTAAGGTGACAGACAGTGAATAAATATATAAATATACAGAATACTAGAAGATATTGAAAATTGCTATAAAAATTTTTATAAGGAAGGTTAAGAGATAGAGCATAGAATCTGATTGGACTATCATGGGAGGCCTATATGAGGTGAAATATTTTTATAGAGATGTGAAAATAAAGTGAAGGGATAGCCATTGGGTAATGTGGTGCTGGGCTAAGTGGAGGGCAAGTATGGAAACCTTGAAACAGGAACTTTTTTAGTATATTAAAGAAACAGAATATTTACAGTAAGTAGAACTGATTAGTTGTGGAGAATAGCCAGAGATAGGGAAGAAACAGAGGAATGGTCAGGGAACAGTTCACATAAAGCCTGTGATATGAAGTCAAGAACTTTGAATTTTATTTCAAATGTGATAGAACATTATTATTGGGTTTTGAGCAAGGGAGTTAAATGTATTATTTGTTTTAAATGGATGAATTTGTTTGTAATACAGAGATTTTAGTTTAGGGGAGCAAAGAATTAAAACTAAATACCAATTAAGAAGGTATTATTACTTTGCCTTCCTTTGACATATTTTTTACTCCCTTTTTTATGGCCATCACTTCATTTTAAAATCATCTTACAACTTCAGATGACATAATCAAATTACAAAAGTGTCCCTATATTTTTTGTTCTTTCTTTCTCTTATTTTCATCTTTACAACTGTAAGACATATCTAACCAGGACTTCCCTTTTATCACTTATTTAGGTCATAACAATAATTGCCTTTGGTATAGTCTGTACTTTTCTTTAAGATTTATCACAAGAGAGTTGTAGTGATATACATGTATTCAAACTTATATTTTCCTTCCCAGCCAACAAATACTGAATGTTTACATTATGGTAGGTACTGTACTTGGTGCTAGGGTAGGTACATTGATAGATATAACATGGCCCCAAGTTTAGGAGATGTCAGAAATATATTTGAATATTTTCAGCTATGAAAGAAGTAAATATAAAATGGTCTTAATAAATTAGCCTCAAACAAAAAGCCCGGATCAATCTGCCATGAACTCTTTATATTGGTTTGTTGCCTCTCTGAAATGTGTTTTCATTTTACAGATGGTTAATCAAGGGGACACTGATAACGAAGGTCAATTTGTTTTAGTTTTTATTAAGCATAGTTTACCTTAATTTTAAAGTGCCAAGAAATGTGAGGGATCTGAGATTGTATCCTGCATGCAGTCTAACAAGTTAGGCTGCCACACTTTCATGGATGCTGGCAGAAGAAATGAGACATTTATTACTTGTCACATCAGGCAGCAGAAGCCTCATGTTTTTATGTATTCCCTTTGCCCCCAGGTTCCATAGGCAGGAATTCCCCCTTAGGAATCTGGAAGCTTAGAAAACCCTATATTTTATAAAAGGCTGCTAGCAAACCTGTTCATCCTATGCTCCAGGGGAAGTAGTTATTTTCTTATACCAGATAGCAAACAAATTTTGCCTTCTGCTCCAGAAGGAATCACTCAAAGACTATATCTTCCAAGTCTGTTAGCTATATTAACATCCTTGGAAAGATAGTCCAGAACAAAAGATATCATAAGTCATGAAGAAATGTTAGAGACCTATGGAAAACTATCTCCCAACAATATGTACCCTTCATGTGTACATGGCAAATTTTCCCCCAAGTACCCACTCCAGTGGCTACTCTGAATAATCTGACAGGGGCTAGGACAAAATCCATTAGGTTATCCTCATGATGCATTTAATGAAGGATGCTATCAATACCCCAGGCGTTTCCTCTTTAAGTTTCTGTATTGACCTTCCCACTAGACTTGAGGCTTTAATCCAGGTACAGCTGGAAGTATTAGCTATTACAGACTCTTTTTGGGCCCGCAAGGAGGAAGTCGAAGGCAGTTCTGCCATCTAAAACAACCCTGGCCAGTGAATTGAAGCTGACTTGAATGCTTTCCAGGACCATAATGGTGTTTCCTTAAATGTTTGAAGGTGATCTATGACCAGGACACCTTCCAGGTGGCATCTGTCTGCCCCATAGGATGACTGAGAATGGGAGTGGGGAAAACATCCAGGCTGCACCCTGAGGATGTGTCAATCACGCTGGCCTGAGACATCCTATTAGGGAAAGGAAATATGTTTCATGCCCAGGAATGATCAGGAGAGAATCCAGAGTTGTCAAAATAGGACTGTATTATCCTCCATGTATTTTTTCATAATCATTACCTGGGAAGTAGCTGCAAGAGTATGATCCCTTTCTGGGGGCAGCCACATTAACTGATCAAATTGCCTTATTTAGGTATGTGGACAGAAGGAAGTGAGAGTGGTGAAGTCAGACTATTGTTGAGTACCTTTTGTGATAAAAGGCACATAACTGTCAGGTTCCAATGGTTCAGAAAACTGAAAACGTATACAGACAAATTTCAAGGGCCACAGTTACATGGCCAAACTTAGCTGATAGATAACCTGAAGATGTATCAAAAGTTGAGAATGGAGGAGAGGGTTTAGAAGGTGAGATTTGAGATTCATAATGGGCCAAATTTCCAAACTGTAAGGATTCTGAGGTGCTACAAAAGTTATCAAGAAGTGTTAGAAAGAATTCTTTTGAAAATGGCATGAGGCAGCTTGGGTAGAAGAGGAGAAAAGTATTAGGGCTCAGAGTTGGGGATGGTGAAGAATAAAAATGAGACCAAGACATGGCTTTTAGAATTTCTAAGACCTGTTCAACTCTAACTAACTTGTGGCTTACAGCAAATCTGATTCTAGTTTCATATGTCAAATGAAAGGATTATATTAGTTGGTATGAAAAATTTTGTACATACATAAGCAAATAAACATGAATGTTATTCCCGGCTCTTCTGATAGCCTTATTTCCTAGTCTCTCAAAGTTGGATTATAGGATAATAATTTCTTCTCTGATAAAAAGTCAAATATATGTTTATCTGTTCAAATGTTCAATTGTGAGTACACAGTTACAAATTTATCTAAGTTCAAGTTTATTTTTAATGTGTAAGTAAATTTGATAATAGTCTTCTAATAAACAGAAAGCTTTCCAAATTCTCAGTTGTAAGTTAACAGAAGGTTTTCTTAAGCAATAATTGAAATTTGTATAAATGTCCAGTAGTAAGCATGATATATTAATATACATTTTTTTAAACAGTAGTATATTTTTAATCTTGGCCAATTCCTCCTGACATTTTGAGATTTTTTTCCTCAACATACTAGGTACTGCCAACTATAGTTGATATTAATAAGCTTGAACTCATATAAATCAGTAGTCTTGGTAACATTTTTGGTTGAGATTATGTAATTACTGAAAGTATCTTTAGCATTTTATACTAAACCTTCTATTTATGTCTCTAGAAATTTCCAAGAGACAGTGGTTCTGGAATCAACTAACACAATATTGTAAAGCAACTATACTCAAAAAAAAATTAATTAAAAAAAAAAGAATTGTTCTGGAATCTAACAAAAGTTTGTGACCTTATATTGAAAACCAAGAAAAAGTATTTTCAAAGTTTTCTGCACTTTTAGATATCAATTTAAAGAACTAATTTTTTTCCTCAAACTTCATGTAGCTTTTCCAAGGAAGAAACCTCCATCATCATCTATATGATACAGCAAAGAAATCACTGTGCTTTGTGGGACCTTGTCCTGCTGCAGAAAGAAAACAGCTGGAGTCCCAGAGAGTATAAAAAGAGGTGGTTTGGCAGGTGTTTAAGAAAAAAAAAGTTGTTTCTTTATATAAAAATTAGTGCATAAGTCAGACTCCTTGCCTGGCATCACTAGTCCTTTTCCACAGTCACTCCTCAGGTAGCATATTACCTTTAAAATTTCTCTTCGGGGCTTCCCTGGTGGCGCAGTGGTTGGGAGTCTGCCTGCCGGTGTGGGCGGCGCGGGTTCGTGCCCCGGTCCGGGAGGATCCCGCGTGCCGCGGAGCGGCTGGGCCCGTGAGTCGTGGCCGCTGAGCCTGCGTGTCCGGGGCCTGTGCTCCGCAGCGGGAGGGGCCACGGC
This sequence comes from Neophocaena asiaeorientalis asiaeorientalis, assembly GCF_003031525.2. Taxonomy (NCBI): domain Eukaryota; kingdom Metazoa; phylum Chordata; class Mammalia; order Artiodactyla; family Phocoenidae; genus Neophocaena; species Neophocaena asiaeorientalis. The sequence goes on along the minus strand of NW_020185339.1, from coordinate 309,451 downwards.
AGTGAGAGGCCCGCGTACCGCAAAAAAAAAAAAAAAAAAAATTCTCTTCCAATTCTTTCATTGTGGGAAAGTACACATAACATAAAATTTACCATCTTAACCATTTCTAAGTGTGCATTCAGTGGTATTAAGTATATTCATAAAGTTGTGCTACCCTCACCACCATGCATATCCAGAACTCTTATCTTACAAAACTGAAACTATATACCTGTTAAACAATAACTCTTCATTCTCCCTTAATATCCTAATGTTATAAACACCTTAATTTGCATTTACACCAGCTTAACTTCAGTAGCATCCATGAATTATTCTCCTTTATAGCTACATCTCCACCCCTTTCCGTTGTTGATGTCACAAAATTGCATCTTTATACATTGTGTGCTCCAAACATAGACTAATAATTTCTCTAAATAGACTAGTATTTTAAATCATGTGGAAAAGAAAATGTTGAGTTACAAACCAAACTTTCAATAATGCTAGCTTTTAAACTGAGAATTGTTTGTTTTTAAATGTATTAGTATCTTAAAAAGTGGAGTGAACAAACTGTTGTTACAATAATATTAGCTTTTATAATTTCCCATGTAGTTACTGAGATCTTTATTTCTTCATATGCCTTTTAATTGCTGCCTAGTATCCTGCCATTTCAACCTGTAGAACTCTCTTTAGCATTATTTTCAGGCCAGATCTAATGGTAATGAATTCTCTCAGCTTTTGTTTATCTGGGAGTGTCTTCAGTTCTTCCTCAAATCTAAGGACAGTTTTGCCAGATATAGGATTCTTGATTGGCAGTTTGTTTGTTTTTCTTTCAGCACTTTGAATATATCAGCCCACTGCCTTCTGGATGTCAAGGATGCTGATGAGAAATTGCTGATAATCTTGAGGATTCCTTGTACATGACGAGTTGCTTCTTACTTGCTCCTTTCAAGATTCTCTCTTTGTCTTTGTCTTTCGAAAGTTTGATTATAATGTGGCTTGGTGTGGGGCTCTTTGAGTTCATCTTACTTCGAGATCATTGAGCTCCTTGGATGTTTATATTCAGGTCTATTGAATTGGAAAACTTTTAGTCATTATTTCTTCAAATATTCTCTCTGCCCGTTTTTTTCTTTCTTCTCCTCTGACTCCCATGATGAATATATTGGTACATTTGATGGTGTCTCACAGGACCTTTAGGTTCTGTTCATTTTTATTCAATCTTTTTTCTTTCTGTTCTTTAGATTTGATAATTCCATTGCTGTATCTTCAAGTTCACTCATTCCTTTATCTGCCTACTCAGAGGCAGATCCCTCTAGTGAATCCTACCAGTGAATTTTAGTGAATTTTTCTTTTCAGTTATTATACTTTTCAGCTTCAAAATTTCTTCTTGGTTTCTTTTCAGGTTTTCTATCTCTTTATTGATATTTCCACTTTGTTCATAGATCATTTTCTCCCTTCTTTTAGTTCTTTGAACATATTTAAGACAGTTACTTTAAAGTCTTTGTCTAGTAAATCTGCCATGAGGTCTTTTTAAAGCATAGTTTTGGTTGATTTTTTTCCTTTGAATGGGCTGTAAATTTTCCTGCTTCTTTGTATGCCTTGTGATTTTTATTTAAAGTTAGACATTGAATCTAATAATGTGGTAACTGTGGAAATAAGATTCTCTCTCTTCCCCAGTGTTTGCCAGGTTTTTTGCTTTTGTTTTTATTGTTTTTGTTTTGATTGTTTTAGGCTGCGTCTGCGCCAAGGATCAGCCTGAGTTGTAAACTCAAGGTCTTCTCATTTCTTTTCTAAGCCTGTGCCTTCCCCTGGGCATGTGTACTGACTTTCCCCCATATGTGCAGATGCTTTTGAATTTCCTAGTCTTTTTTTTTTTTTTTTTTGTGGTACGTGGGCCTCTCACTGTTGTGGCTTCTCCTGTTGTGGAGCACAGACTCCGGACACGCAGGTTCAGTGGCTAGGCTCACAGGCCCACCACTCTGCGGCATGTGGGATCCTCCCAGAGCAGGGCACGAACCCGTGTCCCCTGCATTGGCAGGCGGACTCTCAACCACTGCACCACCAGGGAAGCCCCATATCCTAGTCTTTTTTAAAATGAATATTCTAGTCCATAGTGTTTGTTTCCCAAAAAAGGAAAAAGAGGAAAATGAAGAGGGGAGGAGTTGGGGGAAGAACACCTGCCCTTTAAATCCTCTGGAAATCACTTAGTAGGTGGGGTAAATAGCCTCACAACAATAGGGGAGGTGCCACTCACTTCTTTGTACCTCTGAGATCAGAAGCAACACTCAACGGTCAGAGTACAGATCTCCAGTCTTTGGAAGACAGTGTCCTCATTGTCCACCCTGGCTCCTGCAAACTGTGTGCAAGGTACTTCTAAAACGCATGAATAGCTGCCTGCCTTGGGGCCGGGAAATGGAGGATAGATAGCTGCAACTGTGCTAAGGGCTGACATTTACCAAAATTAACCACAGTTTACCATCCAAGTCTTCCCCAGGACATCACAAGCCTTCAATAGACTCTAGAGTTCCAAAATGGTTACACTAGACAGATTCTGCCAGTTTAGTTGTTGTCTAGGTTGGGAGACAGGTTCCTGGTGCTCCCTACCCCACCATCTTCCCAGAATCCTCTGGCACATTGCCTTTCATAATATTGTCTCCACATCTTCTCTTCATTTTAGCAATTTTACAGAATAAGAATACTAATTTAGTGATAGCTGATATGCCTTGGGCCTTGATCTTTCCTGGCATAAATATGAATTTTCCTTTATTTGTCATACAAAAGAAAGAATTTAGAAATCTGAGCCCTCCATACTGTTTGCAATTTTGCATTAAATAGCTCTTCTTAAACCAGTTATATATTCTTAAACCAGATATAACTGGTATATAACTGTGATATATATGTTAATGATCTCTGCCTAGAAGGAACTGGACAATGTACTGGTGCACAACTGTATCCTTTTTACATAGATATTCAAATAACATGAATCTGATTAGGTTTCCTAAGACTAAATGCTGTAAGTAATGGTCTGTCATTGTGCTGCTGGCCTGTAGTCAAGATGTCTTAGGCTTGCCTTTCCAATGGTTTTTCAAGAGATAGTCAAGAAGCACTGAAGCTGTATAAGTGGAAAATTGCATTTAGGTCTTCTCAGTTTATAGTCATTCCAGTTTTTAAAACATAAATATGTTTGATCATTTTAGAAACTTCTAAAAAACAAGTTCATTGGTATTATGATCATCCTTTTTTCTTAAAGATTCAAAAACAATTATAGAACCACAGAATATTATTTAAACCATATTAGATAATCCAAGTGAATAAAATTTAGATAATTATACCCTAAATTATACAACACGAGCATAACTAATATATTTCCATTGTAGAACGATAAATTTGGAAATTACATAAATGGAATAAAGATGTTGTAAGATGAAGAGTGAAGTGACTTAAGATCATTTCAAATTTAAATTTATATTTTTATCATTCAAACTCTTGAACTAGAGAATATAATATCAGGAACCATGTTCTGTATATTGCCACAAAATTCTTTTTTCCATCTCTTCAGAAAATTCGTGAAATGTTGAACTAAAGTTAAGTAAAAGCTATCTTACAGATAGTATTTACAGAAAATTGATACTAATATGTTAAAATACTATAAATTTTTAATGGTGAGGTTTGATGGAAAATATTATATTTTGCATAATAAAGAGCTAAAGGATTATTTCCCTCAGTTACATCTAGAGTTGGCTCAGAGTTATAGTTCTCAAACAGTTAAATACACTGAACAATCTGCACGTCTCATTTTTTAGAGCATGTGAGTACTCAAGGCTTTACTTTATTCCACTTGGGGATGAAAAATCTTATCCCATTTTTTAGAATGTTTGCATTAAACAGATACATAACATCTCACAGAGTGAGCAAGTAGCAGATTTTCCTCTCAATAAAAATGCTGAAATACTTTCTTAACATGTGTAGTATATAAGACAATTTAAAAGAATCTTTGTAAAAGTTATGCAAACTAAATTATGTACATTAATGTTATTATTTGTGCAGGCTGCCTTAGAGAAGGAATGGCTTGCTTTAGATTCCACCCGCTTCCCTTCACAAACACTGCTTCTTCCAAACCAGCTGCGCTGGCCAAAGGTAACATGTCATGGAAACCTCTTAGTGCTCGATCTTTGCTCATTTCTTAAGGTTATGCTCTGCTGCAGTGATTAATAATACAATTTATTGACTTGAAAAACACAATTACTTTTAGAAGCCTCTGACTTCCTCCTCATCCCCAGATGTAATTTTTCATGTAGCTTTTCTTTCATTTGCTCCTGATTTTTTTCTTTATTTTGGATTTCTTTCAACACTTTATTTCACAGTAGCCAAAAAAAAAAAAAAGATATGCTTCAGCTGCATAAAATCACTAGTTGACAGCACTTTAAAAATAAAAAAATATGCATTAAAAGGGCAACAGCTGAAGATTCTCAGTCAGAGGTCAATGGACTGCAATATCTGTTATTTATTTGATAATCTTTGAAGTTTTTGTTTTCTGAATTTTTTTCATGATCTTTGCAATTAATCATTCTGTATACGCAAACTATACCAAAAGCATATCTCTCATGACTACAACAAAGGACATTTGTATATATATTCCATAAATTTCATTTGATTATAATTTTTATGTGAGTTTTTCTTAGGCTACTCAGTAATATGCATGTAAAGTAATACAATAATCATGCTAGATGTTTTTCAATTTATTTTATACTTATGTACATTTTTTTCTGATAAGTTCTCTGGAACCTTAAAATCTGTTGATACTTCACTTAATTTACCAAGTCATCCAGCTCAAGCATGGCTGTGTAATGAGAAAGAAAATTTGTTTTCATCGGAACACACACAATTTAATAGCAGGTAAGCTAAATTGCTCTTTTAGAGGATCAACCTCTAATGAATGACAAGAATATTATACTCTTTACAAAAGTAGTAAGATGATGAAAAGAGGTATGAATTTGTTAAAAATGTAATGATTTTATGGAGTTTTCAGTGTAAGTAATATGTGTGATATAAGTTTATTAAAGCAAACACAAAACTTAAGTGTCAGTGAAATAATGTTAACTGTTGTAAACAAGTGAACTTTTAAATATTGCTATATAGGTAGAGATAAGGGTTAGAATAAAAATTCCAATGCTGTGTTTCTTTCAACGAAAGGATTGAAATATGCTTGAAGTAATTGAAATGTAAACATTTTAAATTAATGGCAGACTTTTATTACTTTTCAAGATAAAGTTTTTCTGTAACTTAAATGTATTTTATTTCCGAGTTTGAGACAACATAAACAGCTTGTAGTTTTAAAAAGTGCTGATATACTTGTGTTGATTCAGTTAAGTGTGGTTTTTTCTTATTGCTAGTTCAGAAAATAGAACCTTATCCAGGACACCTGAATCAAAGACCAGCAGAAAGAGTTTGCTAAAATCTGAAAAAGAAGAAAAAATTTCAGAAGAATGGTATGTGGTCGGTCTGTTTTACACTAAACTATTAAGAAATTGAGAAATTTTTAAATATCCAAAGCAGATATTTTTCAAGATTTCAAGAATAGCTTTATTAGTTTTTAAGAAACCATACCTCTGTTAAATTACAGATTCTTCAATGGGAATTCAAATTTGTTTGTGTATGATATAATTCAGATATGTGTGTTTATATGTATGTGCATATATAAATATAGTCTGGGGATTTTTTGCCTTTATTAAATTTAATCTTTTAATAGGGGCTTTAAGGATATTTCTACTGCTCAGCAAATGCTGAAGAGAGCACAGAAAATGAAATCAAAGAAATTAAGGAAAAAATTAGGTGGGTAATCAATGATCTTTGCAAAACTATGTATCTGACATTAAAGATAAAATCTTTTAAACTATTTTTTAGCAAATTGTATTTAATGAGAATAGAAATGAAATGCACAGATATAAGAATGTCCAAGGTAATAATTCCATAAAAAAAGAACAAGAAAACTTAGAGAAAATTATGATATTACATTTAATGATTTATTATACTCTTAAATGCTATTTTCACTTTTGCCCTGTTCCTTAGCTACTTGGCTATTGATTATTCTATCTATTGTGCACTGAGAATTATGCTGTAATTGGTTTTGAAGCTGGTTAATCTCAGCAAATGTTGATTCTAAAGAGTGTCTGCTTCGTGTGATTATTCCTTTGTGTGTTTTTAAATTGCTTGATTATTCAGTAAATTATTTCTATAAATTCATCAGTTCCATGAATATCAGCTATAAAGACTTCACAACTTGACACTTTGGAAAAGGAGCACAGTGTATATCTTTTGTGATTATGCTGAACTTGTGAAATGTTCAAAGGCATCTTTTCTTATATTCCATTTGCCAGGCTACTCAAATCATTTGTCTTTCTTTGGAGACCTCTAATCATTTTATTAAAATTACTTAATATGTGGAGTAATTTGTAGATGTCAGAGCACGAAATTGGTTGTTATGAATTTATAACCATAATTAAAACAATTTAAAAGTATTTGTATATTTCATATAACTTTACATTTACTTAAAACTTTATATTTACTCATGGACTCATAGGCTCAATATAAGTAACATGACTTTTTTTTTTTTATCTGTTTTGAGTTTCTCTCACTCATCAGTTTCTTTTATAAAGATCTTAATGTCAGTGAAATGTTTCCATAAAAGTAACATTACTCCTGAGAAGAGCAAGGAATCTATATCCTATAGTTCTAGCTTATATCAGCATACAAAGAAGCACTCAGATTAATTTGTATCTTTATTAATTTTTCTATTATTTTAATCAGTTCAATCATAGAATTCTAAGAAATATGTATATTTAATTTTTAAAAACAGAAATAAAAATAACCAAGATACTGTTGGTTTCTAAGTAATAACTGTTATTTGTTGGCACAGCACTTACTAGCCATTGATAAATTACTGATGACTGAGTTTTATATTCCTAATGTTCAACTTTCCTTTTTTGGCATTATATTAGTGATATCTTAACTTTCCCTTTTATCTTTTTGAGATAACTATAATGTTTTTTGTTGTACTAAACGTTTGTCAACTTTAAAATATTGAAATTTTAAGCATTTTTAGAGAAAATGTAAATGTGTGCTCTGTTTGTCAACTTGCTTTATGCCTCCTGTACTCTTGTAAACTCCTACTAAGTTCATCAGGGCTCTGTGGTGGTTTCCCAGGGAAATACAACCCCAAACCCTTAATGAAAATGAGACTCTCAGTTCCAGGGAAGTGGAATTCAGTAAATCGGGGTAGTTTGATAATGTTATATTGCTTTGATATATATTTCTACTTATTTTCAACAGTATCAAAAACAACGTTTAAATCAATGTTTTGAGAAAAATAAAAGTTACTGAAACTCCTGGGGCAAGTTCAAATACCAGAAGTGGCTTAAGAACTGATTTAGCCAACGTTCAACAAATTATTATTATTTATTTACGTTCAAGATCTAATTTCCTAGATATTTACAGCGTTTGCAATGTCTGTGATAGTGAAAGTAAGGAAACTTTTATCTTGTTGGAATCTGTCTCTGGAAATATATAGGTGTTTCTTGCTAATTCTTGTAACTGAAGGGTTTTTTTTAGGTTGAGTACATTTTTAATTGATCAGCATAGTAAATAATATTTTTTAGAAAAATTTTAATAAGGAATATATGCTCATACATAAAAATCATTGCTTTAATGGCCAAAAATTAGACATAATTATTATGAAGCAAAAATTAAACCTCTTTTTATCTGTCACAAGGGGGCATGGTAGGGTAACAAATGAAAAAGGACATCCAAGTTAACAACCACATCTTAAATTTAACATTTTGACAGTGGTCATTAAGCATGACCTGTTATCTCTTCCCTCTTGCATCTCCCTCCCTCCCAAGAGGGAAGAAATATGGGAACATATGTATAACTGATTCACTTTGTTATAAAGCAGAAACTAACACAACATTGTAAAGCAATTATACTCCAATAAAGATGTTAAAAAAAAAAAAAAAAAAGCATGACCTGTTAGGTAAAAATCCAAAATGGCAACTGTATAATTTTTATGGGGTTATTTACTTTAATTACATGATTGTAAACCAAACTGCATTCTTATTACTGTGTGAGGTTTTGTGTCTTTACATTAAGCTTTTGTTTTACTTCTGTTTTATCAAAATAGTATTAGATTGATGAAATAAAAGCAATTTTTTTAAAATTTGAATTCTGAAGTGTAAAATTTAATGATGACCTTTAAATCCTCCTCACTCTTTTTCTCTGCTCCCCCTTTACAACATATACACAGAATAGAAATAGTCAAGGTAAGATTAAAGATGAAAAAGAAAATCAGTGGGATCCTCTACAATTATGATACTTTAATCTTTAGTAGGTTGATGATGTAGAATTTACGTCATTTCGTATATGTGAGCAAATCATTTAAGACTCGGTAACTCCGTCTTTCTTCTTACAGAATAAAGAATTTTCTAGTATTAATGCAATCAATTTGTGTTATGCTGTTAACTTATTTGAATCTGCCTAAAATAATGGCCATAATTTTAAACTTTTATTACTCACTAATAAATTTAAATGATTTTTAGGTACTTAAATTCTGTTAAATACTTTAAAAATTTACAAGTAATTTTCAAATATACATATATGTGTATATATCTTACATGCACAACTTGCCAAGTTGAAAATTTCAAGCCACCAGAGGGCAACATTTTTCGTAAAACTGTTGGAGACTAACCAGCTCTGTGTGGGTAGGGAGAGTGTCAAGTGGGGCAGTCAGAGAATAGAAAATTAAATGGAATCCCTAAAACCTAACAAAGCACTAATCCTCGTGGAGGTGGGGCATAAATGCACGAAGTGTGGAAGCTTTAATTAAAATTTCATGCCATGAAAAACCTTAGAGCAACTTGCTCAGTAGCGAGCTCTTAATAATATTTCCTGTTTCTGTCTTGTACATATAGTTATTTAGCCAAGGGATATGAGTCAACAACATTTGATTTAAGATGAGAGTGAAAATAGGGCAGAAGGTAGGGGGTTAGTTATTTGAAGGAAGTTGCAGATAGAGGAAGAATACCACTGAGGTTGCTGATTAATGAAGAAGCAAGGGGCTGAGAAAGCAAGCAGTGTGGGCAGCCATCAGAGGACACTCAGTATTGATGACTTCCATTAGGATAAATGAGGTCATCTGCTTTAAACAGAAGAGAGAGGAGGGGGAGAGCAAGGGGGAGGAGGAATTAATTAGAAGCCACAGGATGGAATCTAAAATTGTGAGGAGTTACCATGATTTACTTAGTTTGGTTTTGGCTTCTAATTGTTGTTATTCCTAGTAAGTCATTGCTACTTCCCTCATGATGGACATAAGTGTGAGCCAGTAATGACTGGTCTTGTGTTTGTGGGTTTTTGTTTGTCTTTTTATTTTTACTGTTGCATCATGCACAGAAGTAATTTCAGAATCTGGTGATCTGGGTTGGAATTTAGCAGGGAAGTTTAGAGTTTAGTACTGCAGTGAAGAACATCATGTGTAAGGTGAGAGTTGCTGGGTTGTTGAAAACCCGAGGGTCAATATCCTAAAGATAGTGAGCATAATTGGTAGCAAGACTGAGATGAGCCAGATGGAGAAAGAGAGTGAGTGAGTGGTTTTGATGTGGAGCACTCCTGAGAGAGGACAGGTTTTGAGTACAGGGATTTTGGTGGAGAGCAGATGGTAAGATGTTTAAGGGCTAAGAATATAAGGATGAAGACATAACGTGGCTTTCCAACATTTATAATATTTATGCATGTCAAATTTCAAATTTCATAGTTAGAAGAAAGAAAGATCAGGATGAAGCAGACAAGGTTAATTTTGTTATAAATGTAGAGCCACCACTAGGGATTAGAATCATCTTGCAGCTGTTAGTAACACCTAGCACAGTTTCAAGTACATGTTAAGCATTCAATAAATATTTGCTGATTTTATTTCACTGAAGAAAAAACCTTGAGACTGTGTTAGCAACATTTAGTTATAGCCAAGAATTAAGCCAGGTAGAAAATAATTAAAGCTAACTCCTTAATGTGAATTAAACAGTTCATGGGCTATAGCAAAGAGATCGGGTTGCAAAATGATAAGGTAATTAAGAAATGTTAAGGAAGGATCAAAAGGGAACAGCTTAGACAAAACTGTGACAAAATGAAGTTTATTGCTGGTTTATTTTGTTTACCTTAGTGATTCCCAAAAGGAACTTAAAAGAATTTTGATTAAATGTTACTTTGTTGTGCTCTGAACAAAACAATAATAAAACTTATTTGAATACTAAGATCCTGGAGGACCCAGTCTCCACTTGTTCCCCACCAAATTCCCTGGACCTAATACCATGGTAGATGTTCAATAAATAACTGTTAACCAAATCGACAGTAGGATAGCTAAAAGTCACTAAAGACATTTGACCCTGTGTTATGTGTATGACTGTGTGTATTTTATAGTCATTTAAATATATGTTTATATTTGAGAAGGCAAATTTAAATTAGTAAATAATACTCCTTATAAAAATGAACTATAGCTAGTCATTCAATCTTAGCATAAAACTTATTTTACAGCACTGCTGTACATGGCACATACAGAAAATGGATAAGAACCAGATTTTCACGTATGTCGTTAATGAGAACAAGATAAACCAGTGAGCTAAGATTAGGTTTATAGAAACTGTAAAGAGATTGCACAGGGGATGGAATAATTTTAAGGATATTATAATGCCTAAATAAAATTGTTACTTAAATGAGGTAATGGATAGAAAGTGTTGAGTACAGAGCCACATACATAATGGAAAGTCAGCTTACTTATGGGTTTCTTTAACTATATGATAAAGGTGTATTTAAAACCTATTTTCCAGATACTGAGCAAGTCATACTGGGAGATAAAAAATTTAAAAAACAACAACATTGACCTGCCATTGATGATTGCTGAGGAGTAGATTTGAATGACTTTGTAATGCTCTTTACAATAGCCTTATATCCTGGCTTTCTTACTTGATTGTGTATTTTTTGAGGGTAACAGTAGTATCATTCATGGGGGTCTTTTTGGGTACTCTCAGAATCAAGTGATTTTCTTCCCATCTAGAATTACTATATTTTTTGCTTCTTATCATTCTTCCTTATTATTATTCCTTAGCAATTTGAATTAATTTGTTTTTAATCAGTTTAAGGTGATGCAATCAGAATGCATTCAAAATCAGAATGTTTTGAAATACAAAGATTGAAAATGTAGCACACTTTATGTGCTCTTGATGAATAAAATGATTTTATTGAGTAAATTGAGCTAGACAACTCTTCTAAATATTTTATACGTGTTAAATTATTTAATCATGATAATAGTGTGAGGAAAGTGCTGTCATTATCCATGTTTTACATATTAAGAAATCAAGTCATAGAGAGATTTTTATTTGCCCAAAGGAGTGACAAAGAACTTATAAAAGATCCATTGCTTTTATTTCATGTGCTATACTGAATAAAATGAAGTCAGTTATGGATCCATCTATCTATTTCCTATATGTCCCACCTTATTCAAATAGCAATGATTTAAGGTCTTTTCCAAGAATATAATAAGTTGGAAATATTATTGTTGTTTATGTTTTAATTATATGCTTACTAGCTGCCCTTTATTGAGCACCTACACTTATGTCTTGCTGCTTTACACACATTATCTCATTAATTCTCACAGTAATATTTCAAAGTCAGCATTATTGGACAAAAACGGAGGCAGAGGGTGAGACCAATTTGTCCAGAATCATACAACTAGTAAAAGTTGGAGTTTGGGCCTAACCCAGGTCTGTCGAATTGTAATATTTTTGCTCAGGAAATGCATAGCTCAAATAAAAAGGCAAGAAGTTCAGGAGAATGTGTAGAAAGATCAGCAGGTTATATATAATAAGGTATCATAGAGTATGTAAACCCATGATAATCTGCCTTCCCTGACTGACTAATGCTCTTTTTAACATGTCGTTTTTTGTGTTTTTTTTGTAAATGACTTAAGTGATATATAATACTTATTCAATTAAATATATAGACAGAGGTTTTTTTATTCTTATTGATAATTCATATTGAATTCATATAGAAGCACCCAACTCTTATAATACCTTAGGTCACTTATAATTATGAGACGTATCCAAATATTGACCAATATCTTTCCTAATCTGAAATATATAATCTCTCTGAAACATGTAAATAAATCATGCTTAGCAAGGGTAAGTTATTACTGGAAGACTAATGGAAATCTTCACTATGCTCATGCTTGAGAAATAACTCTGCAGATACTCTTCTGCAATTCACGTTCTAAAAAACGTGCTACTTTAGCATTTAATTAAAATATGTAACTTGGGTTTTATGATATTTTAAATCTTATTTTTTCATTTAGCGTATTCACTTCTATTACACTAGATAGTAATCGAAGATTCTTAAAGTCTCTTTTTGCAAAATGATGTAAGATATTAATAAAATGTATGCTGCCCTGAATTGTGGTTTTATGTTAACCTACTTCATTAATTTTTTTATTGAGGTATCATTGACGCACAATGTCCTACAATGTCAGTAGATATATTAACCTAATTTAAATGCAGAACTTTCCACTCCTTATTCTACTCCCTGTTACTTATTTCACTATTTTCTTTTCTTACAGTTTTTCAACAAGCAAAAACCTTTTGTCTTAATTCAACTACACTAACTCCCTAATTTCATATTCCATAGAACCATTTATTATCAATAAAAAATTATAGGGCCCTACATTTACAATTATTCTATTTATTTTGTAAAATTAATAAATTCAGAATTCTCTTGGCTATAAAAAATACTTAGAATTTATACATCTTCATTATGTAAAATATACAGCAAGGCAAACAAAAAATCATTCATTTATCTTTAAAACTATTGAGAATTATATTTTATCTGTTTCTTATCTCATTACTTGTCTTGCTTCCATCTCCTATATCTTAGCTCCTTAGAGTTTAGAAAATTAAAAAAGTAGAGTATATGGTTTTTCCTGTAACAATAGATTTTATCTACATGTATTTATGAAAACTTTACCTTATTCCAGCAGAAATGTCAGGAATTTAGCAAAGGAGCTAAAATAATAAACAGTAAAACAACTCTGTAAGTAAAAAGATGATGCCATAACTGGAAAATTTAAATGTAAATTTTTTCTAATTATTAGTATTTCTGCCCTGTACATAAAGTATAGGCTATGCTTAATCAGATAACCAAGAATATATAAATGTTGGTTACTTTTTCATATCATAAAGCTTTTTAAAATAACATCATAATCAATTTCACAGAATTTTATAGAATGGCTATTATTTTTAATATTATTATAAAAAAATGTATAGCGATTTCAGAGAAGGAAAAAACCAGAGCTGAGCTTTTGTCTTATTTTTCTCATTTTGTCTAGATCCCACTGTGCGCCTAGCATTATTCAAAAACAATGAAAATAAAGTATCTGATACAAAATCACCAAAGAAAGCACAGCCACGAAGAGATGGCTACTTTGAAGGTATGATTTAATCACAGATATATAGAAAAGTAAAAAAGATGGAAAATTGTATTTAAAGCAAATTTTAAAAGTCCTCATTAGCCCTAAAATACATATATAAAAAATTATGTATAAAATATAATTAAGTAAAAGTCAAAATATGGCTCTTGGAGCTAAAATACTAATTTGGTGTCTTGATTCATTAGCATAGTAGTTTAGTATTTGCATAAATGCTTATATAAATTTAAATTCTTTGTATTTTTATGTGAAAGTCTTATAATGCTGTATCATCAGTGTTGCTAATTATATTTAAATTTTACACTGACAAATAATGTCACCCTATATCAATGGAAGTGAGTACATGTTGAAATGACATTCTAATATATTTACTGCCAATATATACAAATTGCATTAAACATTATGAATTTAACTCTGGAATTTTAAATATTTTACTATATTTGAAGCTTGTCCAACTCACTTCTTGGGTAAAGGATCTGCATATCTAAGTGGCAGACTGTATTCCTTATTTCAGGATTCAGAAAAATTATGGACTCATATTATTAATCAGGAATATTTAAATGTAATAGAGCAGCAAATATGACTTAAAATAAGTTTGCTATTGCTTTATCTTTAATATTAAAATGGTCATAATTTTGCCTATAGTTTTGGATTGTAATTTCTAATAGGAAAAATGGAGTCAAATATTTTGAATGGAAGTGAGCTATTCAGAAATTTTTTTTTTTTTTTTTGCGGTACGCGGGCCTCTCACTGTTGTGGCCTCTCCTGTTGCGGAGCACAGGCTCCGGACGCGCAGGCTCAGCGGCCATGGTTCACGGGCCCAGCCGCTCCACAGCATGTGGGATCTTCCCGGACCGGGGTACGAACCCGTGTCCCCTGCATCGGCAGGCGAACTCTCAACCACTGCGCCACCAGGGAAGCCCCAGAAAGTTTAATGCTTTGCCTTTTGTACATTTTAAATAAATCTTAAAAGTTATGCATCATTATAGCATGACTGAAATAGATACATTTTAATTTAAATTTCTATTCAGTAAGGTTTCAATTAAAGAAAAATTTGATAGCTACCAATTTTATATTTATTTAGAGATACCTACTAAGTATGTAGGGGTGGAAGACATTGGGTCTAGAATTTTCTTTAAGTATATAGTAATAAAAATATGCATAGAAAGATAGGGAAAGCAAGTCTGGCAAATTATTGAAATTGTTAGATCAGTAGATGATGGTATAAGGAGGTTTGTTTTACCATCCAATTTTTTTTAATATTTAAAATTCTCCATAGTAAAACATTAAAAATGTGATGACCAATGAAGGTGTAAAAAATCAAAATTATTGCAAAAAAGGTTTATGGATTAGTATTTTAATAGAATTAAAAAATACTTTCAGTGTAAAATAAGGCTTCAGTTTTAATCAGGGCTCATTTCTTTGTTAACAGTCTTAACTTCACCATTTCACTGTTTTTGAAAGGAAGAGTAGAAATTCTGCTAAAATCAATAACAACTCCACAGATATTACCTCTTAAGTAGTATAGCACTGTTACTTTAGAAAGGATATGCCTAGGAAGAAAGATAATTGGGGCATTTTTGCCCTTTAAATTAGCATGTACTTTAGAATCAGGAAGAAGAAATCTATCCCAACCTGTTCTGTTACATTTTCTCTTATCCTATGAAAGGTGAAGATATGTTACCATCAAGAATAGTATATATGTATACAGTATATCTATTGATTTGTATACTAAAATAAAATATGCCAGGATAAGTTCAAATAGTGATAGAAATAAAGTGGAACATTTCTGTATATGCTTTATGATACAATGTGCATTTTTGTTTTCTTTCCTCCATATGAAATGTGTTTAGTTTACTTTTTTATTTTTAAACCTCAAGTACATTTGGCATGTCATTAATTTCACTGAATGGTCTTTATGTATGTACCGTATATTCTAATGACTAATAGTTATTTTAAGGCTTTTTTGGATTTTTTTTTTGAAGGAATGGGCTTGGCAAAAATGATTGTTTGTAGAAGAACATTATTTTCCCTAATTAATATGTTTATTTCTGCCCCCTTTTTTAAGGGGAAAAGAGTAAGTCAAAGATTATTTGATTATTGTTGGCCACGTTGAACCCCATGTTATCTTTAACTGCTGCTCTGGCTTCATCCACCTCCTAGACTCATACTCTTTATTTTCTGACTGGCCACAGAGGACAGTCAGCTTCCAAGTTAGCAACCTGACTAACCACAGCTTCCCAGTGGAGGGCGCATTTTTAAACCAGGTGTTTTGAGATACAATTTATATAGTATAAAATGCACCTGTTCTGAGTATGATTTGATAAATTTCAATATATTTACAGTTATACAACCTAAATCTAATATAATTTTAATCTAATTAAAATCACCACAATCTAATTTTAAAACATTGGAAAAACTTTGCTTTCCGTTAAAAAATTCAAATAAAATTAATAATTGGGTATCTTAGCCCCAAAAGTGAGGGAGATCAGAATTAAATTTTACTGTAGGTTTAGATTGAATGACTCTATGTGGAACAGTATCTCAACATATTTGTATGCCGGCACTGTAATAATTTTCGTGGTTTTGTTGGAATTAGATGATAGTATTATTTGAATATTTTTTCGATACTGCACATATATTGTATAATAACTTTGATTTAAAAAAATAATAAATTTAAAAATACTTCACATTGCAATGTTGCCTGTGTGGGATTTTCATGATTCCTCTTATAAATTGTACTAAAATGCTTTGATTTTTTTTTTTTTTTTTTTTTTTTTTTTTTTTTGTCTTTATCTGGATGTCACTAGCAGGACAGAGAGGTTGGTAGATATACTCTATTGGTCTGGGATTTAAAACATGCTTAAATATGGGGAATATTTAATATGAAATTTCAAAATATGCTTAAATATGGGGAATATTTAATATGAAATGTCAAATTATATTAAATGACATAGGTAAATTATACCCTTTTAACAGACCATGTTTTACAAAATATCTTTATATTTTGCTATATTTATGACTTGCTGGCAATTTTTATCTAGCTGCCCTTAACCCTTAAGACCCTTTAGACCCTTAACTCAGACCTAAGGCTGAAGAATCTTTGACCACACCTGTTCTCAGGGTAACCTCATACATGTGCCATGTGTCAGATATCAGTTTGTTTTTCCTATGATATGCAATTTAAGAGTCTGAGCACTTTACAGATTCAACACTGGTTTACTTGATTTATTTGCTTATTTATTTATATTTATTTAATGTCCAGTACTTGTCTTGGTTTATTCTGTATCAGCAATGATTTCTATTTAAGTTTCAATATCTGATCTCGCCTTAGAATGTAAAACATTTTTAAATTATTACCTTAAATATTTTCCATCAAGTTTCGTTTTTTTGTTTCAAATGTTCAATTTGGAGCCCTTACGTCACTCTTCTATGGCTATCACAGGTATAAGAAGAAGCATAGCTTAATGGATGCTAAGTGTAGATTCTAGAGTTAGTCAAACACAGTTTGAATCTTGATTCCACCTTTTATTGGCTGTGTGACCTTGGGGACATTATTTAACTTCCGTGTTTAGCATTTTTTCACCTGTACAATTGGATATTAATAGTACCTACTTGTTGGGGATTACATGAGATCCTACTTGTGAAATGCTTGAAGCACACAGTATAAATACATAGTAAGTGCTCAAAACTTGTGATCTTTGGCAACAGTCATTTTTACAGTATAGGTGTGGTGGGTTTTTGTTGTTGTTGTTTGTCTTGTTTGCAATTGGTAGTATTTATTGTATTTCTTGCTAGGTACTGTGCTAAGAGTTTTATTTAAATTTTCTGGTTCAGTCTTCTCAGAAACTCTTAAGAATGTATTATAACTGTCAATATTTTACAGAGAAAACTGGTTTTGAGAGTTTGATAAGTGACTTGCCCAAGGTCATACAGAGAGTAAGTGGCTGAAGGGAAATGGGGATAATTTCTTTATCAAAACAAAGCTAACAAAAATAAAACAAAATATAGACATTGAAGAGCAAAGGTTCTTGGGTAACCCTGAAATATATACAAACTTATAATCAAAATATTTAAGAAAAAATAAAGACTATTATATTAGGCAAAACTCTGGGAAACTAATATTTTTGTTTTTTTATTTCTTTCTTATACTTGCATTAATATAAATTAAGAAACAGTTTAGTGCCAACATGGTGATAAATATCTGTTTTGTGACCTGTATTTAGATGCTATCTATTCTAATTTTATTACGATTACCTAACATTATTAAGTACCAAATCTTTTAAACTCTAGGAGTTACCATATTTTCAATTAACTATTTTAATTTTCAGATAGATGAGAACCTCTCCACCCAGCCCAAAAGTAAACACTATATTTTTGTTTTATT
Organism: Neophocaena asiaeorientalis asiaeorientalis; assembly: GCF_003031525.2. Lineage (NCBI taxonomy): Eukaryota > Metazoa > Chordata > Mammalia > Artiodactyla > Phocoenidae > Neophocaena > Neophocaena asiaeorientalis. The sequence goes on along the minus strand of NW_020185339.1, from coordinate 291,578 downwards.
TATTCCTCTTTTTATTTATACATAAATTAAATGACTTCCCTGCCCTATTCTGCTGAAACTTAAATTTCCTACTCCTAAAGGCCAATGCCAAATTTGGGCTTCTGGTTTTGGCCAAGGAAGGAAGCTAGACAAGCCAAGAAAAAAATTGGATCTGGCCCATCAACCTTCACAGAGAGGTAGGTTCAGTCTTAGCTCCTCTAATCCCTGGGACAATTTTACTTCACTTTAAAGTCAGATTTTCATAATTCCCAGTTTGGTGCTGTCATCACTAACATGCTTCTATTTCTCTTCTTATAAAACTGAAAATTCACACATACCATATATCATAGATGTTCAAATATTTTTGTATTAAATTTTTGAGTATTGAAGTCATTAAAAGACTTCAATTTCTGGGCTTCCCTGGTGGCGCAGTGGTTGAGAGTCCCCCTGCCAATGTAGGGGACACGGGTTCGTGCCCCAGTCCGGGAAGATCCCACATGCCGCAGAGCGGCTAGGCCTGTGAGCCATGGCTGCTGAGCCTGCGCATCCAGAGCCTGTGCTCCGCAACGGCAGAGGCCACAACAGTGAGAGGCCCGCGTACCACAAAAAAAAAAGAAAAAGACTTCAATTTCTATAATTTTTACTTCAGAGCATTTCTAATCAAACCACATTCTTTTGTGGTATTTTTTACTGTATGATTAAAAGCATGTACTTCTCACACTTTCTTTCTTTTAATGCCAGCTTAGAGCACAGAGTCACATTCTGTATGCGGTTTTATAGTAGGTCTTGTATTTCCATAGCTATATAGAGTACTTGCTAATAGTGCCAACACAATTAGGTATTAAGAGCTGGTAAAATAAATGCCACAAGGTTAATGCAGGTAACCAAAGACTACCTGAAGGTATTCTTTTAAGAAGAGACATGCTTATAATCAAAACTCCCTAAATACATTTTAGGCACTATCATACCATTTAGTAGTATAAAAGTCTGGAATCATTTCAACTTTCTACAGAAAAACAAAAAAAAAATCTGATTAGGGAATTCAGTCTAGTGAAGCATAAAACAAACTGCAGTTTTTAAAAAAGTATTTGTCTATGGATAAGTGAGATTTGGGGAATGGCAATCCAGGGCCAGATAGAAGCTGATTAAACTCTTCCTTATCCACATCAGTAGTAAATAGTTTGTATTTTCTAATTTCCACCCAAATTCAGTCATAATAATATGTATATATTCTATTCCAAAGTATATATTTGTATTTACATATATGTCTTGTAAATATATTATTTACATACATCATATACAAATATATAATATATATAATTGACATATAGACTGTATATGTTTCATATATATATGATGTGTATATGGATAAAAATGAAAAGGGATTTCAGAACTTTTAGAGTTCTTTGAAATAACCATGATATGTAGGCTGTGAGATATTATTAGTTTATTTTTTATTAAAAATAAAAGAGGGTTTCCACTTCTGGAAATAGAGGACTGTTTAATTAAAACCAACTTTCTTTCCGAGAACAACTTTAAAAGCTGGAAAATGTAGTTTTAAAAAAGCTAATTGACGTCATTGGAGAACTAACAAGTAAGTAAAGAATTATAAGCCAAGAAGGACATCCCAAGAGCTGAGAAGCTGAGCAAAGCTTTTGATAATGTCACCAGTCTACATGAACTGGAAATAGACTTTCTACTAACCTCTTGCCAGAAACAAACATAAACTATGTCCCAAAATAGATAACATCGTCTCAAGCTTCAAATTATCTCTACATTTTTTCCTATATAATTTTTGGCACACAATAGAAAAAAAGGCATAGAAGATGAGACATCACTGAACACCATGAGAAACAATAGACAACAGAAATTGAACCAAGATTTCAGATAATAAAGACTTTAAAATAAACATACATAATAACTTTAGGGATATAGAAGAAGAGATTGAGAATTTCAGTATACATATTAAACCTATAAAAATATCTGAATGGAAAGTCTATAACTTAAAAGCACAAAAACTGAAATAAAGAGCTCAGTGTATGGGTGTAACCACAGATTAATCAAAACTGAAGAGAGAATTACTGGACAGGACTATAGCTATGAAAGAAATATTCAAATTGAAGCATGAAATGAAAGAGAATGAAAAATACAAAAAGGAGAAGATGTGAGATACAGAAGAAATGTCTAACACACGTGTAATTACAGTTCAAGAAGGAAAAGTAAGAGGGAATGGTGTAGAAATAATGTCTGAAGAGTTAATAGTTGAGAATTTACTAAGGTGAGGTAAAACCTCAAATTATGGATTCAAGAAATTCCATGAACTACAATGGAAATATATACAAGGAAAACCGCACTGTAGCACATCATAGTAAAAGCACTAAAAAACCAAAGACAAAGAGAAAAATTCTTTAAAGAGCCAGAGAAAAAAGTTTATTATCTTCAAAGGAGCAATAATAATGAAGCTGGCTTCTTAATAGAAATTATAATAGAAATTATGAAAGTCAGAAGACAATTGTTATATATCATGCTGCTCCCCAAAGTCATAGGTTGAAGCCCTAAACCTCAATCTGACTATTTTTGGAGCTAGGACTTTTAAGGAGTTAATTAAGTTTAAATGAGGTCAGATTAGTGGGGCCCTAATCCAGTAGAACTGATATTTTTATTAGAAGAGGAAAAGACACATACATATTCACAGAGGAAAGGTCATGTATGGACACAGTAAGAAGGTGGCCATCTGCAAGCCAAGGAGAGAGGCCTCTGAAAAACTAAACCTGCCAGCACCTTCATCTCGGGCTTCCAAACTCCAGAACTGTGAGAAAATATATTTCTGTTGTTTAAGCACTCAGTCCTTGGTATCTTGTTATGGCAGCTCAAGCTGACCATTACACAAGGTAATGATATCTTCAAAGTGTTAAAAGAAAATAAGTTCCACCATGAAAGTCTATACCCAACAAAACTTTCTCTTCAGAAATGAAAGCAAGACACTCATGCCACCCAGCTGTCTACCTGCTGCTTCTCTGTACAGCTACAAGGAGGAAGGAGGATGACATCTGGATTCCCGAGCCAAAGTTTCACAGAGAAAATGGGGAAAGAGATTGGCTCTGGGAGAAGCCTATAGCACCCTTTATTTATCTGTGTTGTCCCTTGCTCCCTGAAAGTAACCTTTCTGTCCACCTTTCAGCTGCCTATTCACTTGCTACCCAGGACATTTCCTATATTTCTGGGATGGCTGATAATCCTATCAGGGTGTTGGAGAATTATTACAATATCTTAGAAAGTTCATCATCAAGGACATTAGTTTTCTATCTAAAGAAGGCTACATGAGGTAATGAAGTAACAATGGATTTGGACTGAGAAGACTTCAGTTTGAATCTTGCATAAATACTCATTAGCAGTATGCTCCTTGTGTTTGTTTTTTCTCATCTGTAATTGCGAACACTAATCTTTACTTCTCGTGATGTTTTGAAAATTAAGTGATAATCTAAGGTCTTCCAGGTAAAGATGATGGATCTGAAAACCCTCACTAAAACTTCAGGGGAGATATTTTAAAGACACATACTAACAAACATGAGAATATAAGGAAGGGGCAATGGCATTATAGTTTTTTTAGACTAGAAAATAAATATATGAGTAAATAGAAAACAAAAGCTTAAACGAACAATGAAATATGAGAACTATCTCAAACCAAAAGTTTCAGGAATTGATGGTATTAGGCCTTCTGGAAGTGGGGTGAAAAGGGTAATAAAATAAATAGGTCCAGGATACTCTTGAAAAATTCTTGAACTTAATTCTTTGTATAGGATAAAACAGAGTCTCTGGATTCAGGAAAAACCTTGGCACCTTGCTAAAACTAAGAAGAGTAAGTGTAGGTATTCATGTTAAATGCCAAGGCCACAACCCCTTCCCCTGCTTAGCTACCAGAAGGCTGATAATCATGTTTTTTAGCCTGCTCAAGTGGCCATAACAAAATACCATAGACTGGGTGGCTTAAAAAACAGAAGTTTACATCTCACATCTCTGTAGTCTGGGAAGTTTAAGATCAAGACGTCAACTGATTCAGTTCCTGGGGTGAGCTTTCTTTCTGGCTTATTTCTTGTTATGTACACATGTGGCCTTACCTTAGCACATGTGGAGAGAGAGAGAGAGAGATCTCTTCTTCATCTTATAGAGCCACTAATTCCATCATTAGGTTTCCACTCTCATGACCTAATTAACCCTAATTACCTCCCAAAGACCCCCTCTTCAAACACCATCACATTGGGAGTTAAGATTTCAATATGGGAATTTTAGGGAAACACAGACATTTACTCCATAGCACCATGCCTTTGACTTTAAGGAAAGAGATTACAGGAGTCTTTCTGGAGATTCTTAACAGTCCAAGAGGAAACATCTAAATATTGACATCAAGTGTTTCCAATATAGGACTCAGGTAGGTCACCCTAAGATGATAGGTGTCACTCACTTGTACAGTTTCTTATCAATTTTATAGACTCCCTCTCTAAATATAAGCACACAAATGACGATTCTTAAACATCTGAAAGAAACTTTTAAGAAACATAGAGAAAAAATAACAAACATAGTCAACTTCAGGTGAAAAAAATCTTCAAAAATACTATGAATATTTTCATAGACATAAGAAAAAATTGCAACCATGAAACAAGAATAAGATGCTATAATAAGAAAGAGAGAGCTCAGAGAACTAAAACTATCTCATTGTAAATAAAAAATGATATCAGAAATGAAAAATTGGCAGAAGATAAAGTTAGAAGATAGTGTTAAAGAAATTTCCCAGAAACTGGAGCAAAATACAAAGTGATAAGAAACGAGAGAGAACATAAAGAAAAGAGGCTCAGTCCAGGAGGTCCAACCTTGATAACTCATAGAAGTTCCAGAAAGAGAGAACACAACAACAAATATATTGAAGGAAATTGTCAGAGAAATCATTCTTAAAAATTCCCGAAACTAAGGGAATTTCCAGTTTCCAGATCAAAAGGGCCCATATTAGGAAAATGAATGAATATAAAGCCTGTGTAGCACATCTTAGAAAATGTCATAAAACCAGGGAAAAAGGAAAGAGGTTAGAAGTCCTCCAGAAAGACAAACAGATCACATGTAATGGATCAGTTATCTAAAAGGCACTGGACTTCCTAACATTAATCTTAGAACCTAGAAGATGATGGAACAGTATATTCAACATTCTTAGGAAAAGTTATTTTCAACCTAGCCTTCTATAAACAGGCAAACTATTAGTAAAATTTAAAAATATAAAAACATATCATCTTAATTTATCTCCCTTGCAACCTTGCTCAGGAAGCTACTGGAGGAACCACTCCACAAAAATGAAGAGTTAAATCATGAAAAACAATATATGAGGTCTAGCAAAAGAAACAAACAAAGGAATCTTTACAATGATGGCGAAGAGAGATCCCAGGATGACAGCTCACACAGGTTTTGAGAATAAATACTCTATGGTGACTGAAAACATCATAAGCAATCTCTCTGAGGAAAAGAAAAATTGTTTTTATTGTCTGATGTGCTCAAACATATTTGATAGGAGATATACTCCTCAGGAAGAGAGTGTTGGGGTGACCTATTGATATGTGAGTACAAGGCTAATTCATGAATATATATAGTAGATATACCCATCTAACAAAGAATTTGGACACTAATGATAGTACATAGAAAACTAAATGTAAAAAGTTAAATAACTAAATGTTAGGAACAAAAGTTATACAAGAAAGGAAATGTAATCTGTAACTGCTTTGCTTTTCTTTTTTCTGTTAGAAGCTGTGTGTTTTGAATTCAAATCAACACTTAAATTCATGAAACATGGTAGGCTTCATACAACACTAAATTTACTTAGCTTTAAGGAAGGACAAAGGAGAGGAGACTACAAAGCATGCTTAGTATAGTGAGGACATTGTGACACCTAGGCATAGGACCTGGTGTCCTAGTCATTCTGCACTTAGGAAATGTGTGGGCATCAGAGTCAAGTCGAGGCTATGAGTGTGTAGATAATCTCAGTTAAAGGAAGCCATCAGCTCTGGTGATCCCAACAGCTTTTATAATTAATTAGTCATGTAGTCGTCTCCGGTATATGACCAGCTAGTAACCGAGTCCACTTGGGGATATATAACTAGCTTCCATTCTCTGGTTCAGTTGCATTTTATCGATATTGGTTACTTATAGCTCAATAAACAATCTCAACAATGATGTAAAAGGGCTTGATCTGGTACAGCTGAATTCTCACTGATCTTGAATTCAGTAGAGATTAAATTCTAACAATTTCTTGACCTGAGGATTAAATCCTCACACCTCCCTGCAACTAGAGGAAAACCATAGAACAAGTTAATAACCCTTCCCTTATGGCTCATATAGGGTATTTACAGTACACTATGTGGCTCAGCTATAAATGATATTTACATTGTCATAAATAGGTAAACACTAAGTGGTGATATAACCAAATATTATGATTTGTCTAAGAAATGGGAAGATGAGGTATATGTGTTTATGGTAGAGGTGTTGTAAAAGGGCTAAATCTTTATCTTTTATTTTGTGAGGTCAATAAGTAATATAAAAAATTTTCAAAAATGAAAACATCAAGATATACACAGACTAGCAGTGGAAGAAAAGACTAATATGGCTGAATGTAGTTGCCTTTAGAGTATAAATTGAGAATGGAAAGGGGTGGATCTGGGGATTATTATTTTCCATTCTTAAAGCCATGTACATTGTACATATATAACATTGCTGAAATTTAATTTTTTTAAATGACTAAATTGTTTTTGAAATCACCCATTGAAGGTCCTGTTTTTTAATAAAAGTTAATAAATGAAAACATATTAAGGTAAAACAGTGACATTTTTAAACAAGCAAAGCAGAATTTTTCACCAATAGACCAAGTCTAAAATAAATACTAAAGGATGTTATTCCTCATGTAAACGGAAAAGGATTTCAGATGAACTCTTAGAGACATAGAAAGTAATGCAGGTCATTTTTACCCTTTTTTTAAATTTACAAAACAGCGGTAGTTTGTAAATTAAACTCTGTTTAATTTACAAAACAGAGTAACGGCTATGGTTACCAGGTGATAAGGTGGGGGAAGGATATGTTGGGAGTTTGGGATTGACATATACACACTACTATATATAAAATAGATAACTAATAAGAACCTGTTGTATAACACAGGGAACTCTATTCAATACTCTGTAATGGCCTATAGGGGAAAAGAATCTAAAAAAGAGTGGATGTATGTATATGTATAATGGATTCACTTTGCTGTACACCTGAAACTAACACAACATTGTAAATCAACTATATTCCAATAAAATATTTTTTTAATTGAAAATGTCCCACCTATAATAGGGAAAGAAATCTTGGAAATTGGGATATCAGAGATGTTTCTAAAAGCATTTAATAATAAATTCACAAATTAAAAAAAAAAGTAATGAAGAGCAAAGAAGGACGAATATGTGGGTAAATCTAAATAAACATTGACTTAGTCCAGGAGGTCTAACAATGATTTTAAATTCTGGTGAGTTTATTATGTTTATAGACATGGTAACAATAACATTTATACTTTTTTTTTCTTTTTTAAGCTGTGCATCAAATCACTTACCTAGGAATTTTTTTTTTTTAAATTTTGTTGAGTCTTAACATTCCCCTGTTCCTTCTATTTTTGCTATCTCCACCCCAGCAGAAAGACAAAACTAGCTTGGAATTAGGACTGAGTTTGGATCCCAGCCCAAACCTATGTAATTTTGGTGAAGGTATTTAACCTTTCTATACTTAATTTTCTCATTAATTAATTGGAGCAAATAATACATACCACATAAAATCACTGGATAAATTAAATAAAAATGTTTGGAAGATACTAGAATGGGCTAGCTTTTAGAACATGGAAATTCAGACTTAATTCCTTGTCTTTCCTGTTTAATCTATTGACACATCTTTATTGAATATCCACCATGAGATTGGCATTATACAAGAAGATGAGGATTCAGTGGTGAATGAAATAAACACAGACCATGAGTAATGGGGTTCACTATCTGACAGGGGCAGGGAAGAGGGTGACTGACATTTATTAATACTCATATAAGTGCATAATGATACAACTGAGTAAAGTTCTACTGAGGAAACATAAGGGGAATTATTATGAATTTAAGCCAGAGGGATGAGGGAAGAAGTGACAGTTGGGATGAATTTGAAGATTGGGTAGGAGTAACTAGACAAAGGGAGAAGTTGTGGATAAAGAGTGTTCCAGGCCAAAGTGTGGGCCTAATGAAAGACTTTGAAGACAGGGGTAGACTGGGCCATTAAAGGAACTGAAAGAAGGCTGGTTTGGCCAGAGGTCAAGGAGTGAGATGAAGCTGGAGAAGTTGGCAGGGGACAGAGAAATTTTAGTTTGTCCATGTTAGTCCATATTGAGGATTTGGCTTTCTGTATTCCAAGAACAATAGTCATTGTAAGCAAAAGATGAAATGGTCAGATGTGTTCTTCGTGTAATGATTACGGAACAGGTGGTGTGGAGAGAAGATAGAAAAGAAACAAGAGTGAACATGATAAGACCAGTTAGAAGGTCATTGCAGTAGGCCAGCATAGAGATGGTAGCTTGCACCAGGGTGAACACAGTAGACATGGAGATGTAAGGGGAAAAGCAGAGAAATAGCAATCACAAGGTATGAATGTATTTAAGTTGCTTCTCACCTATTGAATAAGAAGAATAATACTATCCCATAGAGTAGTTGTGAGTAGCCAAACCATTGCTTAGCCCAATGTTCAGCATGTAGCAGCAATCATTATTTTTATTCCCATTAATATTCCAAATTTTACTCTCTCTTTAAATTGAAGGCTAAACTTTTCATCCTTGCTATGGATGTTATTCTGCCTGATCCCGTGATGTTCTCATGTTTAGTTAGCTCCTGTCTTGTTTCTTAAATTTCTGTCTCTATTATATCCACTTACTTCTTAAAATCAACATATGAATAAGCTGCATCTTTAACATTGAAAATGTGTTGCTACCTCCTTTTCGACTACCCCATCCATCTCTTTCTTCCTTATCAGCCTTCTTAGGCAGTCTAATCAGTATCTTTATTTCTCATCTTCTGTTCATTCCACATTTTTATTTTTATTTATTTATTTTTTTTTTGCGGTACGCAGGCCTCTCAGTGTTGTGGCCTCTCCCGTTGCGGAGCAACAGGCTCTGGACGCGCAGGCTCAGCGACCATGGCTCACGGGCCCAGCCGCTCCGCGGCATATGGGATCCTCCCGAACCGGGGCACGAACCCATGTCCCCTGCATCGGCAGGCGGACTCTCAACCACTGCGCCACCAGGGAAGCCCCCATTCCACATTTTTTATTCTTTCAAAAAAACATTTTTAAGCTCCTGCTTTCTTTTATTGTACTTGAGACAGGAAGCACAAGTAAAAATCAGTTCCTGCTTTAGAAGCTCAGCCTAGTGGGAGACAAACTAATAAACTGAAATTTACAATCTCACGTACAGTCCTTTCATAAAGTTATGCAGAGTGTACATTCTAGTCACATTCTCATCATTCTACTCAAACTACATTCATTACAGTAATCCATGTTAACCTCTTAATTGCTAAACTCCGGAACCTCTTTTCTGCCCTCATTCTACTTTTTATTATGAATTTAAGCCAGAGGGATGAGGGAAGAAGTGACAGTTGGGATGAATTTGAAGATTGGGTAGGAGTAACTAGACAAAGGGAGAAGTTGTGGATAAAGAGTGTTCCAGGCCAAAGTGTGGGCCTAATGAAAGACTTTGAAGACAGGGGTAGACTGGGCCATTAAAGGAACTGAAAGAAGGCTGGTTTGGCCAGAGGTCAAGGAGTGAGATGAAGCTGGAGAAGTTGGCAGGGGACAGAGAAATTTTAGTTTGTCCATGTTAGTCCATATTGAGGATTTGGCTTTCTGTATTCCAAGAACAATAGTCATTGTAAGCAAAAGATGAAATGGTCAGATGTGTTCTTCGTGTAATGATTACGGAACAGGTGGTGTGGAGAGAAGATAGAAAAGAAACAAGAGTGAACATGATAAGACCAGTTAGAAGGTCATTGCAGTAGGCCAGCATAGAGATGGTAGCTTGCACCAGGGTGAACACAGTAGACATGGAGATGTAAGGGGAAAAGCAGAGAAATAGCAATCACAAGGTATGAATGTATTTAAGTTGCTTCTCACCTATTGAATAAGAAGAATAATACTATCCCATAGAGTAGTTGTGAGTAGCCAAACCATTGCTTAGCCCAATGTTCAGCATGTAGCAGCAATCATTATTTTTATTCCCATTAATATTCCAAATTTTACTCTCTCTTTAAATTGAAGGCTAAACTTTTCATCCTTGCTATGGATGTTATTCTGCCTGATCCCGTGATGTTCTCATGTTTAGTTAGCTCCTGTCTTGTTTCTTAAATTTCTGTCTCTATTATATCCACTTACTTCTTAAAATCAACATATGAATAAGCTGCATCTTTAACATTGAAAATGTGTTGCTACCTCCTTTTCGACTACCCCATCCATCTCTTTCTTCCTTATCAGCCTTCTTAGGCAGTCTAATCAGTATCTTTATTTCTCATCTTCTGTTCATTCCACATTTTTATTTTTATTTATTTATTTTTTTTTTGCGGTACGCAGGCCTCTCAGTGTTGTGGCCTCTCCCGTTGCGGAGCAACAGGCTCTGGACGCGCAGGCTCAGCGACCATGGCTCACGGGCCCAGCCGCTCCGCGGCATATGGGATCCTCCCGAACCGGGGCACGAACCCATGTCCCCTGCATCGGCAGGCGGACTCTCAACCACTGCGCCACCAGGGAAGCCCCCATTCCACATTTTTTATTCTTTCAAAAAAACATTTTTAAGCTCCTGCTTTCTTTTATTGTACTTGAGACAGGAAGCACAAGTAAAAATCAGTTCCTGCTTTAGAAGCTCAGCCTAGTGGGAGACAAACTAATAAACTGAAATTTACAATCTCACGTACAGTCCTTTCATAAAGTTATGCAGAGTGTACATTCTAGTCACATTCTCATCATTCTACTCAAACTACATTCATTACAGTAATCCATGTTAACCTCTTAATTGCTAAACTCCGGAACCTCTTTTCTGCCCTCATTCTACTTGCCATTTCTTCAGGAATTTCTCTCCCTAGAATTTTTCTCCCTTTACATCCTCATTCCCACTCTGTCCTAGTTCTCCTAGTTATCTGACCACTCCTTTTTAGTTGTCTTCTCTGCCTATTCCTGTTCCTAAAAGAGCAATATCCTTTAGAATTTTGTCTCTGACCTTATTCTATATTCAATCCACATATTTTTTTACTAATACAGCAGATGTTCACTTTGCCAAACATTATACTAGGTCAAGGGATACAAAGATGAGTAAGACATAGTCTCTGTCTTTAAAAAACTACCCTTGAGTCCAGTTGAGGAGACACATAAATGAGCAAAAGAAAACATCATGGAAGTACAGATCAGGCCTATTCCCGGGGCGTGATGAAAAGATCAAGATATGACACCTAATTCTCTCATATAACTTATGTTTATAGGAAGTGACAACTAAATATCCATCTCCATCTTTCCCCCTTTGATTTTTTTCTAGACACTTAAATTTAACCCAGTATGTTTAATATGAGGTATATTATATACATTCCACTCCACCTACCTGTTTGATTCTTTTCACTGTCTCTGTTAATAGCATCGGTAGCCATTCACTCACTTAACCGAGAAAAATCAGAATCATTCTTAATTCTGTTCTCTTTTTCACTTGCTGAATGTAAGCACTACCCCCACATCAGCTATTGCCTGCAATGTCTCTTGCCCTGAAATGTTGTCACGGTCTCCTTTCTAATATTCACACATCTCTTAATCCTATAAATGCTATCTTCTATACCTGTATAGCAATGACTTTCTAAACTGTAATTCTGCATACAACACACCCCTGTTTAAAATCTTGTAATGTCCTTCTGTTTCGTCTAGTATAAATTCCAAAGTCTTAAGCATACAATGCCCTTTACATACTGTTTCCAGCTTACCTTTCCAGTACCACCTAATATCATTTCTCCCCGCTAACCCCCAAATATTCTCTAACCATATTGAACTACTTCATTATATCCCCAACTATAATGGAGTGCTTGTTCTTTCCAAAAATTGTCCTGCTCTTCATATTTTCACGCCATTTTCTTTATCTTTATTGCTTTTCCTCACCTTTCTAGTTTCAGACTTTTACTTATCCTTCATGACTCAAATAAATGTCATTTCATTTGTAAGTCATTCCTAATAACACCAAGCTTCCCGTAGGCCTTTGTCATATCTCCTTAATACTGTCCTATCTATATCCTCCCCTGACTGTAAACCTTTTTAAAGTCAGGGATCAAGTTTTAGTCATATTTCTGTTTCCTCCCATCTTTTGGACCTAGCAACAGTATTAGATTCATCTATACTAGGCATTCAATAAGTATTTGTTGAATTAATAAACAGTTCTGACTCTAAAAAAAAATATCTTTGGAGTCTCAGAAACACTCTTCCTGCCAATTGCTATTACTCAAAGTCAGATTATTGGCCTATGCCCAACTTAAACTTACAACTCATTTAGTGTTCACATCCGAGCTTTAGGTCCCACTGCCTCAGCCACCCCTTAGATCTACTAAGCACACTTTGGAATTCATTTAATCATTTCCTACTTAAGCTCCACCAGCTGTGGGGTTTTGGATCTTGGAAAACCTCATCATTATAAACAGTATCCTTTCATTTTAAGGTTTCATAGTTTTTGAAACATTTTCTAGAAGAGTAGAGATGGATAATATATTAAAGTCACTATATGTTTTCATGTTCCCAGAAAACTAAATGATTTCTAGTTTCCGTTTATATTTTACAGTAGTTTAATAGAACTGTGGCATCCCATATATTTTCCCCACAGCTTCATTAACTTCTGTAAGATGTTTTAATCATTATTTTAATTAAAAAACAATACTCAACCTAACAGTTAAGAGAGTTAGCTATGGAGCCAGACTATCTAGGTTTAAATTCCAGCTGTGCCCCTTGCTACAGGTATGACTCTATCATACACTTAATCTTTCTGTGTCTGTTTCCTCATTTATAAAATTAGTATAATGAGGTACAATAATGCAGAGTTTACAGAGTTGAGTAAATAAATCAGTACATGTAAAATGCTGGGAATAGTACCTAATGCATAGTTAGCTCCATACACTTTAGCTATTGCTATTATCAGGAACAGTAGCCATTTACAGTGAAATCTATACAAGTTAGAATTTTATTATAGTAACTCCATACACTTTGAAACGTTATATTTTAAAGTATGGTGTATGTGTGTTTATGTGTGGGGAAATTTATTATTCTTGCTTAGCTGATCATTTTTCCATAGAAAGGGATTTTCTAGGTGACAGTAAATGCATGTACCTGAATAGACAAGATACAGATTCTGATCAAGGATCCACTCAACTCTAAATTTTAGCTGGACAAATTTGATAGGCAGCTTTATTCCAGACTTTTTAAAGTGATGTCAGTCAATCAGTCACACTTCTGGCATTAACCTACCACCCCCAATGTATATGCTATCTCTTGTCATTTTCTTTCTTCACTCTGTGGAAGGTCTTGAACTTAGGTAGCCCATTGAAGCATGAATTAAAGAAGAAACTGATATCTTTAAACATTCCAGTAATAAATCTAATTATAAAAATTAACTTAGCTTTTATCCTCCACTTAGAGATAAAATATTTTGATTCAGATATTGATAAATGTTTTGTAAAGATAAAATTTATTTTGCAATTTTATTCAAGAAGAATAAAAAAACTAATATGGAGCAGTGAATTGATTTTCTATAATTCTTATGAATCTAAGATTTATAATTTTTAACAATTTTTCAATGTTTATCAATATTAGATGGAAGTAAAATTATCCCTTGAAGTTTTCTAAAATATGTCCTATGATATTTTGCACCAGTGACCATAAATTGTATAAGAGATTTTCCTATTTAAAGGGAAAAGATTATATCAAGTACTATTTATAAATTAATTTACTGTATTACTATCAGAAGTAATATTTAGACTTAATCTTAAGAAATTAAAACTTACTTACCATAGAGTCAACATTTTGTCATCACCAAAATGCTAAACTCAAAGTTTATATAAAGCTCAAAGTTGTTAGCTCTCAGAATTGCCACTTAGGAATGACATGCTTATGTTCAAATGGAATTACTTGTGTTTGTGGTGGTGTAATACCATGAAGCTGCTTTCCAGTTTCACACTGTGCTTGTTTCCATTCTCACGTATTTGCACATGTACATATATACAAATTTCTGTCTCATGAAATGAGTTCCTATTCTTGGCATGCAATGTTAAATTGGAATTTATACATTTTTTTCTTAAACTGCTTGTCTTATCAGTATCTATATTTAAACCAAGGCTTTACATTTTAAATGGCCCTTAAATTTAATTTTATGTCTTTTTCCTTTGATATATTTCTATTAATTTTAGAAGAGTAAAATGTTCAAATACATTCTTTAGTAAGCTTTTCTATTTCTATGCATAATTTATATATTTGAGTGTTTTAATATTTAAAATATTTTTAAGTAACTTAAATGTTTATAATAAAAATGCTATTTCATTTGGAACCTTACGTTATCCTAAGAGAAAAAAACATCCTTCTATTTAAAAACTATGAAAATGTTACCCTTTTCCATGGTTTCTTCAAAGAAGAAAAAAATTGTCCTTTTTAAAAAATGTATTAATAGTCATCTCCAAAGAAGTCATCCAATCACCTCTAAGTTTAAAATATTTTACTTTGAGAAGTATGTAAAAACACCTGAATTATTTTCCTACAACTCATCTGACCCATGATAAGAAGAAAATGTTGCAGAAATAGAAACAATGACAGGGGTTGGCATATAAGAAAGAGAATAGACCCTTCCATATATTTTTATTTGACTATTAACTAAAATTGTGTGTGCCAAGACTTAGGTTAGTTGAAACCCCCTACAAACTGGGCTTATGGAAACAGTAACTGATCCTTCTAACATTGTGTTTTTTAATACACCACAAGAATGCATTTCCCAAAAAGTAGAAGATCCCTATCTTGAGATGTGATGAAATGCTTTTAAAAATTCTATATTAGAAGACAGACATCTTTCTTAAAATTTTGAATCATGTAGTTAATTTGAGCTCACACAATAAGCCCGGCGCATTGAAATATTTTCTCATTTTTTAAGGGAATTAATGGCTCTCCACCAGCCCTTTAACATGTAAAATGAGTAAGTTACTTGTGTCCAGTACATCCAAAAAAGAGCCAGGATAAAATAAACATAAGGGGTTGGATATCTTGGAAAAAATCTGTCATGGGTTTGGGTTAATCATCTCCAGAAGAAATTCAACTTGATGCCTGAAATGTAAGACTTCTTGGAGAAAGCAGAAAGGCCCGAGGCAGTGTTGATCTGAAGGAGTGCTCTCCATGGGTCAGAGCTGCTCTGCTGGCAGAGTGCAAACCCAGTTCACAACCGAGGCCGCTGAAAAGTTGTAAAAGACTGCAGGGGCCTTCCCATGCACGCACTCCAGCTTTGGTTACATAGTTTTAATGGCCCAGTTTCTTATTATAAAATAAAACTTAAAAATAAAATCTGTGCCCAGTTTTCCAACTTTCTGTCCATCAGTGATAGGATTGCTTCCTTTAACATTTGTGGAATAAAACACCTATTTCTTAAAGTTTTACTGACCATATAGAAAAGTTACGTAAATATGGAATACCTTTATTTGATGCAGTTTTCATAATGCCCTATCCTTAGGCTTTCAAACATTAGAAACTGAGTTATTCAGGCAATACTTTGGCTTAATTCTCTTCTATCACTTTTCATACATTTAAAAAAATTTTTTTTCCAGACACAAGCTTCTCTTTGCATAAAATCCCTGACACTGCATGCCTTGGAAACTGTGCAAAATGATAATTTTGATTTCTAATAATGAACTTGAATTCTAGGGAAACTGATCTAGTGCTAAATGACAAATCAAATATATACTCATTTTACCCCAACTTCCCCCTATTTTGCCTATTTCCATCATCAGAGATAGATTGTACTCGCTTGAAGTAGCATCAGGTGAATATAAAAACAGGCTTGGGTTAATCATTATCATACAAGAATATCCTATATGATGGTAAAGTGTGCTGTTAAATAGTACGACAAGTTTTTAGTCTACTCTGGAAGAAAAACAGTGTAGAGAAATAACTTTTGAGTTCCCTTTGCTTTTACCCCTAGTTTTATTGCACTCAAATGCCAAGGAACTTATATTAGCCTTGGACTCAGATAAGTTTTTAAGTAAAATATCTGTGCATATTCTAAAGACCGTTCCTTTTTGTAAATGTATAAGGCTGTTCACTTGTACTCTTATGTCTTTTTATACCCTGTAGATTTTTCTTAAAGCTGCTGTAATCATATAGGCATAATCTGACTAGTTCCACTAAAGAAACTTCAACCTTTTAAACAACATAGAAGTCAATCATTTCAATGAGCGGAGTCCTAAGTGCTGAAGCATTTCAAATCCTTTTTCATTTGACCACTCAGTGACCTGATAACTATTTCCTGTCCCTAAATAAGGTTGTGACCCAGGTCTTAGAGTGCGAAACTCAGATAATTTTAGAAACACGTCAAATGCCATAGGATTAAAAAAGTAGAAGACAGTTTAACCAAAGTTTTTCCTTTTAAAGTGGAATTGTGTATCGTAAATATGAAAGAATCGAAATGAAATGTATTAACTTGTTTGTTCATTGTGTTTAAAATGATCAAAATTATTGATTTTATTGCCCATTAGGATGGAAATTCCCCAGGTGTCTCTAAAAGATTTAACTTGTAGTACAATTCCTCATTTCTAGTCTTTTAAGGAATTCAGATTATAAAATAAATAAGTAAAGAAATCACAAGTAATAATGTTTCAATAGTTTGAGAATAGTGATGTTAAAATTAACTCCAATTACATAGGTACCTGTATGTGTGAATATGTGTGTGTGTATGTGTGAGTGTAATCTTCCGTCTTTATTAGTATTTATAGCTATAGAAAGAGGAAATCATAAAAGGATAACAACAACAAAAAAACCCTGTATATTTCAGAAAGTATGGCAGGAATGTTTCTAACCACCTATTTGAGCTGCTAAAATGCCTTTGGCAATTGGATTAAGGGAAGGAAGACTCTTACAAGTGCATTTTACTGATCTGAAAATGTAATTGACTGTAGTTTGTTTTGATAATTTTTTTGCTTTTTCATAACTTGGATGTGAAATATAATGTGAAATGTTAATTATTTTAATGAGGTCAAGAAGTGTTTCCTTAAAATAACAGTTTTAACATTTAACATACGTTTGATACTTTTTCCGCTTGTACAGTTAATAAACTTATGTATTAAAGATATATTAGAACTAAACTTAAAAATATATTTTTAAAAGAGTAAATATGGAAAGAAATCTCTGAAATTGACACTTAGTCTGAGCTGTTTAAACTAAGCTGAGATTTACACTTCTCACAGGGATCATACAATTTTTTAAACTATAAATTCTCAGTTTTGATTTTACACATTCTAAAGAATCATTATAAAATAAATAGCTAAACGCTATATAGTTGATTAAGCAGTAAGAATAGTATTATCTTTAGATACTGTTTTAGAGTGTGATGTGTCATATTACTCGTAGGACCACAGTTTTCTATTGATAGTATACTAATTATGCAGCCATGAAAAAATAGACTTTCAGTCTTATTCAGTTGAATGTTGACCTATTGCCAATTTTAGTCTACAGTCTTATAATTTAGTTCATTGAGTGTTTCACTTGGAACTATGTTGTGGGATTGTGTGGTGTGTGTATAATTTAAATATTAAATATAAGAATTTTCAAAGAGAAATATAATATAAAATAAAACCAAGAATCAAACTCTTGATTTTCTTACTTCTTGGAATTTATATGAACAAAAGAGAGCCCTAGAATGTACAGTTATCCAAGTATGATTTGTTAAAAAATATGCAAAGTAGTAAAATTTATAGTAAAAATAATAAATTCTCAAGGATTTTTATTTAAATTAAGCAATAACTAAAAGAGTAGCATAACTAAAGATGTTTTAAACATTTATCATTAAATTGAAAACATGTACTAAAATAAGATTTTCAGGTGTGATCTGAGTTTTTTTAAAACAGGGTGGTAATAATTCACAAATTCCAAATTGCTGTGAGGAAAATGTGAACTAATATTGTACATCATGTATCTCATATAAACCTAACTGAAACTCTATTCATATATATTTTATTTTCTCTATTTGATTTAAATTCATGTTTCAGCTACTTATTTATAAATACACCTTTTGTTACATGTTAATTACTATTTGTAAATTTTGCATCTTTTTTATATAAAATGACTATTCTGAATTTAGTTGCTTTTATATAAATGATACATGCAATGATATATAAATGATATTAAAATTTGAGAGTCTGTCATTTGAATATGGCTATTCTCCTTGTTATTTTATTTATAATACACTAAAATATGAAGTTTAAATTGTGATTGTTATCATATAGTCAGAATTTTAAAATTGCGTAGGGCAACCAATAGTAAAATGGAATTAAATGACAAATGCATGCATTTAAATGAAGGTTTGCTGTTGTTAAGATCAGAAAACAAACAAAAAAAATTATTAAGCATTTCCTTGATCAAAAGAAAATTACAGTTGTAAGTTTAAAAACTGTAAGGGATTAAGACTAGCACGTAAGTTCTAAGTACCAGGGAAAAGAACTGAGATTTAACCTACAGATGACCTGGACTTGTTTGTTCAGATGACAGTTCTAAAAGTGTGCAGGGAATATTCCTGTTTAATACAATTATTTGCCTCAAGCCTTGACCTCAGTGACTGTCAGGGACCAGATCTGAATTGGCCCATTCTCTGATATGGTGACATTGCTTTTGTTACCTCGATTGTGACCTCTGATTGCATGGTACCCTTGAGAGTTCTATGTAACAAGCGTAACTCCTGGTTCTTAGCCAGGAAGGTTAGTCTGCCTACATACATTTGTCAGCCCCCTTAGTCTGAGTTACATATGCTATCTATCCTGCCATGGTATAAAACTATGTTATTTTGTGTATATACATCTCTCTGTGTACTTTAATAATAGCATTTCACAACTAGTGAAATATGCAAATGTTTTTCAAGTAAGGAGACGTTTGTGTAATCTATTAATTTCTCGGACAAATGTTCATTTATTTTCAAGCAGGCTTATTGTTTTAGTTCATTTTAAAAGTTATATATGTAACAACTTCTTACGTACATCTCTTTGTGTACCTCAGAGAAGTACACACCGCTTCCCATCCCCCATCTTTCTAATCTAACCATATCTAGGTTATAGAAAATTGATGTAGAGAGGTAGCATGGCTAAAGATAGGGTCTAGAGAAGACAGACTACTGGCTTTAAATCATAGCTTCACCATTGTCACCATGAACAAACTACTTAGTTCTTTGAACCTCCTCACTTTAAAGATAGGGAGGATCACTCAGAGTTTTTATAAGAATTAAATGAAAATTAATGTAATGGGAAAGGCATGTCACAACTTCCAGCACATATTGTCGTCTTTATTATTATGATGATATTCTTTTTTTATATACCTTTTAAAGGAGGGAAAACCATGAATATTCTGACACATAATGGATACAGGATAGTTCTAGAATTCTTGTAATCACAGCATGAAATGAAGGCTGTTCCATGCACAGCAGCCCAAATAGAATAATTTGCATAGTTTTCTTCACAGTTTAACTGAAAGCTAGGATCAGAATCACTTGAAATCATTTGTTTGTCAGTCATGTGTTTAGACGTGGTTTGGTTATTTGAAGTCAAATTATAAATAGGCAGTAGAGTTGGAAATTTAATTTAAACATTTTCATGCTGAGATTAGTGCTTTGTCCACCATATCAGTGGTTTTCAAACTTTATATTTTAGCAGAAAACCTCTCTCTTCAAATGAAATATTACCCCAAATTCAATATAGTGTGTAAAATAGCTAAGAGTACATCTGCTCTGGTTTAGGAAGTGGGTCTGATCTCTTGGCTACTTCCCATAGCAGCCACTAAGACGCATTTGCAAAGCCTCCTAGGGCTTCACAAAGCACAATATAAAAATAGTGTACCTGATTAGTCTTTACCAAAGAATAATTCCCCTCTTATATATTCCTATTGAACCTAGAGCAGACTTACTTGTGTCCTTAGTACCTATCACATGCAGAAATATATGTTTAATAGCTATAACTAAAATGTCTTTATTCTGTATGCTGCTGAAGTTCAGGACTCTGTTGGTTCACTGCTAGATCCTCACCAATTAGCATAATGCCTGGCAATATTAGGCACTCAATAAAAAAATAAAGCAATTCATGCAAAATGTATCAAATTTATATTAGAGTAACAATCAAAAATCAGGTAGCATAATTCTTGTTCTGGGTAAGCTAATTTAATGATCCAAGATTGACTGTTAGGGATAATTACATTTCATATTATAGAATACAGTGTGCTAATAAAAATATTAATAATTTATTCATATTTCATTGATGCCAAGATATGCATTTTTTTCACATTTTATCCTCTCTGAACTCAGAATGCATCTCATAATAGATAGAAGCTTAGAAGTTGCTGTCAGCCAGGTGGTAGTTGACACATTATGTGAAAACCTTCAGTTGTCATTTTCAGCAAGATCAAGATCAAAGCATCATAGATACTATGAAATAATATAGTGCTCTAAACTTTGGAGAGCATTTAAATAGAGCTAATATAAGACTGGCATATTCAAGTATGCCTGGAACAGTTAGCTGTTAAAATGCTGAAATACGTTTTTATCTTAAATAGCTACTTCCTTGAGTCCCTCCCCACTGCTGCCACGGCAGGCACTATGGCTGCTTTAGCTACTCCCCTGGAAATCCCCTCCCAAGTCAATGATATTCAGTAACTAAAGGGCCCCTGAACAGTAGGGTAGGGGCCCTTCAGAACTCTGTTCCAGTTCTGAGCCAGTGTCCTTTCTGACTGATGAATGCCCCTGTCATAAAGCTTAAAAAGGTTTTACTATTACCACTATTACACATCAATTTTTAAAATATGATTCAACTCTGAGAGAATGTCAAATGAAATTGTTGTGATCCCTTAATTTTATAGATGAAGAAATAATGCTCAGCAAGGCAACATTACCTCTCCATTTCTGCAAACCTCCCATTCTGAACTGATGCCTTAAGTAATAGAGACAGAACAAGGTGGAGAATTTCAAATCCAAGCAAGTACAGGCACAAAATTTGTCAGTTTGAAAGATCAAGTAAAGATTAGCGAAATCCCATAAAATATAAACAGACAACTCATTCAAAGACATTCCCTCAGCCAGGGAAAGCCAGGATATTCTTCCTGTCAGTGAAGTAGCTCATGTCCAAAATGCCTAGCTTGGAGCCTACAGATGAAGCTAAGGAAAAGCAAATGGCTAAATTCAATAGTGAGGAGACACACTGAATATCAGCACTCTCCTGCCAGCCCTGACGTTACGCCCTGATGTTACTCTATGAATGGAATGACCCCTACAAGAGGTGCCTTTATAGACTGTCTTTCACTATTGTCAGAAGTATCTGTATTCATGCCATAATATGAACACTGAGAAAAGCATAGAAGGGAAAAGAGTAATTGAAGTAAAGGTAGGGAAAAATAGAAGATGAGTGAAGACAAAGTAGGAAATAAGTGAAGAATTAAGAGAAATATTAAAAAACAAAATGACAAAATTATATGGGTTATGATATC
Organism: Neophocaena asiaeorientalis asiaeorientalis; assembly: GCF_003031525.2. Taxonomy (NCBI): domain Eukaryota; kingdom Metazoa; phylum Chordata; class Mammalia; order Artiodactyla; family Phocoenidae; genus Neophocaena; species Neophocaena asiaeorientalis. The sequence goes on along the minus strand of NW_020185339.1, from coordinate 269,801 downwards.
AAATTAAGAAGAAACATAAAAGTATTCCTCCCAATACTATCCAGCCTCAGAAAGACACCATGAATTGTAGGAAAAAGATATGAATATAGTGACTACATCAAAAATTGTTTTTTGATAGAAATTTAAAAGTAACTCCTGACTCCCAAATCCTACATATGAAGGTAGATAAAATTGAGACCTGAACTTTCCTTCCCTGGTGGCAATGTAAAAAAATTATGATTATATTAGTTCAGAAATATTCTGGTAGGAGCTCCAGACTAATTTTAATTTCCCAGCTCTACCACTTACTGTGTGTTGTTATATGTAACCTCTCTGGGCTGAAGCATTCTTATCTTTAAAATTACAGTAATACTGTAGGCTTCTCAGAGTCCTTGTGAGATAATGTACTGGAAGTGTGTGGACCTCTGCTGGGCATGTAAGTCCTCAGTAGAAAACTGTAACTGTTACTGCTGCTAGAATCTTATCTCTACCTCCAAATATCCCCTCCAGCCATATCAGAAATGTACTCTGTCACTACAGTTTATCACCTATTGGCCTTGGGCTGTTGAGCTTCTGCTTCCACAGAAATTGTTAGAGATATCTGTTTCAGGCAGTGTGGTGAACTAAACCTTTATATACAGCTCACCTAAGATACCGAATTTTTAAAAAATATTTTAAAATATTTTTTAAGTAGTTTAGGTTCATGGCAAAATTGAGCAGAACGTAGTACAGAGAATTCTCATATACCTCACACATGCGCAGCCTCCCTCACTATAACCATCCTTCACCAGAGTGGTACGTTTGTAACAGTCAGTGACCTACACTGACACTTCATCACCCAAAGGCCGTAGTTTGTATTAGGGTACACTCTTGGTGCTGTACATTATATAGGTTTGGGAAAATGTATAATGGCCTGCATGCATCATTATGGTATTATACAGAATAGTTTCACTGCTCTAAAAATGCTCTGTTCTCCTCCTCTTCATCCCTCCCACTGCCTTAAGCCCTGGCAACCACTGATCTTTTTACTGTCTCAATAGTTTTGCCTTTTCCAGAAGGTCACATAGTTGGAATCATGTAGTATGTAGCCTTTTCAGATTGGCTGTTTTCACTTAGTAATATTCATTTAAAGTTCATATCTTTTCATGGCTTGACAGCTGATCTTTTCTTTTTGTCATTTGCTTGTTTTCACTGAATAATGTTCTGTTGCCTGGATGTGCCACAGTTTATCCATTCACCTACCGAAAAATATCTTGGTTGCTCCCAAATTTTGACATTTATGAGTAATGCTGCTATAAACCTCTGTGTACAGGTTTTTGTGTGGGCATAAATTTGCAACTCATTTGCATAAATACCAAAGCATATGATTGCTGGCTTACTTGGTAAGAGTATGTGTAGTTTTGTAAGAAACTGCCGAACTGTCTTCCAGAGTGGCTGTACCATTTTGCATTCCCGTAAGCAATGAATGAGAGTTTTGTTGCTCTGCGTTCCTCATCAGCATTTGGTGTTGTCAGTGTTCTGAATCTTGGCCATCCTCATAGGTGTGTAGTGGTATCTCACTGTTGTTATCATTTGCATTTCCTTAATGACATAGGATCTGAAGCATCTTTTGATATGCTTATTTGCCATCTGTATATCTTCTTTGGTGAAGTATGTGTTAATGTCTTTGGCTCATTTTTTAATCAGGTTGTTTGTTTTCCTTCTGTTGAGATTTAAGAGTCCTCTGTATATTTTGGATAGCAGTCCTTTATCAGATAAGTATTTTGCAAATATTTTCTCCCAGTCTGTTTCTTGTCTTCTCATTCTGTTGACATTATCTTTAGCAGAACAGAAACTTTTAATTTTATTGAATTCCAACTTATCAGTTATTTCTTTCATACATCATGCCTTTGGTGTTTTATCTAAAAAGTCTTAGCCATATCCTAGGTCATATAGGTTTTCTTCTGTGTTATCTTCTAAGAGTTTTAGAGCTTTGCATTTGTAATATATTTTGAGTTAATGTTTGTGAATGGTGTAAGATCTGTGTCTAGATTTATTTTTTTGTATGTGGATGTCCACTTGTCCTATCACCATTTGTTGAAAAAACTATCTTTGTTCCATTTGCTCCTTTGTCAAAGATCAGTTGACCATATTTTTGTGGGTCTGTTTCTGGGCTGTTTGCTCTGTTTCACTGATCTATTTGTCTGTTCTTTTGCCAATACCACAATGCCTTTTTTGCTATAGATTTATAGCAAGTCTTGAAGTAGTGTAGTGTCAGTCTTTCAGCTTTGTTCTTCTCCTTCAATATTTTGTTGGCTAGTCTAGATCTTTTGCCTCTCCGTATAAACTTTAGAGTCAGTTTGTCAATATCCACAAAGTGTTTTGCTGGGATTTTGTTGAATCTATAGGTTAAGTTAGGAAAAACGGAACTCTTGCTAATGTTGAATCTTCCGATCCATGAATATGGAATATTTATCCATTTATTTAATTCTTCTTTATTTCATGAGAGTTTTGCAGTTTTCTTCATATAGATCTTGTACGTATTTTGTTAGATTTATCCCTAAAGCCTTTAATTTTGGGGATGCCAATGTAAATGGCATTGTTTTTTAACTTCAAATTCCATTTGTTCATTGCTGGTATATAGGAAAGTGATTGACTTCTGTATATTACCTTAGATCCTGCAACTTTGCTATAATCACTTTAATTTCAGAAGTTCTTTTGTTGGTTATTTTAGATTTTTTATATAGATGATCATGATTCAATTTTTATTGATTCAATTTTTAAAATAGATATAGGCCTATTCAGACCATCTATTTATGTTTATGTGAGCTTTGGAAATTTGTGTCTTTCAAAGAATGGGTCCATTTCATACAGTTTATCAAATTTGTGGGAATAGAGTTGTTCATAGCATATCATTTTTATTCTTTTAATGTCCATGGGATTTGTAGTGATGTCCCCTCTTTCATTTCTGATATTGGTAATTTGTGTTCTTTGTCTTTTTTTTCCGTAGTTCTCCCGGATAGAGGTTTATTGATTTCATTGACTTTTTCAAAGGACTAGCTTTTTGGTTTCAGTGATACTCTCTATTGCTTTCCTATTTTCAACTTCATTGATTTCTTCTCTAATTCTTATTATTTTTCTTCTGTTTACTTTGAATTTAATTTGTTCTCTATTTTCTCATTTCCTAAGGTAGAAACTTAGATTATTGTTTTAGATCTTTCTTCTTTTCTAATATATGCATTCAATGCTATAAATTTCCCTGTAAGCACTGCTTTTTCTGCATTTCACAAATTTAATACGTTGTGTTTTCATTTCATTTTCATTTAGTTCAAAGTTTCATTTAGTTCAAAATATTTTTGAACTTCTCTTGAGATTACTTCTTTGACCTATGTATGATTTAGAAGTGTTGTTTAATCTCCCTGTATTTTGCGATTTTCCAGTTATCTTTCCAGTATTGATTTCTAATTTAATTCCATTGTGGTCTGAGAACAGACACCTTATATTATTTTTGAGGCTATATTATATTCTTAAAATTAAAAGTATTATATCTTCCTGGTTAAATGAACTTTTTATCATTTTGAAACAGCACTAATGTTTAGAAATGTTTAGTAAATATTTAGTAAATTTAGGGGGTTTTTGTTTGTTTGTTTGTTTTTGCCCTAAAGTCTATTTTGTTTTATGTTAACATGACAACACCAGCTTTCTTTTGGTTAATGTGTTTGTGGTATATTTTTTCTATCCTTTTATTTTCACACTTATTGTACCTTCATAATTTAAGTTTGGCTCTTGGATTTTTTTGTTTTAATCTAGAAAAAATTGTTATATGCTAACTGGATTATTTAACCGTTTATGCATAATGTAAGAACTGACATATTTGAATGAATATCTTATCTTATGCTTTCTGTTAGCCTGGATACACTGTGTTCTTTTTCTTTACTTTCTTTGCTTCATTTTGGATTGAGTACTTCTTTTCTTTCTGTTGTTTTCTTTTTACTAATGTGGAAATAATATTATTTGTATATATTCATTTTAGTTTTTACTCTGGAAATCATAACATATGTAGTTAACATAATCTAGAATTAACCAATCTTTTTCTCTTCCTAGGGAGTATAGGAATCTTAGAACATTTTAACTCAATTCTGAATTATATAGTAATATTTCTCTGTATTTTACTTGTGACATATTTAATTTCACAAGATATTATTGCTACTTATACTGTGAATTTATGTTGATTTTACCAACATATTTCATATTTATGAATTTTTTCTGTCTTCTTGCAACATGGATCTTTCATCTGGAATTTTCTTGTGAAAAGGACTGTCCATTTAAATAAATTTCTTTAATAAGAGTTTGCTAGTAGCAAACTCAGTTTTTGTTAATATGAAAATGTCTGTATTTTGTCCTTATTCTGGTGAATTCCAGTTTGGCAGTAAATTTCTTTCATTCATACAAATTTCAGATCATTGAAGATATTTTACTGTATTCTGCCTTCTCATGTTGCTCTTAAGACATTAGCTGTCAGTTTAAGTGCAACTTTGTTGAAGATAACCTGGCTGCTTTTTTTCTCATTACTTTAAGATTTTCTTTTTTCTGCTATAAATAATTTTATTCTTATGAGTCTAGCTGTGGATTTCTTTTAAAATTTATCCTGTTTATGATTTACTCACCTTCTTGAATTGATGGGTTGATGTCTTTCATCCAGTTCAAGAAATATTTCAGTCATTATCTTGGATATTGCCATTGCCTCATGCTATCTTGTCAATCCTCCTGCAACTCCAATTAAACATAACTTAAATTTTCTCTAGCTTTCTCTATATATTTTTATTTTTAAAATTTTTCATCTCTTTGCTCCTCTGCACTAGATTCTAGATAATGCCTTCTCACATATTTCCAAGTTCATTATTTCTTCAGCTTTGTCTGATCTGCAAGTAAGCCCGCATTATAGATTTTAATTTCGATTATTTTGTTTTTCATTTCTAAAATTTATATTTGCTTTTCTCAAATCTGCCTCCCCTGCATTTTTCCAGAGATGATGTTTTCAGTTCTGCCAGGTATATAGAGGTGCTACCAGATTGGGATCATGTTACAATAAATTCACATCTTAAGATTACTTTTTAAATTATATTCTGAATTTATGGTTTGTCTTAGCAGAAGAACTGATTTATCCCTCTTTATTTCCCCAAATGGAAGTTCTGTGTCATTTTTAGCCCTTCAACTCTTTCATTATTTCTGTCCAAATTTACTTCTGTACTACAATATCATAAAACTCATACAGCCCTTTTCTGCCCAGAAGTATTTCTGTACTTTGTTTCACCAATTTTACCTTTCATTTCCCTTCTATGTACTTACTATAAGCATCTTTCCTAAAGCCAAGGGATCCTATACTACTGAAAGATTTTCAATATATGGAAAAGAAATAGTAACCAGAGTTGTCTTTCAATTTATTTTACTATGCTGGAATATATGTTACGAAAACATAGCCTATCATTTTTGAATGATACAAATTTAATATAACTTGGTGTGGTGGAGAGAGAATTGAATTAAGAAGCAGAAAATGTGGTCATTACCACTTTAAATCTCAGTTTTATCAGTTGTAAAATGGGAATGATACATGTCTTGCCAATCTGTGAAGCAAAATTATGAAATCAGGGACTTCCCTGGTGATCCAGTGGTTAAGACTTTGCCTTCCAGTGCAGGGGGTACGGGTCGATCCTGGTCAGGGAGCTAAGATCCCACATGCCTTGTGGCCAAAAACCAAAACATAAAACAGAAGCAAATTGTAACAAATTCAATAAAGACTTTAAAAAATGGTCCACATCCGGGACTTCCCTGGTGGCACGGTGGTTAAGAATCTGCCTGCCAATGCAGAGGACACGGGTTGGAGCCCAGGTCTGGGAAGATCCCACATGCCGCAGAGCAACTAAGCCTGTGTGCCACAACTACTGAGCCTGTGTGCCACAACTACTGAAGCCCGTGTGCCTGGAGCCTGTGCTCCACAGCAAGAGAAGCCACCACAATGAGAAGCCCACGCACTGCAGTGAAGAGTAGCCCCCATTCACCACAACTAGAGAAAGCCTGTGCACAGCAACGAAGACCCAACGCAGCCATAAATAAATAAATTTATTTTTTAAAAAATGGTCCACATCAAAAATAAATCTTTTAAAAAAATTATGAAATCATTTGAGTACTGTAGATAAAAAGACTACTACCATTTTCTTTTTTCTGGTGGACACAAACCTTTGAAATGGCAGTTTTAACATTTGAGCCAACGTCTGCATGATTTCAAGACTTTTTTCTCTCTCTGCTTTAGAAAATGACATGTTTCTTGGCATAAGGTTTATTTGTGCTTATTCACGTAACACTTGTCCTAAAATCGTAACCACAACCAGGCAAATTTGACACATTTTTAGTCCTAGAATATTGTAAGTTAGTATTCCTTAAAACTACTGTATAGCTAATAAACAATAATTACACACCTGTGGTTACTAACAGCATTCCCACAAAATGAGTCAATCAAAAAGATGGGATAAAGTACACACACGCTTAAACAACAGTTCATAAAACAAGAATGATTCATTATATAGTTATATGTGCCCATTATTGGTAATTCATTTTTTTAAGTTGCAAAATTAAAGTTTTTCTATGTCAAGAACTCTGAGAGTTTGAGATTTGATCCTACTTTCAGGTAGAAAGGTAGCCTGACATTATTTTATGAATGCTGGCAGAAGATACAAGACTCCTAGGTCAGGGACAGAGAGCTTTATTATTTACAGCATAGCAAGCAGCCTGAGCACTAGAATATTTGTGTTGGTTCCCTTAGCCCCTCAATTTCCACAGGACTAACGTGTAGGAGTCCAGGTGGATACTGAGATCAAGGTAGGTTTATGTCTCAGTTGAGAAACCCCAAGCTTAGGAAGCTCAAATACTTCATAACGGGTTGTAAATTAACTTGCATTTTGTACTGATGAGAAAACATTATCTTTTACTGGACAGCCAACAAATCTGCCCTTTGCTTCAAAGGAGACACTATCTCATCTTATAAGGCTGTTTGGTATACAAATGGTTTTGAAAAAAATAGTCTGGAACAAAAGGCTAGTTAGTGCCACACTTCCTGGATGTTCAGAAATGGAGAACTGTGTCACAACACTACCACCAGGTCAGTTTTGAATGTGAAACCAATGACTTACTTCTCCTTTCCTTCTATTAGAATTCAGACTAAAGCAACCATATAGTAATGGTTAATCTAACTAACTATTATGTCCTACTTACTGTCTATGATTTCGAGTGTTCAACTTGTAAAAATTTTCTCTTTATAAAATTGTTTTCTTAATTTGAAAAGTAAATTCAAAAACTAAGCCAACCCATTTATGTTTACAAGGAGAAGACAAAAAAGGGGGGAAAAAATCAGAGTTCTACTATCTTTAGGTCAAAATATGCTGTTTTATAATTCTTTTGTAGCACAGAAGCACATGTAGCTAAAAATTAGTTTTTCAGAGAGCCTAGACAAAAAATATGCTTTAAATAGTCATAAATTTATTTATTCTTCAAATGTGTGAAAAAGCTACTCTTCATAAAGCATTTACTATAGGAAGAGTACAGCATTATAGAACACTGTTTTTTGACCAATTCATACATAATTTCCTATGGCTAGAAGGTCTATTGTTCTTTTTTATTCCCATAATTTAACATCTGAATAGGTTTAGTAGAAATTTACAAATTCCTCTGAGACCAAATATGGAAAATTTTATCTCAAAATTATTCCTTATTTTCCAAAAGTTATCCACAAGAGAAAAAGAAATTCTGTGTTATTTATTACAGCTGGTATATTAAGAACATTTTAAATGTCATTTATTTCCATATTCAGAATCTGACATTAAGGGGAATTTCATGGGAAAATATGGCTTCTTGATGAAATGGAAACACTGTGGGCTTTGGACTCAGCCAAACAAAGGTTCAAATTCATACTACACTTACATAAGCTCAAAACTTTAGTTTCATTCTCCAGAAAAATGGGGATAATTATTGTTTTCTTCCTAGGATATCGTAAAGACACAATGAGATATATAAGGTCTCTCGAGAGTATTCTGGTTGCTCAACAAATCGCATTCTATCCTCTTTTCTCCTGAGGCAGCCACCTCAAAATATTAAGAATATATCTTAGACATCAATTTCTTAGGTATAGATATTTACTAGAACCCTTTATCATATTGTTTTTTTTTACTAGCCTAAGGATAGTGTTATTAATCTTTATGTATTTACTATAGCTAAACTCAGGGATAAACTTACAAATGAAAATGTATTTCTTTCATAATAAAAACACACAATCTTTTTTTAAGTGAGAAAACTGAAATTCAGAAAAGTTAAGTGATTTACCAAGGATGCAACAGCTAGTTAGCGCCAAATCAAGAACCTTCTGCTAAGTCTTATTCTTCTGCCCTATTCACTATATTGCTAATACTAAGCAACCAGTGAGTTTAGAGATGTTTGAGACCACAGCTGAGTGCTTTCCATGTTCACAGGAGTTAAGAATGCCCACTAACATATTCTTTTGAGTTATAGAGCCAGAACACAGAAAGAATTTCTTAAGTCTCTACAGAAAAATGCCAGTACTTTCGGTCATGTGAATCCTGAGTAAATCTCAGGTTTATAACATTAGGTAACAATCTAAAATAGTGTGTGTTGTTTTGGGGAAATTAATAGCTAATTTCATAAATAATGCATAATGACAGCAAACCAGGTTCACTAATTGTTTTCTTTAATCAAATTTTATGTTTACTACATCTATTGAGTTAGTAATATCAGTTATAGTTCAGTTTTATGATTTTATCAATCGTATTTCTTTTTTTAAATAAATGTATTTATTTATTGGCTGCGTTGGGTCTTAATTGCTGTGCGTGGACTTTCTCTAGTTGCAGCGAGCAGGGACTACTCTTCTTGGCGGTGTGCGGCTTCTCATTGCGGTGGCTACTGTTGTTGTGGAGCATGGGCTATAGGCACGTGGGCTTCAGTAGTTGTGACACATGGGCTCAGTAGTTGTGGCTCTTGGGCTCTAGAGTGCAGGCTCAGTAGTTGTGGCATACGACCTTAGTTGCGCGGCACGTGGGATCTTCCCGGACCAGGGCTCGAACCCGTGTCCCCTAAATTGGCAGGTGGGTTCTTAACCACTGCGCCACCAGGGAAACCCTATCAATTATATTTCATTTCTAGAATTGCTACCCATGTTTTTCAAAACTTCCTGATTTTACTAGTCTCTTATTGCTTTAATACCTTTTAAGATCTATTTTTAGGTATGCAGATACATAATATTTTGTGCATTTTATCAAATTAAAGATGCTTATTTTTTATTCTATATCTGATAAATCCACTACCTTCATGATTCGGTGGACCGATTTTATGGTTTGTTCTTTCTGTTGATTCTCACTCTAATGGCTTATTTCCCAAGGTGTTTAGTGACTTTTGTTATTGTTTTAATTAGTTTGTGTTCTTTAGATCTGTATTAATGGGAATTTTTAGAAGTGTGAGTTTAACCTAACCAACTCTGAAAGATTTTTGACTACTTCAGTCAGTTACTAGAGGGCACATTCCCCCTTACCCTGGAGAGATAACTCGTAAGTAGTCACTTGCTACACCTATATATTTTCTTTTTGTAATTTTTCAGCAATATTTTAAATTTTATTTTTAATAAAAAGTATATATATTTAAAGTGTACAGCCTGATGACTTGGTATACATATGTAGAGAAAAATGATTACAAAGCCAAGCTAACTAAAGTATCATACCCTCACATAGTTATCATTTTGTGTGTGTGTGTGATGAGAGCACATGAGAAATTTCCTCTTTTACAAGTTCTCAGTATTCAATGCAATATTTTTAACTATAGTTATCATGCTGTACAATAGCACCCTAGACTCATTCATCCTTATATTTGTGTTTTCTTGTCATTTCTCACTTCTGAGGATTCCTCTACCATTTTTACGAGCTCAAACTTTCATTTTAAAATACTTTCTGGAGCATTGATGTTACCTAACTTCAAGACTTACTATAAACCACATTAACCAAAACAGTGTGGTACTGGCAAAAGAATATACAAATAGATCAATGAAACAGAATAGACAGGTGAGAAATAGACCCACACAAATATAGTGAACTGATCTTTGATTAAAAAAACAAAGGCAATACAATGGAGAAAAGATAAGTCCATTCCAACTCTTGGTGCTAGAACAACTGGACTTCCACATGCAAAAACTAAAAGAAAAAAAAAAAGTAAGAATCTAAACACAGACCTTATACTTTCACAAAAATTAACTCAAAATGGATCATAGAGCTAAATGCAATCACTCAAAACTAAATATTCCTAGGAGATAACGTATTAGAAAATCTAGGTGACCTTGGATTTGGTGATCAACATTTAGATATAATATCAAAAGCATGATGCAGGAAATAAATAATTAAAACCTTCTGCTCTGTGAAAGACACTATCAAAAGCATGAGAGGGCAAGCCATAGACTGGGAGAAAGTATCTGCAAAAGATACCTGATAAAGGACAGTTATCCAAAATATAGCAAAAACTCTTAAAACTCAACAATAAGAAAACAACCAACCTGGTTTTTAAAATGGATAAAAAAAATTAAAGCAACACTGAGATAGCACTACACACCTATTAGAATAGCCTAGGTCCAGAGCACTGGCAACACCAAGGAAGATACACAAATTCATGAAGCGTTCCATATTTTGCTTTTCTTTCTAACGTTCATGAATGACAAAACTAAGGCTCTGATAAGGGAGGTGACTTACCCAATTGAGGGCCCTTCCCACTTTAAGCCCCACCCACAATTCCTCTTCTACAAAAAATAAAAGAGCTCCGCAAATCAATATTTATCTAAATAAAGTTAAAAGTTAATTTTGTAGGGAAGTCGTATAATTGCTACCTTGACTTCTTTCTCCACTAGACTGTGAGTAGAGCAGTAATGCTTTTCATGAATGGAGGCCCTGATTCATTTACAAATGCAGTTCTGCTACATAAAGTTCTATCGTGGGTAATATAATAAAAGATAAAAATTTTTCGTTAATGGGTATCCACTTAGAAAACTCTTAAGTCTTCAGCAGGCTATGGGATACTTGCTTAAATTATTACCAATGAAAAACAATAAGTCTGGGGCCAGGTTTATTAGTCTCTGATATGTTGTTACTCAAATTGTGAAAGAAAATTATTTTTACTTACATTTACTTATTTTTTTATAACCAAGCAATACTTTAATTATTCAGTGTTTCATATGATGTTATCTCTACCTGTAACAGAAGTGTATCTGTATTTTTAAGTTTGGCAAATACAGAAATCATCAGATGCAGAAAATAAGTAATCAATGAGAAATATATAGGAATGTATAGACATATACATTATGACCATTTCTGTTTTATAGCTATTCAAAAACAATGATTACAATGATAAAAGTGTCTAATTGGATTCATCAAGCCTCTATCATTAATGTACCAATGTAATACTGCTTATTGGCTTCTTTTGACATAAAACTAGTAAAGAAAATTAATCACCTACTTGGCCTCAATTAATAAATATACATGAATTAGAGATGTCTTTTTACCAAAGAGTAGAAACTTTTAGATACAACAGGGAGCTGAAGTCTAAACTATACCAAAAAAACAAACAAACAAAAAAACAAAACACAGGTGGCAGTAATATTTATGCGGCCATTATAACCTGTTATTTTGAAAGCCAACCTACTTACGTCATCAGTTTCTCCATTATTCTATTGGGTGGGCCCTAGTTTGGATGACCTACTACATTAACACTCCCTGAGGGAGTCTAGGTTGGATAGAGGAATATTCTCCAAGGATAATTAAATTGAGAGAGTGAAACAGAAGAGAATCATGTCAATGGAGCCCCCTTCATGGTTATTACTGAGCAACTGCTAAAAATTATTTGAAATAACTTCAAATCAATTAGAACTTTGTACCCTTCTTATCTTTTGGAAATTAATTCTTCTGTATTAAAGGCACACTAAGATCCTCATATATTATGAAATAAATACATTTTTAAAAATACCTGAAGCAGATTTAGAATTCTGGGAAGGAGGACTTCCTGGACTCACCCAGAAAATTTTTCTGTCTAATTTTGTGGTTAATCCTGGAATCTTCCCCTCCTGACAGTGACCCCCTGAAACCTTGATTTCAGCCTAGATTTAGAAACTTCTATAGATAGTCCCACCTCCAGGGTAGGTAAGTCTTAGCCTGTGATAACTGAGATAGCATTAAAGCTATGCATAATGGAGCTCATTTCACTTAAAAAAAAAGAAAAGAAAAGAAAAGTGGCTACAGTTATTAAATCCATACTAAATGTGCAGCATTATATGTGTTCTATTATTTTATATTGTTAATATATCCATTTTAAGAGGAGAAAACTGAGGCAGGGAAGGAGTAATTTGCCCAACATGACACAGTAAGTGAAAAGTCAACTTACTATGTGCTAATTAGTTGCTAGGCAGATAGAAAGATGAATAATGTATAGCTTTCCTTTATAGACTGAATTAATTTATTCTATAATTATTTTCTTATATGTCACAAATCAAGGGCCTCGTCTACTGGAAAGCTCAGTGGTGTGCCTGATTCATGAGAAACAGTGGAAAGCAATCTTAGACAGTGGCTATCTGGTAGTTCTTAAAACAGTGTCCTGTTGATACTTTTATTAGTGTTACTTAGAAATGGATATTTCTGCCAATACCATGGCAGAGAAGGATCAGTATTACCAACTTTCCCTTTTACCTCAGGCTCCAATAGCGCCTAGCACCACCCTGTTACAGATTCTGTCATTTAAAACTTTGATATTTTGTTCATCATGGATTTTTGCATTAATTTTGCTTTTAAAATATTACATTAAAATATTATTTATCTCGATTACTGATATTTTTTTGGTACTCCCTTAAATTTTGTGCTAAGGCAAGTACCTCATTTGCCCCACTTGCCTTATCCTAGTCTCAGCCCTGGTTAACAGCAAACATGGACACACCATACATGAACAAGCCTGCTATTTTCTTGAGTTATGTGGCTGTCACAGGAGAAACCAAAGAATCACTCTTTATGTAGTAGTTGGTACTCCTCTATAAAGACATTAATGAGGAGATACAGCTCAACTGAACAATACAATTGGGAAAGCATATCCTTTCAGGTAGAATTATACATAAATACAGAAGGCTTATAACTGTTTAATAAGCACAACTATACCCAATTTGTAAAAGAATGATTCTGTTATTCCAGAGGGATTTGCTTAAAGCTAGCAATTCCATGGTATTGAAAGTTATGTCTTACAAAATCCATGTATTTTAAAATGTATAATTTAGTAACTCACTTTTATTTTTCTTTGCTTTCGTAAGGGTTGTTCATACACTTTATGTATTACCCAACACCCCCCAAACAGATGAATTTTGAAAATTCAAATGTCAGAAACTAGCAAGTATTTTTTATTCTAGTACTTTTTTTTTAACCCTCTTTGCCATAAAATTTAGTGAAATATGTAAAGGAGTGATTAGAGCTGCAGTTAGCCTTTGACCCTTACATATAGTTTGGCTCTGTTCCCCAAATTTCTGTTTTTAAACTCTTGTACCAACAGTCCTCTTCTTTATTCATACAGTAATCTTTCTTTAGTGATCAATTACATACATATTTAAGTCTATTTTAAAAGAATAGAAATGTTGCTTGTCATACACAAATGGCTCTTAGAGAGTTATTGGTTTCATGCCAGTGCTGTCAACTTTCCAACAACAGATTGGATTGGTTAAGAAAGAAGCCATAAACAGCCTATCAACAAGTATTTATACAGATGTTAATGAATTTAAAATTCTGTTAGTATAACATTTATGCCAAACTCCAATTTTATTTGTCCTTTATTTTGAGGTATGATGCAATAACTTCTTTTAATAAACACATGCAGACCACTTACACTTTATAATGTAAATCACATTTTTACTATTCCCAGCATAAGATACATAGAATCAGCCATCTATCAAAGTTACCAAAAATATTTCCATCACATGAAGCATTTTGCTCAGTATGCAACCACGTCCTTCAAAAGCTTTTGGTAAAGAAATGAACTCATCTCCATCCATGAAACCAAGAGTATTTTGTTATTATATTACTGAGAAAGGCCATTAAGAGAAAAGAAAATAGTCATGGGAAAGTCACCATATGTGTTAAAAATATAAATACTTAGCTTCTTTTTGTGTGCCCCAAATGATAACTGAATACTAACCTCCCTCTGTAAATTTAGAAAACTGATTAATTTGAGGCATATGAGTTTAATGAACACTTATTTTGCTTTTTATGAAGAAAAAAATATTTCCATTAATTTAAAAAAGACTTCATTTCTTGTTTTTTAAATTATTTATTTATTTTTGGCTGCATTAGGTCTTCGTTGCTGCGCACAGTCTTTCTCTAGTTGTGGCGAGTGGAGGCTACTCTTTTTTTTTTCTTTTTCTTTTGAATTTTATTTAATTTATCTTTTTATACAGCAGGTTCTTATTAGTTATCCATTTTATACATATTAGTGTATATATGCCAGTCCCAATCTCCCAATTCATCCCACCCCTTTTTTTCGCAGGCTTCCCATTGCGGTGGCTTCTCTTGTTGCAGAGCATGGACTTCAGGAGCGCAGGATTCAGTAGTTGGCTCACGGGCTCTAGAGCGCAGGCTCAGTAGTTGTGGCACACAAGCTTAGTTGCTCCACGGCATGTGAGATCTTCCTGGATCAGGGCTCGAACCTGTGTCCCCTAGCCTTGGCAGGCGGATTCTTAACTACTCTGCCACCAGGGAAGCCGCCAAGACTTCATTTCTTTTGGAGAACTTCTTAAAGCTGAACTGCTTTCTTCTAGGATTGTGTACATTGTCAACGTTCTATTTATAAAGTAACTACACACACACACACACACACACACACACACATATTGTTTTAAATTTACTACCTTTGGTTGTCAATTTTTATCCCAATCTAATTCTGACTTTCAGAGCTGAAGTTTCTATTATAATAATTAAGTTAATCACATTTAGACATGTGTTATTCTCCACAATGCACAGGTTCATCTACGTGCTAAAAATCTAAATTCCAACTCTATATTTCTCAGAGAACATGAATCAACTATGACAATCACTCCGTAATTTTACCAATATTTGTTGAGCACCGTCCTACTAGGTATCACTTAAAAAGTGTATATTCTAGGAGGCAAAACAGACACATGAACAGGTAAGTAAAGTATAATGTAATAAATGCTATCATGGGGTCTCTATATTATCCTTTGGAGGGCATCTCTAACCTAATTTGGATAAGGAACGGAAGTGTTCAAAGATCAGGAGCTTACCCCAAAGAATGTAATTTCTAAACTAAGACCTGAAGACCTGAAGTAAGAACACCACTGGTAAAGTGGGTAATCCCAAACACAATGCCTATAGGCAAAAATGATCATTTTGAGTAATTATAATACATCTGGATGATTGAGGCAGGAACTTAATAGATGTGTCTGAAGGTATAAGGAAGGCCTGTATGCTATGCAAAATGTTTTGAACATTATCCAAAGATAGCAGAGAACCAAGAGTTCAACCTCTGAAAGAGCAAACTAGACGTGTACTTTAGCAAGACCACTTGCAGTATGGAGATATATAAGCGGGAACAACACCAAAAGGAAAAGGACCAATGAGAAGGCTGTTACAGTAACTAAGAAAAGATGATAGTAAGCTGAATTTAAATAGTCACAATGCAAATACCAGAAATTTGACAGAATGAAAAGAATTTAGAAGGTAAAATCAGCAGCTGAAAGGTGAGGAAGAATGCTGGTTCAGTACAACACTCTGGTTTCTGAATTTTACATTGACGATGATGGTAGAATTATAGGAACTTAGAAAAGGTGGGATAATACATGAGTTCAGCTTTTTGCATATTCTGTTTAAATTATCTGTAGGATACCACTGTGGAGAGATTTTGGATGGATACATTTCAGAAGGAGATAAGGAAAGTGATTGAAGAACTTGAATGAATATCCTCTTACAGGAAGATTATAACCAAGGAATAAGATGGGGCCAGGATAGTACCCCAGAGAAGAATCCTGAGAGTGGAAGAGATAGCAAAGGAAGATGAGCCCTTGAAGGAAACTGGGGTTTAGACAAAAGGGCAGAGAAAAACCAGATAAGTGGAATTAAACAAGACTCAAAGGAAATAATCCTTTTAAGAAGGAAGACGTGAACAATGTATAATATCATGGAGGAGTCAGTAAGAATTTCAAAATGTCCCAAAGATTTAGCAGTACTAATGATCTTGGTGTGAACAGTTCCAGTGAAATGGTGTGGGGAGGAAGCCATATTGCAGTGAGCTGAAGCACGAATGTCAGTGAGTCAACAGAGACTCTCACTCACGCCTGTTCAAAATGAGGGCAGTGGGGATGAAAGGAGGAGCCAGGTATTACTGAGATACCCAGCAGGGAGACTAGACCCAGTTTCTGGATTAGATGTCATTACATAAGGAATGAGCAGCCAAGGTTTACTCCAGGTCTGAATGACTTGGGAATTCAGGAAGAAAACCAGACTTAGTAGGATGATAATGATAAAAACAAGTTGTGATTCTGAAGTTCAGCTGGATCTGAGAACAGGAATAAGATAGAGGTTGTTGATACCTAGTTCTCTAAGCTGCCAGCCTCATGAGGCAATAAACAATGCATATCTAATTGACTGGCATCAAAAGCCAGCACAGGGCTTCCCTGGTGGCGCAGTGGTTGAGAATCCACCTGCCGATGCAGGGGACACGGGTTTGTGCCCCGGTCCGGGAAGATCCCCCATGCCGCGGAGCGGCTGGGCCTGTGAGCCATGCCGCTGAGCCTGTGCGTCCGGAGCCTGTGCTCCGCAACGGGAGAGGCCACAACAGTGAGAGGCCCGAGTACCGCAAAAAAAAAAAAAAAAGCCAGCAGAATACCAGGCATGGGGTGTGGTGGTGGACAGCAGGGGTGCGGGTGCTCCTAGATACTTGCAGAATGACAAGCATCAACATCTGAAGGAACACAAATATAAAGGAGACTGAAGGGAAGCACTCAAAGTCTGATGTTCCAAAGTCCTGTAGAGAAGAGAGTTTTAAGACAAAGAAAATGTTCTGTGTAGTTGAATTGAGCAGAGAGGCCAATAAAGATAAGGAATAAATGTGTTTGGTAGATAAGATGGTTTAAGGCCCTCATAGTAAGGACACTTTCAATTTGGCAAAATCGGATTGCAATAAATTAAGGAGGAAATGGAAAGGAAAGACAGAGAGAGTAGACTCCTCTTAAAAGAATTTTGTTAACAACCGGTATCTTTTAGTGTGAAAGACAAAATATTAGAAGAGTATAGAATTTGTCCCTGAAATCTTATGTGTCATTTTATATAAGTTTATCAAATTGGGAGATACAACCCTATAAATTATGAGAGGAAAATTGTTTATAGTTTAGAAAATATTTAGCAAGTAGATAAATTTGGATACCTAGAGAAGAAAATATTTGCACCAGTGATAACAGATAAAGGATTATGAATGTCAGTTGAAGACAAAAATGGAAATACTAGAATCCAGCAGATAATTGGGGAGAACAAGAAAGATATTTTACACTTTATGACCTATAATTGGTAAATAATCATATGAAATCACTTTCAATCTCACTAGCAGTAGAGACATATAAATTAAAATCATATTAGACAATATTTTTCTCAAATTATCAACAGCTTTAAAATATTTAATATCCCAATGTTGACTAGGGGCTTAGTGAAATGAATAATCTCATATAGCATGTGGTAAATTGGTGAAAGTTTTAAAAACTATTTGACAATATAGATTATATTGTGTCCCTCAAAATATTTATAACTTCAGTCATGTTATCTTTAATTCCACCTGAAAAAGTGGATTAATTAAATAGGATACTTAAAAACCTTCATGTAACAAGTTAGTACCTCACAGTGTATAACCCCTAAAAGTATTTTCAGGATGAGATTTCCATTACATAGAATGCATTTGTCATAGTACTAACTGAAAAGTAGAATGTATAGGATACATACAATTGTATGTAAACAAAAAACAAATCTATGAACAAAAGAACTAAAAGAAAATGCCTTAAAAGTGTTATCCAGTTGTTGTCTTTGAATAGTGGGGCTCTCTGTGGATTTTCTTCTCTTTGACTTTTTAGTTTTCAGTATTTTTAAAATCATCTATTATGAAAATGTATTATTTTTATAATAAAAAGTTTAACAATTTGTTTAGATAAAATGTGTGTTTTGAAGTAAAGCAGCATATAGAGACTGTAGTAACTAGGGGAGAGCAGGAATCAAAAGGAGACCTTTTTTCTTAGGTTGATGGTATGAGAAATTTATGAAGACCCAGAGAAGCAGGGAAGAGCAGTAGATAGGCAGTAGGTTCGAGTTTTGCAGACCAAATGATGCTTCTAAAACCAAGAGGATTTATTGGGGAGCCTGAGTAGAAGGTGATAAGCATCTGTTAAGTAATCCAAGTTACCATCATTCTTCCCACACAAGATGCTAAAAGCAAGCTTCAAGGAGTAAATACTACTTTCTCCTCAGTGACAGGGGTAATCCTAAAATAGTTTAGCGAAAATCATTTACCAGAATCATTTCCTCCAGCATTTGAATGGCAGTATTTTTGAATACATCCAACCAATATCACCACTATGCTAGTTCTCTTTTTTACACTGAACTCGTACCAATCTACCAGTCTATGCCTTCAGGTTAAAAGGGTTAATATGAATTGGACCCTTACAGTGAAATCTCTAATCTTTACCCAGGGATTGTTGTTTAGAACCTTGGCTGAGTTCTGATGTAAAACCACATAGGGTTTATGGAGTGTTATCCCGCAGTTGAGGAAAACTTTTCAGAATGAACACTTTAAAAAGGGACTATTGCAAGTATATGTCACTATTTTAAAAAACAGAAAGACGTAGAGATAATTTTTATTTTCAGCTAAAAGTACACTTGCTACAAAACGATTCTCTACATATCAAGAGTAGGTAAGTTTCCAGTCGTGGGTCCAGTTGATTATCAGGGTCACTGATTCCTCACTACTATCTGTCATTGTACCCATGGGTTCACCATTTGGTCTAGTCAACCAAGAAAGGCAGATAGAAGCCTGGGACTCTGCTGGCGAAGAGACTTAATGCTTAATGCAGTATGGGTGTAGCAACCCCAAATCTTCCCTTTGTTTGAGTCTCTTTTATAGTTTCTTTATAAGGAAGGCCATTTATCAAAATGGTGTCTGCTCGTGGATTCAGTGGTCAGCCCTTGAAAGTGAAGTAATTGTTCCTTCAATACAGCAACTATGGAGGGATTGGCTTAAACTCAGGAAGAAGGGGTATGACCATTTTAGAAACATAAAGTGGCACAAGAAGTTAACAGGCAGTTAACTTTACTAAGTAACGTAATTTAGAGAAAAAAAAATCTTGATTTGTAGCTTTCCTGAGAACTGGCTCCAGTATCTCTTTGGACTGAAAACTAGAGTCATTTCACTAATACAACAGTAACTTTTAAGGAATAAAAAGACATGATGAATGTACCATCCTCAACATATTCAGAAAGACAGATGCTAAATGTGTGTATACATGTGTGATGTATACATGTGTATACATGTATGTGTCTCTGTACAGCACCAAGCATTCAAAATAGGCTTTGCACCACGCTCCATTTGTTTTCCAAACAACTTGCAAATATAAAATGACTTTCTATGTACCAAGATCTATAGTGAAAGAATAATTCCAATGAATAAATTGACATTTTAAACATCAGGTTTTAAATTATAGAATTCTTGTGAGTTTGATTACCATGAGTTAGTTTCAAGAGGTACCTTCTCTGGTGTACTGTCAGTCAAGCCTACGATGCTAACAAGTCCCTAAGCATGGTGATGGCACCAAAAAAGAAGCAGTCTAACAACTCAAGAGAAGTGCTCTAAAACAACAGGTCTTCATTGTAACTCAAATGACATTGATGTAGCAGTAATGTCTGCAGGGTTTTTTTTGAAAACTACAAATATATATATAGTAAATTTAAATGTGAATATAACAGTCGGATTTTTCTTTTATTTTTTTACTATTTTATTTTTCTTTATATTTGTTATCTTGTGTTCTTACCTTGTATAATTTCTCCTCTTGCATGTTCTCCATACCCATCTTCATTGTTACGCTTTCCCCCCTCCGTCTTTGAAATCACTGCTATGGCATTAGCACAGGTTTCCTAAACCTAATATAAATGATATCCTAACTTAAGTATTGTACTAGCTTACACGAACCAAGCTTAGTTTTACATAGAATTAAAATTCTGTTTTGAAAATCCTCAATATAATTTATAAATTCTACATATGGATAAGATAGCATGAGAACAATTAGACTTTAAATTCCGTCTACCAAAAATAATTATTTGCATTTTCTAAAACACTAAAAAACAAGCCCTATAAAATGTAGGTTGCACTAAAACAACTCCTTTATTTTTCAAAATAGGTGGGTTTGGAACCAAGCTGGCAAAGCACTTAATCTATAAGTGACTGACATTATTTCTCTTACAGATGATTTAGCTCCCATGAATTAAATTGTCTTGTTTTTCTTTTTTTCTTGTGATAAAATTGTTAGCCTAGACTGAACTGCTTGGCCAAAATTTGATCTCTTTAAATAACAAATAAAATTTCCATACTTTTTCCCTAGGTAAGGAAGAAGAATTTATGTGTAAGGATACCACTGCAAATGAAAAATTAGAAAGGAATAAAGAATATACATACCAATGGCTTCATACACAGGTTGGGGTTCATGAAACTAGTTCCAGAAACATGAAATGGTGAGGTCATTTCCTTTAAATTAGATTTTTGTATTGCAAATACATCTTGAAAACTGAAACCTAGGTTAATTGTTCTAAAACAAACATGACTTTATATAGCCAAAGGCCAATACTCTACATTGCCAGGTTATAAATGGCCTCTTATGTAGAATAGATTTGATCACTGTTTATATTTTTCACCATAAAATATTCAAGAACTTAGTTTCTGTATTGCTTAAAACCAACACAAATGATTGATGGTGATGATGAACCACACAAATGATTCTACTTTATAAAGTAAAATGCATGGTATTGATTAACTGTTTATAAATATCATATGTATTGGAGGTATAGTATTTTATTTTATGTTATTTTTGTTATCATATATGTTTGGCAGTTAAAATTATAATTCAACCCTGATGCCACGTTACTAGTCATGTAACTGATTTTCAATGATGTCTCAATGCTTTAGTTTCCTCTTCTTTATAGTGAGATGATAATAACTTATCTCTCTACTTCACAATAGAAGTGAGCTCTCAAGGTTGAGGGTATCAAATGTTGATGTCCCTTAGCAGCAAACAAGGTGCCTTGAGCTTAATAGGTAATCAATAAATTTTTATTACATTAATGTATGTATTAGTTTTCTAGGGCTGCCATAACAAAATACCACAGATTGTGTGGCTTTAAGAGCAGAGATGTGTCTATATTTTCTCACAGTTCTGGAGGTTATAAGTCCAAGATCAAGGAGTCAGCAAATTTGGTTTCTTTAGAGGTCCATCTCCTTGGCTTGCAGATGGCTACCTTCTCACTGTGTCCTCACATGACCATCCCTCCACCTGTGTTATCTGTGTTTTAACCTCTTCTTACAAGGACACCGGTTATATTGGATTAGGGCCCACCCCTATGACCTCTTTTTACCTTAAGTACCTCTTTAAAGGCCCTATCTTCACATAGTCATATTCTGAGGTATTGAAGATTAAGATCTGAACATATAAACTTTGAAGGAACAAAATTCAGCCCAAAAAATGTAACATAAAGCACTTACGTGCATAACCACTAAACCAAAGTTTTAAGGAAAAAGAAGTCTGGATATAATATTTTGACATAAATTTTTAAAAATTGAAGTATAGTTGATTTACAATGTGTTAGTTTCAGGTGTACAGCACATACCTATTTTTTTTCATGTTCTTTTCTCTTATAGGTTATTACAAAATATTGAGTATAGTTCCCTGTGCTATACAGCCGACATAAATTTTTAAGACTTTCATTTTAGCTACATATATCCACAAAACAGTAAAAAAAGAAGCACTATTATAAGCATTTATTAAATATGTAAACCAGTATTGAATCTAAATGTAGATGACACTTTGGAAACATTTCCAGGGATTGTGGGTGATAACTATTTAAATGAATAACAAACAAATAAATCTACAATTATGAGGGCTGAAACTTAATTTAGCAGAAAATTATAATGTGCAAAAATGAAACCTTTTTTTATAATATATACAAATGGAAACCTTTGTATGTAGTCAATTCTATCCATATAATTTCTTTAAAAACATGGAAAAGAAAGTGAAGAATGAAAGTGAAATTAAAACATTTCAAAATCTGGATTGTTATATCCTATTTCATTGTGAGCAAAGAAAGTAGGAATAAAGCAATCAACATTTGAGACTTTTTTATTTTGCTGAGTATTCTAATTAATGCAAGCACAATTTATTTTATGTTGGTATTAATCAATTTAGCATAATTCATAACATGACATTCTTAGGACTGTAAACAAATATAGTATAACCCATAGCTTACCATCTGTATTAACCAGGTATAAGAGGTCTGGTTTAGAAATCTAAAAGCATCTGTATAGATAATGTGAAAAATACAAGCAAAATGTTTCAGGATGTATTTTAGATATGCTTAAACATTTCACAACATCCCTTACTCCTAAATAAGTTATGTTTAAACATATAATGCAACAGGCAATTGTTGATGGATTTTCTGTTTTGAAAATACAACATAATATATAAAAGAAGATATAGGTAGTAATATCTTAAGAAAAACTGTTTTCAAAAACAGAAGTTCTTGAAAAGCCAAATATCAACAGAAGTTCATTGTGAGCATTAGTATAATGCCTTAAATACACCAGAGCTATTTTAAAAATAGGAAGTTTTGCCTTTCTTATAAGTAATATATATAAGTACATGTAGTAAAATATTTATATTTTCTATAATTTATTAGCTATGGTTATTGGTACTTTCAGATTTTTGATCTGTGTATGTGCTTATGTTCAGCAAAGAAGGGTAGCATTAAAGTGCTGTTTAGAAATCTAAATTTCATGTCAAACTGAATTTTAAAATGATGATGAAAATATGTAAATTTGTATGTATTTTTGCATGTCACCTAATTTAAGAAAACTATTATTTCCATTTTGTAAATTATTTATTTCTCCCAAAATTTTCATTGGGCATGCCTTTCATAGTCTTCCTCTACATTTATATAATGATATGATTTCTGTTTCTGTCACTATGCAGCAATCACTTCTTGCCTGAGTTAGATCCAGATGTACTTAATGGTGGAAGAGTTCAGCTTGTGGTAAGAAATGTGTTTAAAGCTCAGAAAAAATGTTGTGCATACCAGTACTCAATAAATGGCACTTTGGGCTTCCCTGCTGGCGCAGTGGTTGAGAGCCCGCCTGCCGATGCAGGGGACACGGGTTCGTGCCCCGGCCTGGGAAGATTCCACATGCCACGGAGCGGCTGGGCCCGTGAGCCATGGCCGCTGAGCCTGCGCTTCCGGAGCCTGTGCTCCGCAATGGGAGAGACCACAACAGTGAGAGGCCCGCGTACCTCAAAAAAAAATAAATAAATAAAAATAAATGGCACTTTAAGATATGTCCATAAGTAGTGTAAATTATGAAAATACCACAACTGTATCTTTTTGGGATAATGTCAAAATGCTATGTATTAAAATAGTACCATGTTTTCTTGGCTTGTAATATAACTTTAAAATATGATATTACTTTAAAATATTAATTCTATATGGTAGATTTTAAAATATTAGCATGCTACCGTATTTTTTAAAATACTCTGGACAAGAAGTTGTATGATAACGTTATTTTCTAGAATATTTTAAGAGTAGGATATTTGAGGGAAACAGCAAATTACCCTCACAACTCAGGAAATCAAACCAGATAAAAATTAGAAAGTAATTGTGACCTCCACCATTCTAAGTAATAAAGTGTAAATTATTGGAGCTCAGGACTTCCCTGGTGGTGCAGTGGTTAAGACTTCGTCTTCCAATCCAGGGAGTGCAGGTTTCGATCCCTGGTGGGGGAACTAAGAGCCCACGTGCCTTGCAGCCAAAAAAACAAAACATAAAACAGAAGCGATATTGTAACACATTCAATAAAGACTTTTAAAAAATGGGCCACATCAAAAAAAATTATTTTTTAATTGTTGAAGCTTTAGGAACAACCAAGTTCTAACTTGGTCACCAGAGTGTAGACTCTAGACAGTATAACTAATGGGCATTGCAAAAGTCAGTTGAACTATATATATGCTATTAGAAGGAAGACTATATTAGCAGAAGGAGAATGGCCAATATGGAGTCTAGAGAAAGAGTCCCCAAACAAGAAATTTTAAATGTGTTTCCAGAAATTTCCAGAGAAGAGGTTACCCTAACCAATGATGGAAGTGTGTGGCCTCCTTGGCAGGTGAAAATGGATGCATCAAGTGACCCTAACTTTATGACACCTTCCATTTATGTCAACTAGTAAATATTCCTTGCTCAAATTCTACATTCACCAAGAAAACTGATTATAATTTAACTTACCACGTAGAATTTAGTATAAAAAGATAATGTATTCCCTAATGGGAACTAGCTAGTATTATCGTATCCAGAGCAGTTATTCATCATTCTCATGAATAACTCATTCAAGGAGTTTTCCTGAAAGAGGAGAAAAATTAGGACAATAGCTAAAATTAGTGTGTTTATGAAAATATATAGAATCTATGTACATATTTGAAATAATCACTCAGCAAGTATTTTCTTGCATTTTAATAGAGATCCCTGTGGCAGAGTGACATGTAGATTACCCTAGGAAAATTGGTACCTCAGGCTATTAACACCCTACGTGTTATTGACTAGCACTTTTGCACAGATTTTTGTGTGGCCACTTTGGAGCAAGAATGGGGAATATAAAAGTGCCAAGGAATGCCAGGATAAAGGAAGGGATATTACATTTAATTATTATACCTCTAAAAATGAATGAAAACAGATTGGGTAGATTACTAATCAAAATGGTTCTATGAGATTAATGCTCTGACATTAATCTCCTTCCTCCCTATCCCACTATATTATACTACCTACAAATGTATGGCAAATACATAGCAATGATAAATGATTTTTTTAATATGTTGAAGAGGTACAGCTGTACACAAAACAAGGTAAGTATTAATAGTAGTAGAACAGACTTTTTTTTTTTTTTTTGAGTCAAGACAGGGGAATGGATCAAGGATTTATGCAAAAAGGATACTGGGGTAATTGAAGGCCAAGAGTGGAAATCATGCAGGGTGTTGGAGAATAAAAACACCCTACTAGTGGGGGAACTTGTACAGATAATTGCACAACTGGGACCAGGCCACAACTAAGAGGAAAATCTTAAGATTTTAAAAAGCTGCAACTGCTGCTACTATAAGATCCTCAAAGACATAAGAATAACACCCATAATAAAAGGACAGAAAATTATGGAACAAAAATGATCAAATTTTAATTAAAGGAGAGATGGATATGCAAATAAGCCTATTATAAATTCTGGAAATAAAAAATATCATTGAACTGAACCCTCGACTAGACATCATAGAGAATTAGTGAATTGAAAGTTTATTTACCAAGGAACAATAGATTGACAGCTAACATCATATCAGAACAAGGCATACCAAAAGACAATGGAGTTATTTCTTAATAATAGGGATGAATATAAATATCATCTAGAATATTCATCACTAACCTTCAAAAGTGAGGACAGTTAGACATAATCAAACGTTCAAATGCTGGGTTTTGATGAAGCTAATAAATAACCTCTCTGTCTTCCAAATGGGATTAAAGCATATTGTATGACAGACAGGAATGAGAAAAATGGAAACAAGATATTATTTTACTTACTTCCACATATATACTTCAGAAGGCATGTCATAGAGCTAGACAATTATATTGTTTATTAAATTTATCCCCCCAAAACGCTGGCATTTTCCTGCAGAAGACAGTCATAGTTCAGGTTCTCCAGAAAACATACTCTGAGATTCTGATATTTGAAAGCAGGATGTTAATTGGGGAGGCTTTCAGGAACAACTCCTTTGAGGGATGAAAAAAGCAGGATTGAGCAGAAGGAGAAGGTGAATTTTCAAAAGAGTTAAATGATAAATCTTAACATTAATATGTGCAAGGCCCCTACAATGATAACTACCAAACATTGCTTATAAAAAAATCAGAGATATACCACATGCATTAATAGGAAGACTCAAATTGTAAGATGTCAGTTCTTTCCAAATGATCTAAGTTAATGATAATAAACTTTAGAAAGCTTTTTAGTAGAAATGGACAGATTTTTAAAATGGAATTTTAAATATGAAAATGCATAAGACCTAGAATAGTCAATGCACTCTTGAAAAGGAATAGTAAGGAGAGTCACACTATTTGATTTCAAGACTTGCTATAAAACCCCAGTAATCAAGACTGTATGTTATGTTCATAAAGAAAAAAAAAATCAATCAGTGGAAAAGAATAGAGAGTCCAGACGAATACCATACTTATAAAGTTAATTGATTTCCTTAAAGATACTAAAGCAATTAAAAAGAGGGAAAGAATAATTTTTTCAACAAATAGTGCCTGGCAACTGGACATCTACATGGAAAAAAGAAATGAATCTCAACTCCTACTTCACATCTTACTTAAAAATAAATTTGAGATGAATCGTGGGTCTAAATGTAGAAGCTAACATTATAAAAATTCTCAAAGAAAACATAGTATGGTATTTTCAAAAACCTGAGGTAGGCAAAGATTTCTCAGATAAAACAAAAAAAGCATAATCAAAAAAAGAAAAAAGTAAAGGTTACTTAGTAACTGACATTGTTTTCTATTTTGAAAGAAACAATCTTTTGGATATTAATGGCTTAGATGATAAGGTTTTTGGAAGGCATGTGTTCACAAATATTTTCTTGACATGTAGGTATTGTCTTGTTTGGAGGAGGGTGGGATTTCTGCGTTTTAAGTAGGTGTAGTGAAATTATGTCATTAAATTGAAGCAGATAAAACCTGATTTTAAAATCCTGAGGCTTACAGATAAAGCCTCTTTAGCCAGCAGGAGAGTCCCCTATGTGGTTAACATGTTTTTCCTTGTTTTGTAACTGGTCTCACCAAAATTGTGGTATTGCTTTGATAGTTACCCCTTATTCCTGACTGGTTCTTTTGATGTCTTATCATTGATGGACGTATTCTAATGGGAACATTAAATACGTACTCTTGTGCACTAATTGAAATAAAATCAAGAAAGAATGTGTTACATTTTTTAGACTAAAATCACAAGTGTAAATTGGAAGCCAATTGTTATTTATTTCATTTTCAACAGTTTTCTACTGAGGTTTTTTGACAAAACAATTGTATCACTTAGCCAGATACATTTTAAAAAGTGACTGATGCTATAGAATGGTTTCTATTCTGAGTTCAGTAATAGCAAACTTGCTCACTTAACAATGAGAAGGTCATGAACATGGGTGGGAAGGTGGGAAGGGGATGTAAAGGAGAAGAGCAAAGATCTGGATCTGAAAGAAGATTATCTTTAGATTCAGGTTTCATGAGTTTTTGTAGCTCATCATATGGGGATAGCTTTTTAACCACAGCGATGGTTTTATGGCTTTATTTCACTCTATTTAAATTTTTCTCACATCAAATATTAAGGACAATGGTTTCTCACAGGACTTCAAGCATTCTGTGGTTTGGGTGAAATCCCAGCTACCTTGAGGCTGCTTTGCATTCCATCATGGCATTTTCTCCCACTTCAGGGCTGAATCCTGATAAATCCTTACTTAATGATATTAGACATTATGTAAAAACAATATTTTATAGTCAAGAAGTGACCCTTTCAACTCTTAAGTTCAGCCCAAGATAGTAATAAAAGTTCTGAGAGTAATTTTAGATGAAATAAATTACCTAACATATATGTCCTTAAAATAAAATATCTTGAAATTTCTATCTATCCTTACTCCCAAATTAGACTTAATATATAGTATTTTTATATTAATAATGACTATAAGGAGAAGGCAGAGATCTTTTCTGACTTTGTAGTATACAAATATATGATGAAAGGCATTTTAGGGAATTTTATAAGTAGTAAAACATAAATATTGCAGAAAATAATCCAATGTGACATTTCTAACATTCAATTAAGAATTAAATAATATCCTTGGTAAATAAATGATGTTAAGTTATTTAAAATTTCATCAGTTGCCTTTAAGATTGATTTTCATCAAAATTACTGTACTAAAGTATTTTCTTTTGTTGTACAGACTCAAATAGCAAACCTCAATTTTAAAATTGGCTCTTATTTGCAAAAAATGCTTTGACATAGTGCATTTGTTCTGCCTGGGCAGAAATAAAGGATTGTGGTATCATTTTGAAGAAGGTTGTTTGACAGAGCCTGTTTGTTTATTTGGGGTAATGTGAGCTGCATTCAGAAAATGTCATATTTTGTTTCATGATTGTATACATTCTCTCCCACTGCTCCCAGGCAAGGCTTGTAAGCAGAGAAGACATGGATTTAGACCTTTTTTCCATGACCAGTGGAAGTGCTTTGTCAGTGAAGAGAGAAAAAAGAAATCAGGCACACAGACACTCAGCAGGATCTTCAAGTAAGTTGTGGTTTCCTTCAGAATTAATTTAGAAATCACAAATGAATTGATGGAAACTAATGCCAGCAAGCATCCTTTAACAGATAAGGGGTAGGATGCCAGCAACCACAACTGCCCAAAACTATGCATTTGAATTTTTTCCTTCTTTAAATGTCTTCTTTTGATATAAACAGAATTAAATTATTTCAAAATTAATAGCATCAGTTTTTATTTTAATTGTATTCTGTGACTCAGTGGTCTACTCCCCCACCCCCCAACCCCCATGGATTGTATTGAATTCTTTGATCATTTAGTTCTAAAAGAATTTGTTTAGGCTAATTGTAAAAAGTTGGATTTATATATCAAAGTAGTGTGTTTTGGTCTATTGTCATTAATTTAATATATATTGTAAGTAAAGTTTGTTTTTGAAGGAAATTTTTTTTTAAATAACAGATTTTAGATAAGAATTTTATACTGTCAAAACCATGCTCTTAAAAACTATTTCCACTGAAAAGATGACAGTTTATATTTCTTAATGATGACTTTTTCCAATTGTAAACTTGTCACACACATCTGTTATCTTTAATTTGGTAATATAACTATATATATATCATGGTTTCAACAAGAATTGCATAGCAGTTCTTAACTCTGAAAAGATTGTAAACATTAAAAAATATCTGTATCTTAGGATATTTGGGGGTAATACAGCATAATTTTTTCAAACTCTTCAATTAACTTACACTGTAGAGATTTTGAAATATCTTCTACAGTGTTATGGTATATGAGTATAAAAGATGTTTCATTTAATACCGTATTTTGTTAATTTTCCCAAAGTATACTGAACCTCAAAAGTCCACACATTAACTTACACTTCATTTTAAGGAACAGTTATTCTATAAAAAGATTTATTATTCATTGATGGTATGGTTATATACACACAAAGTCAATATTTGATTGAATATGAACAATTCAACAGTCCGCATGATGCTCTTCAGATAAATGAAAACTTCTAAATGGTTCTCTGACTTTTCATCCAGATGCTTGGTATTATTAGATTACAGTCATTTAAATCCATTAATACATGCAAGTTCATTTTGATAAATTTTAATTTTGTTTTAAAATTATTCTTTTAATATGTCTAACTTAAAAATATTTCCCAGCCTTCAAAGTTCTTAGAGTGCTTGAATTTTCCTTACTTAATTATAGAATCTGGTCATGAAAGGTTACTCTAGTCAATATGGTTAAGAAATATTTTAGGTTCATTCACCTAAGTAAAATTATTCATTTAATATAAATTTTCTACAGCAACATAATGTGTTAATTACATCAATTATATATATATATATACATATGCATTTCAGAAGGAAATGTGCCACACATAATAATGAATATTGCCATATCCATTTTAAGCATTGCCTATTACAAACTCATATCACTTCGAAGCAGTGTAGGTAAAAAGAAACAAACCAAATAAAATGTTAACAAAAATTGCCTTTTCACTGTACAGAATAACAAAGCTTCTGTTCATAATGTACCATCTGAATGTTAAAACATAAATAACTCAATGTCAGCAGCTATCCTGAAATGCACAAGCTTCATCTTTCACTTACATAGACACTGAATCATAGATTTTAGAGTGTACAAGATCATTATAGAGAGTTCATTTCTTAACACTTTCTCTAAGAAACTGTAGTAAGGCAATTCTCACTGTAATTTCAATTAGTTTGTCAACAAGTGACATTATTGCAAACACTACTCATCACTAAATCTGTTCACTTAGTGACAATTTAAGACAAGCCACTTTAGAAAAATAGAGTTTTTATTAAATAACAGAATGAATATGAATAAATACTACTTGCTGAATTATTGTCATTACTAGTTTACTATAATAGTCATGTAATATAATGGTAAAGGATGTGAGTGAGCTCAGACACCAGTTTGCCTAGATCTGTATCATGACTTAATTTCCTCATCCTTAAAATGGGAATGATACCTACCTTGTAGAGTTGTTTTAGGATCAAATGTAGCACATTTAGAATAGAATCTGGCTCAGAATAAGTGCTTAGTAAATGTTCTTTGTAATTGCTACCCACACATAGCTGTAAAAAAAAAAATCAATTGAGGTAAGAGTAAGATATTGAAGTCTCTAGTGTCAAGTCACACGGGCTAACGAGCTCAGCTTAAAAGAAATGTACTCTTAATAGTTACTTGACTGAAAACCCTGGCATAGCTTATTACCCATAGAAATCTTTTAACTCTCAAAGTCTTTGGGTCCTAGGCCCCCATGGTCCTGGGCCAACCACTTACAGTCTTGGTATTTTGAAAGCTCTTTTTCCAACAGCTGTCTCTCTCTCAAAATCTTGTCACCTTATTAAAATATTTCCTTTAGCTTTGCAAGCCAAATCTAGAGAGTAGTTTATGGGCTGCAGCTCTAAAATTCTTTCAGCCTTTGAGCTTTTCTAGGTATTTCTCTTTAAATGTTGCTGTAATATTTGTAACATGTATTCTTTACAATTAGATACATTCAGGTTTAAAAACCCTATTCCACCATCACATGTAAGTTGTGTGACCTTGGATAAATTATTTAACCTCTGAGAATGAGTTTATGATCTATAAAATGGAAGTATAATGTCTATCTCATAGAGTTGTAGTGAGGAATAAATAAGTAAAAATATATGTAAAGTATGTGATATATTGCCTAGTAATAAGTAAGGGTTTAAAGTATAGTCCTTGTTGTTTGTATTGTTTGTTATTGTTGTATGTTTTATGTTGCTGCATTACTTTAAATAACTTCAAAGTGGAGTTGTCTTCCTTTTCTGTGTGTCAAATAATTCCAGAACCACTGTACTTTCAGCATGCTATCCATCTCAAGCAATACTGTCTTTTCTTAGAGAATTTCCTGGTTTTTTGTCCTTTTCCTTTTAGGTCTTATTGCTCTCTTACAGAAGGCCAAGGGGATCTTCTGCTACCTATCTTTATAATCTATCTAATGACTTGAAAAGAGATGAAAGAGGTCACATTCTTATTTTAAAATGTGCCATTTATAAAATGACTATGCCAAGAAATTTCCTCATTTAGACAATATTTAGATAAAAGTATTTGATTTCCTTAAACGGTTTTGGTTTTGCTTTTCTCGATTAATGTTCCCATTTAATATTTAAAATAAAGGATGCATTACAGTAATAGTAACTTTATTGCTCTAGCAATTTATAGCTTAACCAATTTCTTTTAATTATCTTTTCTTATTTATAATGATTATTTTTCTTTGATAGCTAATATAAATGAGACTTAGAGAGTTTATTTAATTTGACTTTGGCACAAAAAAAACTTAGCAAGGGAAAGCAGCAACTTGAACCCATCTTTTCTTATTCCAAACTCAGTGCTATATTGTCTTCTGTTCTTCCTTGGGCCAAAATATATAGCTTAGTAAGAATAGAACATAATTAATGTAGTTCCTCTTATTCATTCATTCAAGAGTCATTTATTGATTGATCATTACTCACTGTATACCTAGTTTAGGTTTCCAGTTGCCTTCTTCTCATCATCTCTGCACTTTCCAGGACATACTCCATTTTCAAAGTTAGCCAGGGACTGAGAATCCACAATACCTCTGTAAGAGTGCATACTCAGCCCCAGATCAGCTTCTTCTTTGAGCATGTCTAAATTCTCATGAAATGTAAGCCCTTTTAATATGGTACTGAATTTTCTGAATATGGAAAAAAATATTTTTCGGAAGTAAAACAGCTAATGTTGTTGGAGTGAAGAAGCCTTCTTGGAGGCAATTGACCTGTACCTAGAATGACATTTGGGATTTAAGTAAGGAAAAAAGTGGAAATAAATCCACTGAACAAAGGCAAAGGGTGAAATATATTTGTGAAACTTTGAGGAGTCTGTCTGGACCAGAGGTTCCACATACTGAAGTAATGTACAATAAGGTTGAATTAAAAATGAAGCCTAGTTTCAGGTAAGTTTGAAAGCAAAGTGGAGGAATTTGACTTTCCTACTGATAATGAGTAACAAATATTTCTGAAAATACCTTAGTGTTTCAGAAAGCCTAAGATCAGTTGAAGAAAGGCCTTCTGAGTCAATCCTAACATTATACAATGACTCCAATATATTGACAAAGTAATTTTACAGCTCTTATCAAAAAGGGTTAATTTGATTATCAAAAGTACAAAGTGAAATATATAGTTTACTAGATGTCAGCGCTCTGTAGTATGTGGAGATTGAGAGACTAAGTTGGTAGCTAAAGCAAAAGTAGATTTCAAGGATGACCATTAAAGTTTACTCCAAATTTACTAAGTACATTCCATTGACATAAATTAAAATTTGCAAGTCAAGAATTATTAGCATGTTATATATTCATGTATGTCTGTATGTATATGTGTACATATTTATGGTATCTAATTTGTACATAGCTGCAGTATACACACGTAATATGCATTTATAATCCCTCACTGAGTAAACTTAAGACTTAAATGGTGTTGCATATATCTGTGGGTCATTACATAAACCACATCATGGATACGTAGTGGGTGCAAGCAATTGCATGCCTACAATAAGCAAAGCACTCTACAGATCATTAAGCAAGTACAAGGATGGAGAGGGACAAGAGTTAGAACAGCCAACACAGTGTTGAAGGAGAAGAACAAAGTTGGAAGGCCAACACATCCACTTCAATACATACAATAAAGAAAAAAGCAAATTAAAATGAGATACCACTATACACCTATTAGAGTGGCCAAAATCTAGAACACTGACAAAACCAGATGCTGGCAAAGATGTGGAGCAATAGGGTCTCTCATTCATTGCTAGTGGGAATGCAAAATGGCACAGCCAC
This sequence comes from Neophocaena asiaeorientalis asiaeorientalis, assembly GCF_003031525.2. Taxonomy (NCBI): domain Eukaryota; kingdom Metazoa; phylum Chordata; class Mammalia; order Artiodactyla; family Phocoenidae; genus Neophocaena; species Neophocaena asiaeorientalis. Next base: position 236,307 of record NW_020185339.1, on the reverse strand, counting down.
TTTGGAAGACAGTTTGGCACTCTCTTACAAAACTAAACATACTCTTACCATAAGATCCAGCAGTTTTGCTCCTTGGTATTTACTCAAAGGAGTTGAAAGCTTACGTCCATAGAACAACCCGCACATGGATGTTTATAGCAGCATTATTCATAATTGCCAAAATTTGGAAGCAACCAAGATGTCATTTAGTGGGTGAATGGCTAAATAATCTGTAGTACATCAGATAATGGAATATTGCTCAAGGCTAAAAAGAAATGAGCTACCAAGCCATGAAAAGACATGGAGGAAACTTAATTGCATATTAATAAGTGAAAAAAGTCAATCTGAAAAGGCTACATACTGTAATGATTCCAACTATGTGACATTCTTGAAAAGGTAAAATTGTGGAAACAGTAAAAATGTCAAAGGTTGTACGGGGTTGGGTGGAAGAAGAATAGGTTGAGCATAGAGGATTTTTAGGGCAGTGAAAATAATCTGTATGATACCATAATGATGAATACATGCCATTCATTATACATTTTTCCTGACCCATAGAATGTACAAAACCAAAATCCAAGAGTGAACTGTAATGTAAACTGTGGACTCGGGTGGTTATATTTTGTCAATTTAATTTCATCATTTGTAGCAAAGGTACCTCTCTGGTGGGGATGTTGATAATGAAGGAGGCTATGCATGAGTGGGGGCAGGAGATATATGGGAAGTCTCTGTACCTTCCTCTCAATTTTTCTGTGAACGTGAAACTGCTCTAAAAAAATAATCTTAATAAAAGTGAGGAGGGGAAAAAAGTGAAAAGAAAAGCTCAGAAAGGTGTTCCTTACCAGCTATTGCCTGAGATTTCCTTTGGAATAGGTGGGATTTAGCTTTTAATTTTATAAATAAATTGTCCAGAGCAAAGGATGCAGAAAGTTGTAGAGCTGAGACTCAAATCTGAGTCTCCTGATTCCTAGTGTAAAGATATCAATTGCTTCCCATCCAACTTGTCTGCGTCATGAATGCTTTGCTTCTATCTATCTCAATGTAAAGATGGGACAAAAAGGCAATATTATAAATTATGATTTCTTTTTTTAAAAAAGTACAAAGGGGAATTGTATATGCTTAGCACATAGAAAGCACTTAAGAGAATAAATGAATTTATCAGCCATTGTTGCTTTTCTCCTACATCTTATATTCATATCACCTTATTTTTCAATGGATATTATCTTCTCCAGAACAAGGGAAAACATTTCCATTAACATTTTATGTCCTTCTCTCTAAACTGTTTGTATGAGATTTATACTAGTAAATGGTTACAGATTTTAAAGAAAGGTTGTAATATGTTATAAATAACACTCTATTATGGAATTCAGTCAACATGAAGATGGAATTTTGAAGGACTTAGCCTCTATCAGGGAGGAAAATCTAAACACTTTATTTCAGATTCCATTGGCCACAACAGTGTGGTACTAATTTTCCATGTTTCTTGTTTATTCTCCTTCTCCCCTGTTAGTGGGTATGTTCCAGGGGGGCAGGGAATTTAACGGAGTATCCTTGGTGCCTAGACTAACTCTGGCACATGGTAGGGCCTTTGATGTATATTTGATGAATGAATTAATGTATGAATGAATGAATATGGCCATCCTTTAGCTGCATTAGAGCCAGAAAAGAGAATATCTGACATTTTTTTCGAGTTCCGTAGCGGGAGGCAGGCTGTACTGACAAAGAAGGTGGGTGGAAGGTTTACTGTTTGGTAGACATTCAAGTATCTGCCAAGGCTTCTAAAAGCACCTGGCCTGTTCAAACTCCTGGTACTATTATCATTAAAGAGGACAATCTACCTAAATGGCAAGGATTTCCTTCTGGGTGAGTCTTTCAAACAGCCCAGATCATGAGCTGTGAGTTCCCATAGATCTAGCCTACATGAAACCAATCCTGTCATTTGTTCATTCAAAAATATGTACGGAGTGCTCCTTGAAGGCCATCGCATCATACAGGGGAAAGAGTGCTGAGCATAATTCTGGCCTTCATGGAGTTATAATCTACATAAGTATCTACTGTGACAGTCTGGGTCCAATCAGGAGATAGTTATTGTAAAATAGGTTAAACAGGGAAAGCTTAAGTGTTACTTATGCTAAAGGAACAAGTATAAAATATAAGGAATGGTATATCCTAGGGCTGAGGAAGAGCACCCAAGGAAGATAAACTTGAAAGTTCGGACTTCATTGGAGAAGGTGTGGTTTGGCCACTGAATAGCAGAGAAGTTCTTGGTTTAGCCAGACCAAGGCTGGTCTGGGGTTACAGGGCAACTCTCTGGAGTAAAGGAGGGGGACAGGTGATGAGCAGTGGGTAGCGTGGGCAGTGAGTGGACTTGATAAGGGCAGAAGGTGTGCAGGCTTTGTTTCCCTGTGGAGAGGACAGCACACAGGTTATGGTTAGGTCGAACCTGCAAGGTTGCAGAGGGATCATGTTCTGGGCCTGTGGCTCAGGCAGCCTGTATCAGAGGGCCTCAAACCCACAAGGCCAACCCCACCACCTCCATCTATGCCAGAAATTGCAAAGCCTCTTCCTCTGGCAGTGACCCTTCAGTACCCTCTACTGAGAAGGCTTCACGTTTTTCTCACTTTAAAGGAGAAATGCTTAAAGGAATTCTTTTATCACAAAACATGTAATGAAGGGTGTATTCATTGCTAAGAGGCAATACATTGATAACTGACACATATGCATGTACTAAATTACTAGTCTCTGAATACAGTCATTTATATATATATGTGTATATGAATTATCAGTATATGTATGAAAAATATCCTTATAAAAATAAGTTGGACTCACTGTTCTCCCAAGGAGATTCACAACTTGGGCCAAATTAAGACCTAGTATTATTTTACTCAGGGTGTCTTAGGCTAAAAATCATGTTTAATTGAGAAAAATTGCAAAAAAATTTTTGCAATTGAGAAAAACTGAGAAGTATAAGAAGACCTCAAATTGTTAAGATAATGTTGTCCCATCATTCTCTTTCTACTAAGTTTTAGAAACTATTGAAACTTCCAGCCTATAAAGCCATGTCATTAACTAGGGAAAACAATTAACTAGGGAATGACTTTAATAAAGTATAGCATAGCACTTACTAAACTGGAATTGTGAAGCACAGAGGTGAGAGATGATTGATATGTCAATTTAATTTTTTTTTTTTTTTTTTTTTTTTTTTTTTTTTGCGTTATGCGGGCCTCTGACTGTCGTGGCCTCTCCCGTTGCAGAGCACAGGCTCCGGATGCGCAGGCTCAGCGGCCATGGCTCACGGGCCCAGCTGCTCCGCTGCATGTGGGATCCTCCCAGACCCAGGCACGAACCCGTGTCCCCTGCATCGGCAGGCGGACTCTCAACCACCGCGCCATCAGGAAAGCCTGTCAATTGGATTTTTAAACACAATGAGAGACAGTGTAGTATTGGTAAGAGTATGTGTTAAGAGATTGAGAAGTCAATTTCTAGTTCTGCCCTGGCTCCTCACCAGCTTGTTTGTGACCTTAGGTTTGGGAGGAAAAGGTACCCTGGAATAGTGGAAAGAAATTTGGAGAAGGACAGATTGAATTTGAATCCCATTTCTCACACATATGTTTTTGTGAGCTTAGATGAGATACTTCATGTTCGGTTTGTTCATTTAGAAAATATCCTGGGACTTCCCTGGTAGTCCAGTGGTTAAGACTCCACACTCCCAATGCAGGGGGTCCGGGTTCGATCCCTGGTCAGGGAAATAAATCCCACATGCCGCAACTAAGACCGGGCGCAGCCAAATAAATAAATATTTTTAAAAGTATATATATGGGCTTCCCTGATGGTGCAGTGGTTGAGAGTCTGCCTGCCGATGCAGGGGATACGGGTTCGTGCCCCGGTCCGGGAAGATCCCACATTTATATATCCTGCTGAAAATTAGATGAGTATATAAATATATATTTTGTGTTCATGTGGGAAGGGGGGGAGAAAAACAAACATAAATGAGATCCAAGAATTCTTATAGCTTTAAAATTCCATAATCTGCAACTAAAACAATAAAACTTTATATATGACAATTTTCCAATTAGAAGGCAACAGAAACTATTATTTCTAATGTTTTATTGTATGAAAATCATGTCTGTAACAGAAAATTTTCTCCATGCCAGAATACTTTTAAATGACCCTGATTTTAATCATTGCTTAAATTATCTCTGATTACTTGAGCTAAGCAGTCAACTGAGATGGGAAATAAATAAATCTTTCTTTTAAATGTTTTCTAAATAAAGATCAGAAAGGGCTTCCCTGGTGGCGCAGTGGTTGATAGTCCGCCTGCCGATGCAGGGGACACGGGTTCGTGCCCCGGTCCGGGAAGATCCCACATGCCACGGAGCGGCTGGGCCCGTGAGCCATGGCCACTGAGCCTGCACGTCCGGAGCCTGTGCTCCGCAACGGGAGAGGCCACAACAGTGAGAGGCCACAACAGTGAGAGGTCACAACAGTGAGAGGCCCGAGTACAGCGAAAAAAAAAAAAGACCAGAAAATTCCATCATCTATGAGAAATGATGGCTATTTCATAAAATCAAGTTGAATTTTAAAAATCTAGGAGTGCTTCTAAAACTCAACATGCTTACTAAAATAATTTGGCTTAAGAATATTCTACAGTAAATGCTTACTTAGTAGTTGATATCTTAATGTCCCAATATATATTTTGTAAAAGACAAAAACTTTTCCTATTGAGAACCCAGTCAACATTTCATAGGGTGGTATTTGGAAATTATCTTTAGCTTAATCTTTAGCTAGATAGTTACTTTTTAGAAAGAAGTTGCTTGTAAATTTTAAATTAAGTAGGGAACCAGCTATAGGCCTACAGGTAGGAGGTAATTTAATAAATAGGTTATCCTGAAAGTAATTAGTAAAGCCTATAAAATTTTGTACAAATATAAATTGTTATTACAGGAAAAACAAAGGAATTGCATGTTAGGCAGCTATCCTCATTAAAAGAAATTTCAGTTTTTCAACTTAGAGGACTGTGTGAAAGGTGGCCTTGGTTGGGAGATTGGGATTGACATATATACACTAACATGTATAAAATGGGTAACTGATAAGAACCTGCTGTATAAAAAAATAAATAAAATTTTTAAAAATGAAAAAAAAGAGGTGGCCTTCATTTTAAATCTGATTATTCTCATGCAGAATATTAATTAGAGAACCAGGCCTGCAGTCTCTCCTGAAAGAAGCAGTGTTATGTTTTGAAAATTCTAGTATATTTATGGGCAAAAACCAGAAGGAGAGAGAGGATTTCTCTCTTTTTTTAGGGGATCTCTTTTAAAAATAAGGCTAATAATGTTAGTAATACTTTAAGTCTACCCTGAATGAATTATACCTCTGAAGTTATTTGTGGCTGTTTTAATCAATGAACATTTAATGAACACATTATATATTATATATATTATATATTAGGCATGATTCTATCTCTAATAGAGATGATTTCAAATTCAATTAAATATCAAAATTCTAAATTTTTTAAAAATACAAGTAAGCTTGTGTACCTTATACTTAATATAGCAAATATTACAAATTTTTAAAAAAGTAATGCTTAAATTTATTTTCAAAAATTGTCTTATTATTTTCAAAAACATGAACAATATATCTTATGTGAAATAGCTTTGGTTTTTCTCTCTGAAAGTATTAATAACAAGTTTCATCCAACACAAAGATGTGTTAATGAATGGCAATGTTAATTTTTAATGTGGTAGGACCCACAGCTCTGGTCAAGAGCCGTCTCTCTCCACTCCTACAGTAAGGAAACTTGATTGGGTGAATACAGTTGTAAATATAGTTATAAATGACTTTAATTTATGAATACTAGTCACTGATGCTTCACTGGTGAATTTATCTCCCCATTTTGTCATCTTGCTGCTCTCCAAGCCTTCTGCCACCCTACTCCTAACCTGCATCTCCTTTGAAATTTCCCTTTTTCAAGGCTCCAAGTTCCCTAACTAGCATTTTGGCAGCTCTGCTACTTCCAACTGATTCCCTACATTCCATAACTTAAATTTACAAATCAATTAATTCCTCACTGGATGTATAGAAACGTTTTACATTTAACTTAATTTTCTGTCACATAGAGTGATCAAAAAGTGAGTGAAAGTTATGTTTAGTTATGTCCTTACCTGCATATTTTATAGTATAGACTGAAACTATATATTTAAAAAAAATTGAGTTTTGGTTCAATTGTCCAGTACTTAACTAGCATATTGATTTTACTTGTACATGGCCTTTAGAAACTCTAGGTAGCTATGTAATTCTGATACACTGTCCTCATATACTTTCTTAAAGAAAAAAAACATGTAGTTTCTAATATTCCATGTCTATTTTTGTAAAGTTCAAAGGGGACACTCATTAATGTTATTTTATTAAAGTATATGTTCATGTAATTCAGCCCAAATCATTCAAATATGGGAGTGTTCTTTGAAGGACTTCAGAAATTCTGGTAACACCTACTTTACAAAGACCTTGACAGGTGAACAGAAAGACAGTGACATAAGTGAAGGATAAGAAAGTCTGAAAAAAGTCTTTTGATAAAGTAATTCTTAAATTAAAAAATCATGTTGTAAGGGGAGGGATTAATAGGTGAAGCACAGAAAACTTCTAGGGCAGAGAAAATACTCTCTATGATACCATAATGATGAATAAATGTCATTATATGTTTGTCCAACCCACAGAATTTCAATACCAAGAGCAAGCCATAATGTAAGCTCTAAACTTCGGGTGATTATGATATAGTTTAATCAACGTAACAAATGTACCTCTCTGGGGAATGTCAATAATGGGGATGGCTGTGCATATATGCGGGCCAAGTGTACATGGGAAATCTCTGTACCTTTACCTCAATTTTGCTGTGAACTTTAAACTGCTCTTTTTAAAAAAATAAAGGCTTAATAATAAAGAAAAAAAAATCATGTTAAGGGTTATGATATAATACATAGATACAGGTAAGATATAGATATGGATACAGGTAAAGAAATATCTTTCTGTTGTTCTTCCTCAGCTTACAGAAATTAAGGATAGTATTGTTTTTCATTTATACCTTTTATTCATTTTTAGTTCATAGGCCTATTTCCCATAATGGACAGTTCTTTCCATTACAAGACATGCAAAAACAGATACACATCTCACATTTGCTGCCAAATGATTTTCTTTATGGTACTGTTATATTAGAAGCATACTTTATTTCTTAAAATTAAAAAAGATATTGTCTTCTTTTTAATAAAACTTAGTCATGTAAAGCCAAGTTTCACTTGTGTTACTGTCACTTACTTTTGGGCAAATACTTTAACTGCATTGCCTCAGTTTCCCCATTTTTAAAATGAGGGTGATATGTATCATGCACACTTTTATCGAGGATTAAATGAGATGGTGAATAAAAAATGCCAAGCCAGGGCCTGGAACATAATGGACTCCTAATGCCTGCTACTCCTTCAGTATGACATTTTCAGGAAGGTTATGAGTAAATGGACATTGGCAGAATTGAAGACAAATGCATGATGAGAAAATGTGGACGATAGCGCATAATAGTCTTTTAATAGACTTGATAGTAAAAAGTAATATAATTGTGTGCAAGCAAAAATATTGTTGATGCTAAATGCACAATAAAGAGGTTGTTAAAAAGCACACTGTAGTAATACCTTTAATTAACTGGCATACTTATAAATGATGGCGGTCTGCCCACAAAATCTTCTTATAAAATAATTCCATAATACCACTATCTATGTCAATTGTTGCAAAATTTCATAGTAGACGTAAAAATTGACTTACCAGATTTCCCATTTAAAATATTCAAACTTTACTCCTGCTCTAGATGTTATATTTTTCCCCAGATAAAAATAAGGTAAAAATAAGATTTTTATAAATAACTGTGGCCAAGTTAAACTTTTTTGTTCTGTGTATAATAAAATCTGGCTTTGTTTATCCTCTTGTTTCTTAGCTGAAGAGTTTGATTTTAAAGTAACACATCAGTAAAGAATCTTAGAGCTACATCATAGAATTACTATTTTAAAAAAATTTTGTTCAGCAAGAGCTTGTCTCTAACAATGTAAAAGTTTAAACTTTAAGGCTTTTATTTTATTATTGCTTAAACCATTAACTCTGATTTTTCTAGGTCTCAATTTTTTTGGCAGGAACTTTAATACAGATTTGTTAGGTCTTAATATTTTGTCCCTGAATAGACAAATACATTAACATTAACACTTCAACCCTTCAAATATTCCCATAATCAGAACTGGATAGTCAAAATTAATTACTATTATACCAAGAGCATGTTTACGTGGTTGCTGGAAACATCCAACAGACATATATTAAAATTCTAGCACAGAGTAGGGCACATAATAAATAGCTGTTGATTTAATGTCCTTTAACAGCTAGCTCAATACAGCCCGTTTCCAGGATCTGAGACAGTTTAATGAAACAGTCAACAATGATTCCAGACAGTTAAATATAACAGTTATTAGTAACCACAGAATAATGTTTACAGATCTAAAACAGTAGTTAGTTTCACCAGCAGTTGACATTATCCAGAGAAAGACAAATCTCAACTGTACTTGTGTGAGAGAACTAGTTGTACATATGTCAACTACATTTATTCTTTGTAAAAAAACAAAAGAAAAACCCAACTTACACACATTTTAACAGTTTTGAGGACAGGATCCATGTATGCTCTATTGATAATAGATTAAAGCATCATGTTTCTAACTGTAATATTTTAGTTCTTACCCCTTTCCTTCATAAATAAATAGCTTGACTTTGACTTTTTTTTTTTTTTTTTGGTTGTCGCTTTCCAACCGATTTCTTACACTAGCTAATGTGGTGCAAAAATAAATGGGTATGGTCAAATGTGAAATGCATTTGTCAAATGAATGAAACTGAAGTGCAATAATATAATAAATCCTCAGGCGAGTCATGTTTATTGTTGCCAAATGTCTCCCTGCTAAGAACTAATATGCATGAAAAGGGATAATGAAAGTTTCCATGAAAAGTTTTTGGGAAACCTATCCACAAGTCTTCACTATCTGGGAATGTGGAAATAAGTATTTGTTTTATACAAGTTCCATATGAGGATTGTAAGGATGGAATTATGAGAATAGAGTGAAATAGAAAGCAACTGTAGTATGATGGTTACTAATATTACTTGGCGCATGGAGGAATATTGACAGGGAAGCTTCATTGAAAGGCAGAATAGAACAGTGCCTGCTACATAATGGGCACTAAGTAAATACATATTGAATGAATGTGTAAATAAAAGGAAGAGTTTAAATTCAAGCTTTCAAAGACTCCAAGTGATCTTGGAAATCTAATTTAGGTTTTAAATATTTAAATTCCAAAGGATAACTGCACAGTGATAAACATTTGGGAATTTACTTAAAACGCATATTTTTGCTATATGTTTACTCTTGGCAAAATTAATTAACATGGGAAAATGAGGGGTAAGACAAGATTATTAGAAATTAGAGTGTTATATAAAAACTGGGTTGTTTCAAAGGAATACGCATATCAATTAAGGGTAAAAAATGCTCTCAATTATTAGCATAATTCATGCCATTACTCCTTAATTACAAATGCTTATGGACACTTAGTTGTAAGTATAATAAAATTGAATAGAGTCGTGAAGAGAATCATTTTAGAATGACTGGAGAATTTGGGAACAGACCTTTTCTGAATTGACAAGAATAACGGGACATATGACCTGATTTTTTAGAACCAACTGTGTGCAGAAGAAAATAGATGCCTAGATGACTTATAGATTTGTTAAATTTCATTCTTAATTCCTTACTGAGTTACACTTTTTATTACCTAGTCAATTTAGGAGGTTAAATACACAAGTATCTACTAGTTTGGTGGGAAGCCAGAAAAGCCAGGACAGAATAGTTATTTAAGGGTCACGTGACAGAAGGCAAATCTAATTCCGAAAAAATCAGAAAACCAATTTAGATTTTATAACCAAAAAAATAAATCACTCAAAAAAAGTTCCTCCAGAAAAAAAATTAAAACAACCTTGTTTTATTAGTCAATATTATTGACTAATATTTTATTAGTTGACTAATTGACTAATAATTTTATTATCAATATTAGTATAAGAACCACCGGATTTAAAGAAACAAAATAGTATTTTTAGCGCCACATTCTAGCCATCCTTGTCTGTGCAAACACACCTCTAAGAAGAAATCCACACAATAGTATGTTAAAAATAATAAAACCTGGGGAAACACTGTATACTATAGGGAGGCCTCAAAGATTCTAGATCAAATATGAATGGTAGCTATTATTAAAAGATGAATAAATGGGCAAAATACAAAAGTAAAAATCTACATTGTATAACAAAATAAGATACCCTACCCTATATGATATGTATTAGATTTTATGCTCATTAGGAATTGTTTTTTCAAAATAAATGTACATAGACAAAGCAAATTATATGTGTCATGTTGACTTAAAAAGCAACATCAGGCATCATGATTTTTAGCAACAGTAACAAATACTGTGGATATTTTTGTGACTATCAAATGTACCAAACCTAACTGGTTTGCTTTTTTATACGTCTCTTAAATATTGGGTAAGAAGGATAACTATAAATGTCATTGTCCAATTGGGATTTCAAGAAACAGGGAAATTTTATTAGTATTTTTATAAGTTATAGAGAAAGCTTCTATTCACTGAAAAAGCTTGAAAACAATTTCAAAAACAAGCAAAATCACCATGTTACATTGAGGCAATCTGAATGTGATATAAACAACCTGTTTATTTGTTTTATTTTCATTCTTAGTGTTAGACTTTATCTATCTATAAATACTCATTATAATTCAAGGCTGGATATAGCAATAGCCTTAAAAAGCAACTGTTATTTGAACACTGTAATATCTACCTCAACCTCAAACTTGCCCAGTGTAACTCACTCACAGCACTTAAATTGATGTAAACGCTTTGCTGCTAAAAATTTGTTCTGGTCACTTTCATTAAAATGTTGAATTTTTTTCCTTCATGCTTTACTTCTGCTGTATCTGCTGTTAAGCAGTACAATATGGGAAGGACTTTGAAATGATTTCTATATCCAGACACATAGTGTATCGACAAAAATCCGATGACGTATTACTATACATCATGAAATTTCTATTTTAACCTGTTTAAGGAAGTTTTTCTTATTCATACCAGGAGAGTCATTCAAAGCATTTTACATATTAAATTACTTATCAAAACACAGCATATATAGACCTTGACATTTGTTAAAGAACCAAGGATTTAACCCCTCCAAAATTTTAAAGGACCAGAACAAATCTTTAGCAGAACACAGATTATGTGGCAAGCAGTGAGTTACTGGAAGATAGAGTGTACTTATCAACACATACTTTCAGCATATATGTAAGAGACTGATTGGTTGATTTGTATGGTCACCTGCAAATATGCAGCCTACTGTTGTTTAAAAAAACATAAAATCTGTAACAATAATGTTGCAGGAAAGAGAACAAAACTGGCAAAGATCCTTTAGTTATAATTTTTTTATTCCAGTAACCCATCAGTAGGTCTAGCTCTAATATCCATTTTTTGAGGCAAGATTCTCTCACTATTGTATTTTCATGTGGGTAAGTAATTTCAGAATGATTATACATTGACTGTATTAAATTGCTTCTTTATTTTCTTTTTTTCATTTCTAGAGTAATCATAGGACAAAGTAACAGCTTTGCAATGAATGCCAATATGTGGTTCCTTCGTAGATCTGTTGCTTTACTCCTCAATGTTTCTGTATATCTGGTGGTTCAAGAATTTATATAACAAAGACTCTCACTATATGTAATGAGAGAATAAGCTATATCGATTACTGCTCAAATTGTTTATTTACATGTAGCAAAACAATAAAATGCAAGCTTATTTAATCACATCTAAAATATTGTTTTTTAAAAAGCTATATATTCACATAAGTATTTATGTAATTTTAAAGACTAATTTCCTACAGCGTTTTCATTCCACAGAAAATGTACTTCAAAATTGTTATAAAGCTGTCTTGTAATATCACACAATATGTTTTTTAAATTATAATTATTTGCTGAAGGAATTACACTAAACAATGAAAAATATACAAGCTGCCTTTTAAATATAGGGTTACACTGTGGATGAGTACAAAAAGCCTTGAAGATTCATCAGCAGCTTCAAAATAACAGAGACAACAGAACAGTATTAGGGAAAAAAACGTGCCATACGGTAGATTTGTAGTCAATAGAAAACTTCTTTAGAATGCAGAAACACTGTTAAGAATGAGGATTTGGTCTACAGAAAAGTTATGTTGTAATGCAATTCACTTTAATTTTGAAATTATTTTAGAAGTATATGAAATTATCTTTAAATATTTCAATGCTTTGTACAGAAAGTGCCACCTTTCTTACATATTATTTGCCATCTTTGATAAAAAGTTTATATTAAGAATAAAGGCATTAAATAATACATCTATCTATTATTAAGATACTTCCATCAAAAATATTAACCAATAATGGAGCTATGTTATTGAATTATATTTTAAAATATATAGTTATTTCTACTTATTACCTTGAATAATGCTTGCAAGGAACTTGATTTAGCTTTCACTATTGGAACAAAACATTTGTGTTAGCCATTTGTGGAAATTCGCTTACTCTTTTATTAATCTCTAGTTTTTTATCTTCATTAAATGTACCTGAATTTTAATATGTCCCAATAGCTCTTCATTTCTCAATCCTCTCTGCCTCCCTGCCCATCAAGCCCCAGCATTCTCCCTTGATAATGTGCTCTCATAAATAGGTACTTGTTATCCAGGAAACAGTTTATTCATCAAAGAATTTTTACTTGCTAGGGCAAGGTGAGGGTTTACTGTTACTGTTGTTTTTTTTAAATAGACCAAAGTAGACATTCCATTCTGTTATTTGGTTTAAAAAATGTATATATATATATATATATATATTTCCAATATGGAGCTAGCAAATAGAGGACAAGCTTTGAGGATGCTTTCTTAGTTTTTTAGGCCACTATTTTATCATTAGGAAATTCTTGCTTTTATGTAGCAGTAGCATTCCTGTTGCTTGAAAGAGTTCTTGCAGTTCTTGAAGTTTCAAAGAGGATACTGACTGACTTACTGCGGGTAGTTTAACATAGGCTAAATCTGGCTGGCACATAGAAGCCAACTTCACTTGGTATCTCTCTTGTTTGTCTCTCTGCTGAGATTGTCTTCATGAGGGCCAGCTGTGAAGATCTCTAAACTGCACTCTCTTCTATCTCTTAATTCCTTCACAGACTTCTGCCTATAGTCATAGGCATCAGCCTTTCTGTGCCTAGATTACCATTTCCAAAAACAATAGCTTTTAATTTTTTTCCCTGCCTTTTAGTAACATTTTCTGTATGGACTAAAAGTAAAATATGCTCCCTTTATAGAGGCTCATTAACTCCTTTGAATTTGTTTTCCTAATCATAGTTTTAAGATTAAAAATCAAAAAGCAATACTCTGTTTTTAAAAAGCTTTTAAATATAAGATGGACTTTTACAATCAATTTTCACCATCATGTTGCATCAAATTTGAAATTACAGACCAATTTCCACAAACGGTCTAATGTTTTCAAACCTTTCTATTTGGACATATATTTTTAAAATATTTTAAAATTTAGTTAGAGAAGTATTAATCCAGAAAAAAAATTTTTTATGTATTTCCCTCTAAACTTATTTAAAGCACAAAATCATCACAACGAAGAAAAGTCACGTGGTTTGAACCTTTGCCTCGAACCAGGACTGAGGGAGCTCTGGAATGCCTCACTTTGCTGCTTCTCAAATCGTTTCCCCACTGATACATCCCTGTGCACTTACTTGCCTAATCCTCAGGAGATTTGAAGCAGACGATCATAATTCTTTAATAGTATTCTTGATACGGCATCTTGGGGTCTTGCCGAGTAAAACATTCCTAATCTGCTATCCCATTCTTGCAACTACTATGTGCTTTTAACCCTATAACAATTTTTGTTACTTTTTTCTGGATAAATTCTAACTTGTTGAATGTAAATAATTATTTCTTCCATCTTATAGCACCTGCTTACAAAGCATTCTCCCAGGTCTAACCACCATTGCAATATAATCAGAAAGTTAATCTTCACAACAACCCTGTAATGCATGATCATTTCCCTCATTTATAAAACTAAGGCTCAGAAAGGCTGTGACCTGTCCAGTCACAAAGCTGTGTTTTATGCAGCCAGACTAGAAACCATGAATATCTTTAGATTCTGCATCTAATATTCTTTCCATTTTGCCAAGGTCTATTTTTCTGAAAAAGTTCTTAATTCAATAGGACTATTTCTAAAACTAATTTTAACATATTCATTGTTTATGAAATATAAACAATTATAAAAATTTAAACTATGAAAACATAAATGTAAATATCTAGAAACTAAGACATATCATTTCATAGTCTTGAAATACCAGGGACATTTGGATTGTAGATAGAAGGAAATTGTTATATCTGTTTAATTTTTTAAGTCAGTTTCTTTCATTTAACGTAAATACAATTATACTAAACTTTGATTATATTATTTTGCAAACAAAAAGGAAACTCAATATACTTTTTTTAAACTGAAAGATCATACAGTTCTAAAATGCATGTGATTGACAAATATATTTCTTTTAAATATAATTTTACTTGGATCAAGTTAAGTGAAAGTGAACATTTAATGTCACTGTCTAGGTTGTTCAGTTAAGGGAATACTTGCATCGATGATAACAAATACAAGACCTTCTAAGAAAGAACGTATATCATTCCGTGACAATCCTGTACAACTCAGTGGTGGATGGGGAAGTGGCAAAAAGAAGGTGAAAACGTCAAACTAATCCTTCAAGCTTCAGCATTCAAAGCATATGGCACACGGTTTCTTTTCAAGAGATCTGTGGATAACTGGTCATATTACCAATCGGATACAAGGTTTTAAGTGTATTTAATTTGTGTTATTATACATATTTCACGATTCTGTTTTCTGATGGATTTCTCTTATTTTCCATCTGTAAAATACAGTTTTGCTGTTGTTCCTGTGTTCATATGGAATGGCTTCCAGAAATTAATTCTTGAAATATTGTAATGGAATTTGCATATCCAATTTTTTAATTTAAAATGTTTATTACACATGTACTAGAGATGGTTTTTGTAACCAATAATAAATTGTAATACCATAAATATTATCATAAGAGAATATAACTGTATTTTATTGGACCATTTATAGTACTAATGGATCATTAATGTATTAATAAACTTTATTTGACTATATTATTATAATTGGATATTTCAAAGATAAATTGACACGTAAATTAATTCAGAATAGAAAATTAAAATAGCCTTTTTCTTTTACTTTGTCATCTTGAATAGATTAGAGTTATGTTAAGAAAATATACATCCCACTTAAATTTCAATGACATAAATTTAAATATTTATCAATTTAATGATTGGATATTTTATTGTAATGTTTCATTCTTATCATTTATAAAGGGTAGATGCTCATTCTGGTTCATTAATATTATTCTTCTGACTCAAAAATACTCTATAATTTTAATTTTTAATGTGCCTTAAAATAATTATCGTTAAAAAATCTTTTCAAACCCCAGTCTTATAATTTTGTAATGTTAATATATTTTCTAAAATTACAGATGAGTTTTATTAAACTCTTACTATTGTGCAGTCAATATTCTGTGATAGCTTAGTAAATCTAATGTACAAAATTCTGCATTTACCTTTCATGCTCCTTAGCATCTTTAACTCTCCTGAGTCTGGGGCTTTTTTCACAAAGCTAAGTTCTCCAGTGACTTTCCAGTTTGTTGCTGTGTAATAGGATCCAGTGAACTTTAATTTTGTTTTGTTTTGCTTTTCCTACTCTTTATTGAAATATTTCATTTTAAAATGATTAGCAGATTTAGAGATGCATTTATTTAGTTTGTGTCCCCCATCTACTTTTGGAGCTCTGTAGCATCTCAAACCTGTAAATCTCTTTTAACTTGATTGAGATGGAAATGTTAATGAGCCTTGAGCTGTCAATCAATAAAGAAAACATGGATTCATATGTTGTGGCCTAGAAATTGAGGCTTTGGAAAGTAAGCTCCATGTGTAGTTGCTTTATGAACATGCTGTTATGTCATCTTTTTACTAATGGCATCCACAAACCAGCATAATGTAATGAGGGAAAATATTTTATCTCAGCTTATTGTGAACCCTGCAAGAGAAAACCACATTAAAGCTGATATTGATGGGGTTTTATGGTTCATATGTGCAAATCAATGAAGTGGAAAGGCTGGTATGAGAAGTGAGATGCTTATGATTAAACTGTTTTAGAGCCTAAAATAATTTAATCTCTAGTTTCCTTATTCTGTGATCTGTGTAATTGTTTCATAATATTAATTTTAAGGAAGATGATGGGTGTTGATGCTCCTTAAATTTGTAGGTTATGATTGATTTATATGTCAATAAAATAGTTTCCTAATTATGGAGTTATATTGGAAGTTCTTTGTAGTGTTGTTTATTGTGTCCAGCCCTAAAATGGTCATTTGAAAATTCTTTCAAAGTTCAAACTTATCATTTTTGATGCGAGTTCATTTATGTTTATGAAAACAGAAAAGGGAAATTTTAAAACTGAATAAATTTTAATTAAATTTTTTTTAATTTTAAAAATTGAATAAAACCTGAAAAGAAATCAAAACAAGAGATGCTCTTTCTCCTGTTTCCTTGATGAGACATTAAGGCAAATATTTGTCTTTAAGATTTGTGAAGGTAGAAATATGAGCTTACACTGTCACTTAGTTGACTGAATTTTGGATTGGCGGTGATGGACCTAGGCAATGCTACTATTCAAATGCACATCTCATCATGGCATTTTGCTCTTTCCTACACCCTGTGTTCTATGACCAGACCCTTCCCAACTCAATTCTCACCTTCCTACCTGGCCACCTCCCCCAGTGATTGTCACAAACAATCATCACCAATCACTTCTTATAAGAATAGCAGAGTGGATCACTGATCACAAAAAGGCTGATAGGTTGTTTGGTGATTCCAGAATGTCTTGATAAGAGAGTTAGCTATATTGGTTTATGGAGCTATCACCCTCCCAAAGTCCAGTCTGCCCAACATCTTTGTGCACATTGTGCATTATAGGAGATCTTACTAGGTGCTGTGGGAAGCATTCCAAATCCTAATTTCTTATTGTGCTCATACAATAGTTAGTGCTACAGCCCTCACATATTTCCTACCAAATGCAGTTTCCATCATCTTTAGAGGCCAGAAAATTATTCACCACTAGGATTTATGATTTTCATTGACTGTACTGGGGTCAAATGAATTATCTACTGAATATGCTTTAATTTAGTGGACGATAACCCCTAAGCTTTCTATAGCATATTGGTTGTCAGAGCTAATTTCTAACTAATCTCTAATAGGAGATGTAATTTTACTGTCTATTTCAGTGTAGAATGCAATCCATTATCTACCATGATATTTTTACCTACCTAGATAGAGCTGTGTTTTTTTGTCATTAATGTTTGTGACATTCAGAGAAAGCCTCTTTCCAGCACATAAAGAACTATAATCCAGATCTGTGCTGTCCAAAATATTAGCCATTAAGCCACACGTAGCTAAAGAGTACTTCTGATATGGTTAGTCTGAATTGAGACCTAAGTATAAAATGCACAGCAGATTTCAGACATTTAGTATGAAAAACGAATGCACGGTTGCCCAATAATTTTGTATTGACTATGTTTAAACAATAGTATTTTGGCTTAAATAAAGTAATATCATCTGGTTTAAAAAATGTTTTAATATGAGTACTAGAGAATGTTAAGTTACATGTATATCTAACATTGTATTTCTATTAGGTAGAGCTGACCTGGAGGCTATTCTGTGATATAACTTATAATTGATAAAATAATAGATAAAAGATGCTGCCTACAAAACAGGCACAAGAAAATCCTAGTGTACAAGAAAAGGAACTTTGATTCTGCTAAACATAGTGAATATTATTAAATAAAAAGGAAAAATAACCCTCCACTGTGGTTCCAGACTTTAAGATGGCATAAGTGCATTTAACTCTGCATAAATTTAACTCTCATATAGTGTGTGTCTATTTTTATTTGATTTTAATAAGAGACCATCTTATAAAGTCAGGTTGAAGTCTTTTATGTAACTGGTGATAAGAAATAGAATTCACACCCACCTTGTAGTCTATGTTATATCAGGCTTTACATATATATAGCTGTTAATTTTTCAAATGGTGGGATTTGAACTGTGACGTAGATGGGATCTCTTAATGGGAGCCATATTATATTTGGCATTCTATTGTATAATAAATCCAGTTTTAATCCAAGATCTAAAACATAGAGGCCAACAAGAGTTGTCTAAATGAATATAATACATTTGAAAGTAACAAATGTAGTGTGTTTATAACATATGCTTTATTTAATACAGCCTGACCACCAATCTTCCTTACCTCCAAATACCATGCAGTTGATGTACTCTTTCTAGGATCCAGAATTTTACCTAAGTCAAAAATTGAAGTGAAAGGTTTCATGTGACTTTTCATTTATAACTTACCTCCCTGCCAGCACTGAAGGGCAAGAGCCCTCTGTAGTAGATCTGGAATGGCCACCAGTAGGAAGGATTGGTGAGGACTCTAAAGGACTCTTTGGAGCTCAGTGAGGAAGGATGCAGGAAGCAGCAGGAAGGAGTGCCACAGTTGGCAATGTCTGCTTTAGCACTGGGAGGTTAGAGTGAGGACTTCTCTGGTGTTGCTTTTGGACAATAACTAACCAAGGTGCTACAGAAAGACAAATGCTTTCTATGAAGCTTTAGAGAAAAGTGAACCAACTGAATTAACATTACAAAGGTTTGTCTTTACTATGAGTGTAACCTTCGTAGCATCCCTACATTTTAGGAGGTCTTGTTATAACCACTTTTACATCACAAGAGCAAAGGTGAGAAACCACTGCAAGTCCATACTTTGCTTATAAAGGCCTGAGTGCATCTACCAGTGGTTGCCAGGTGAGTATACGTAAAACTTTTTTTTAAAAATAAATATATCATTGGAATTTCTAAAAAGTTATTTTCTCCTGCAAAAGCTATAAGAGAAACTTTCAAACTTGTTTTATAATTTTCATAGAGTTGGTCTAGATCAGCATTGTACAATACAAATATAACGTGAGCCACATATGTAATTTTAATGTTTCTAGTGGCCACATTACAAATGTAAAAAGAAATTGATAAAATTAATATATTCTATTTAACCCTTTTTTTAATCAAATGGAATTAGAAGGACATTGTTACAGGAGAAAACGTCAACTTTATCAGCCTCTAAAATTACCTGTCTTGGAGAAAAAATAAAAAGGTATAAAAATAAGATGATTTCTGATTAGATATCTGTTAATGTATAACAATTAGTAATATTCAGCTATACACATTCCAAGTCAAATATATGCTAACTTTACTGTTTTGCTCTTTGATATGGATTTGAGGTTTCCTACCACAGTTATTCAAGATTTCTCTCTCAAAGTTCATGTAGCAACAGAAAATTACAAGAAGACACAGTAAGGGTGGGTCTGTTTTTCATCTCTCCCTGGATCATTCAGATTTGGTCTAACCATGGACTTTCTATTAACTTCAAAATGAAACCAATGCTTAGAATAACTCAATATAATACAAAGAGCAAAGTAGGAAATCAGCACATCAATTTTGTTCTGCTCAGCACATATTTTGATATGACACATATGGAAGAAAGTAAAAAGAACATGATTTTTTTGTAATCTAACTGTCCTGAGTTCTAATCCTCTGATATGTTACCTTGGGCAAGCAGCAAACTCTGAGTCTGTTTGTTTACCAGTAAATTAAAAATACAACTCATAGGGTGCAGTGAGATCAAGTGACAAAGTAGATGAGAAGCTCCTGGCTCAGTCCCTTGGGTATCATAAGCACTCAATAAATGGTGACTTGACACAGAAAACCTTTCCAGACCAATCTTCCAAAGTTGAACAAAAAAGTGGATCAATTCTGCATACTTTATTTTAGGAAGTATTTCCATGAAATGATGAAAAAATATTTTTAAAATATCTTGAAAACTGACTTCTCGAGATTTGCCTTGAAATGGAAGTAGAATTCCGTGCTTCAAATACATACATATTGAGCCTCCTCCATATGTATGTGTGCAGAATACTTTGGAAATGTAAAAGTCATACACTTCTAATAGCATGTTAACTTATTTTTTCACATGGACAAGTAAAAACATATATTTCTATAAAATGGGCTGAAATGTCAGCACCACAGCTCTGTAGGCAATGCTCTATACCCCAAAATAGGCTCATAAAATGTTTCCACTACCAGGTCCCAAAGGGAATGCCAAGTAATTGGCTAGATTGGCTCACGTTCTCCTCTCCTCCCAATTCTCCACTCCCCATGCCTTCTCTTCAAAGGAAAGACAAAGAAAAATAAGGGGATCCATCCCTTGATTTCTCTCTTAATCTTTATTCAATTTTAAAATTGAGAACAAAAACTTGCATATTTTATTATCTTCATAAATATAAACTGATTTTAAAAGATGAGTATACCAATAGACAGCTCTAAAAGGAACTTTTATTTTAGTATCTTAAAAGGGATAAAAAATGTTTTGGGCATGGGAAGGTTAGTTTCAAAGGAGAATGAACAGGGAAAGGGTGTTTTCATATTCTGTTTATTTAACTGATCTTCAAGGATGAATTGCTATTGAGGCAAGCAAGCATTTTAGGCAAAGGATACAGTCTGAATAAATACCTGGAGACAGATAGCAGCATGTCCAGGGAATGGAGAGTAGACAATCCAGGGACTGAATTACTGGACAGAACTGAGAGAGCCCCATGAGAGAGACAGGGAATTAGTGGGAAATAGGATTGAAAAGTAGCATTGGATAAAGTACCTTGAGACCTGTCCAGCCTATAGATTTTAGGTTATGTGTGTGGTCTCTAGGTGGAAGACTGCTATGTGATGGTTTTCAAAAATATTAATAGGAAGATGTTAGCATTTTCAGATAATGTTATTACCAATAATTACTGGCTAATTTCAAAATAAAAATAGATATTATTAGGCAAAACATTAATTTGACTCAAATCCGAAATAACAGTATAGTTGCCTATCCCAAAGTCCCTGATTAACGGGTACACTGAGGTTTTTTTTTATTCGTGTTAAGTGGGAGAAAATTGAATGACTTACAGAGGCGTTGGCCTTTAGTCTTTTGAGACTTGATTTCACATATGCTGATGCTTCTTAAATCTGAGTGAAGCTGCTTCCAAGTAGCTTCACCGGCAGAATTCTTTGTAAATGCTTTCCTCACAAGGATATTGCTACAGACGGTGACATCCTGAACAAGCTGTTCTACCCCAGGGAATGAGCTCCATGAGGGCTTCAGGAGCACAATGCCGAGTCCTCTAAGTCCAGCAATGGCTGGAAAAAGCTAGAATTTCTAATATTATTTACTTGGAGTATATTAGAATCAAAGAATTGGAAGCCCTCTGTCCTAGTCTGCTTGAGCTGCTCTAACAGACTACCATAAACTGGGCAGCTTAAATAACAAATATTTATTTCTCACAGCTCTGGAGACTTGAATTCTGAGATCAGGTTCTTGGTGAGGGCCCTCTTCCTGGTTTACAAGTTCCATTTTCTAGCCGTAACCTCACATGGCAAGGAGAGAGACCTCGTGTCTGTTCATCCCTTTATAAGAGCATTAATCTCATCGTGAGGGCTCCACTCTCATGACCAAATATAACCCTATTTATCCCCCAAAGGCCCCACCTCCAAATAGATCATATTGGGGATTAAGGTTTTGACATAATGAATTTTGGGAGGACACAAACGTTCAGTCCATAGCAGCCTCCTAGAGACCATATAGTTTAATTGATAAGAATTGTATTTCTAATAAATAACTTCAGTAGAGTCTTTTTTTCAATACATGGCTTACAGCGAGAATATTTTAACAAGGGGAGCTGAGACCTTAACAGGTAACTCTGTTTTGGGTTATACAAATTGATGGTTAATCACAGAGCTGGGAGTAGGACCCCAGTCTTCTGAGTCACAAAAATCTTGGAAAATTTATTAGAGGTAATGCCTGTGTCTACAGCCTAACTGAATAGTAGCTTTGGGCAAGCACACTTACCTTGCATTAGCACACACACCTCAGGACACAGCATCTTCATGGAAATTTGTTTCCCGTATGTGATACTTTCTCCGTCTCTTTCTAACTCTTAAATAACCATAATTATATATTTCATTTTTTAAAAATTTAAATAGTTGAATTTTGTTTTTTAAAATCACTTTTCACTTCTTAGCACCATTAATTTATTTTTACTATGTCCATAATTTTTATTAAATGCTTCCCTATTCTGAATTTTAAAAATCATAATAATAGTAAACATTTAGTACCTATAGTATGGCCAGGCACTGTCCCTAAATCTTTTAGATACATTAACTCCTTTTATATTTCCTCCCATCCTTTGAGATAGGTACTACTCCTAGCCCCATGCTACAGAAGATGATACT
Source organism: Neophocaena asiaeorientalis asiaeorientalis (assembly GCF_003031525.2). Classification (NCBI taxonomy): domain Eukaryota; kingdom Metazoa; phylum Chordata; class Mammalia; order Artiodactyla; family Phocoenidae; genus Neophocaena; species Neophocaena asiaeorientalis. The sequence goes on along the minus strand of NW_020185339.1, from coordinate 213,761 downwards.
GAATCTTAGAATGGTTACATACCTTTCTCAGCATCACAAAGCCAGCGGGTGGTAGAGCTGGACCCAAATCCTATGAATGTGTCTTGTTTGTACTTTTCAGCATTTTTGGTGTTATAGATAAATAGATATGCCTACATATGCATTGTCCTAGAAGTTGTATGTAACCAGTTAGCCAAATGCCATCAGCAGGTAATCAAAAATATTATCTAGATAAGAAAAATATAGGCAGACCAGAATGATACCATGGTTATTTGACAGAAAGCACCTGCTTTCTAAGTGTAGTCTTTAATTTAAGCTCATAATTAAGGCAAAATACGCTACAAAGTTATTTTTTCCTTAGAGAAAATTAATCCTAATTTGGAAATTAGTACAGTAATTTTTTTGTGAAGGAACTTCAGAGACGTAATGCTACTGTAAGCATTAAGAGCATCATTTGGAAGCTTTGGTTTAGAAGAGACTTAAACAAGACAGATTTCTCTAACATCTCCTGTCCAGCAGTGTGCAACTTTGACAATCAGCCTACTTTAGTCAGAGAGAACTGTCATTGTTTTTAAAAAATTTGCTTTTTACATAAAAAGCTGTTTTCCAACCGAACGTGATCCACTTACTTCCACACTGGGGCTAAACTGAAAAAATTTAATCGCTCTTTTGTATGTCTTAGCTAAAAAATCACTAATTCCTTTAGCCATTCTTTCCATGACACGGTTCCCAGATCCTCTCTGACTCACCCCCTGTACACTAGAAAAGCTCAAAATTGTTAATTTCTCTCAGTAAAAAGTTTCCAGAGCAATTCTAGTTCTCTAGATTTCTGCATAATACAGTGTGTAATGAGGACCTGATCTTTCTTGATGTGTGACTGCTTCACTTTTGCTAATGCAATATAAGCTAAGTTTGTTGCAGCTACCTTAGCAACTAAGTCATGCTGTGGACTCAAAATATCTACAGATCTTTATTCTATGGACTCTTATAATAAAGCTTTGTTTCCCTTCTCCTATATTTCTTTTTTTAACCTTAATTTGCAGCTTTATGTTGGTCTTCACTGGTTTAATTCCATCATTCATTCTACCTTCTCCAAAATTATTTGCCTCCCAATTTCTTGTATTCTAAGGCTTTAACTAGCCCTCCTAGGAATGCATACTTCATAAAATTTTGTAAGTGCAAACTATGTTTTAGTTTTTGGTGAAAATATTGAATCGAATTAAGGTCCACTTTGAATAGATAGTACTTGAAGGAATTTTTTAAAAATGATTTACAGGATTTCTCAGTGTTCACTTCTAGAGTCAAAAAGTTGCAAGAGATACTTTAGAGAAGCTCTTATATCCATCCTATACGGTTTGCTTCAACTGTGATCCAGCAGTTAAAGATGCCCAAAGAAGCTCATATAGTTCAACTTAAACATTGCCCATAGATCTATTTTATTTCCTGAAAAATAAAAATTACATTAATAAAGTCTATTTATTTTGCCAAGATTTATATTTCTTTTTAAACTCTAAGACAATATTCAAAGTTGTATTAACATTAAAAAGAATGCAAGATTAAAGAGCATTCTTACTAAAAACAGAAATCAGTTACTTAGATTTTGTTTAATTCAATTATTGAGCAATTCTTAATGCAGCAAAAGAATGACTGCAATTCCCTCTCCGCAAAAGTAGGACATGTGAATCAAATACAGGGTAAGAGAAATAATTTCATTAATGTTAATCAGAAATGAACTTTATTGGAAATATGTGGCTTCCCTATAAGTAACTGTATTAAAGAGATTTCCCCCCAAACAAGTTCCTTTAAAATTAAAGTTCTCCTTAAGAACTGAGCTTACTATATATATATATATATATATATATATATATATATATATATATATATATATATATATATATATATATATATATATATATATATATATATATACATGCAACACATATATATGTATTGCACAAGTGGTTGAAATCTCACAAAGAATAAAATATAAATGAATTGTTTAAAGCCAACTTTTTTCTTTCCTTCTCTTGGGGAACTTGAGAAAATACTCGCTGAAGGATTTGGTAGAATGGCAGTAAATATTTTAACTGCTTGTTATATTTGAACTTTATTAATAAATTGTGTGTTCATGACATTTTGTTATCTCCGAGAGCAAACTGTGAACGTAGGAAAGTGTTTAACTGATCTGACTTTATAACAAAGGTCCATGGGGCATCTGCCTCTGGGAGCTGAGAAATGACGTAATCCGCTAAGGACCGGAGGATTCCTTTCCTGTAGACGACCTCCAATGCGTCGGGCACCACCCTGCTAAAGGTAGTGCGTCGGTTTTGTTTAACAAAAAGGACATTTTTTTTTAAATGCAGTGAAGGTTGAGAATTTTTTTACTGCAAAACAAGATCTTAAGAAGAGACCGGATCATTGCCTTGCATTTACGTATGTATCCGCTAGGAACCTCTTGCAATCAGGGTGAAACCCGGCTCTCCCCAACGGGAGAGGTGCTCATTCCCGGTGGAAGGCAGGTACAAGAGTGAGGTGTGCGCTACTTCACACACTCACGCCCACACGTTACTGTTAAAGAGTCACACGTCTTCTGCTTTATCCCCTAAATCTGCAGCAATTTGTGATATGGAATAATTCTGGTTGCCAACTTGTGAAACAAAAAGCGCCCTGTCCTTACCAGGGGACTGTTTGATGATCTATTTGCCAATATCAATATTTGGATGGAAAGCTTAAAATATGTTGTTTTCCCAGGAGTTAGACATTAAAGGAGGGAGAGCACCACTGATGAAGTATTAGCAGTAAATCGGTTAACCACTAACTTCTTTCTGTAGTCGTCGAGGCTCTTTTAAGTTTTCAGGAGAAAGGAAACTTCATTCTCTTTGCTCAGAACAGAGACTCCTCCACATCTGCTCTCTTAACCACAGCGTCGTCCCCGGCCGGTAGGTGACTTCGCCTACAGCCTTGAGGTCAAATCAGGCGGCGTCTGGAGACGCAGCCGTCAGCCCAGAGGCCCGCCAGGGCGGTCCCCTGCGGCTCCCCCGGGCTGGTAGCCGGGAGGGTGGTCCTACCCCAGAGGTGCGCACCAGGTGGCGAACCACCGGTGCAAGGGGGCGCTCCGACCGTCCTCGGAAGTTCGCTCGGCTCGTAGCCTTTCTCAGGTTCCCGACTGGAGAGCGCCGGCGTGAGGTCGACCGCGGCCGCGGTGGGACACGCGCGCAGACTCTGGAATGCGGGTCCGCGCGGCCGAGGCGCCGCTCGCAGCCCCGATCCAGCCTGCGCCCCAACGAGGGGCATCCCAGGGGCTCGGCTCTCCTTCTGCGAGCCACAGAGACTTTTTTATTCTGCATCTCTACTTACGGCACTTTGCAGGTTAAAGTTTACTTTATCAAAATCCACAGCGGAAATCCATGTTGTTGGGGACAGGCAGGACAGGTTGGAAAGGAGAAGTTGAGTGAATATTAATCTTGACCTTTCTCTAAAGTTCTTTAATGATTTTTCGAATGAAGGAGTTGGCGCCCTCCCCATCCCCCCACCCTTCTCCCCTCCCGGACTAATCCTTGATGTAATGACCGTGTTTGTGTTTTTCTTTCTGTTGAATTCACAGAGCACCGCGGCAGAGAGGTTAAACTAGATTACGAATGGTTTTCAGCTGCTTATGATGAGGTGCGTTCTAAGCGCACCTCCTCGGCACCCAAACCCTGTTTTCTTGTCCAGAGGTAAAGGGTATTCGTGGGCGAGGGAGGGGCACAGTAGGTGGGGGTCTAACAGGAGGAGAATCTGCTCCTCTCGGTTTGGATCTGCCTTGATTATGTCTATCGGCCCTACCCTGATCGGGTTTGTTTAATGACCATAGACTTTATACTTACATTGTATATAATTCCAGTCCAAAGGAGAAACATCCGTCCTGTCGTTTTTGCTTCCATCTGTATTGAGATGTTAAGTCTTTCCCTGAGACGCGAAACCTCAACTCGTAAAAGTGTTTGCACAGCATCTTTTTGAAAGTAAGTTCTGTCTTTAAGAGATAGCTAATAAATCAGCAGGAAAATGTATCAAAAACATATTGGATAGAAGCTTAAACAATTCATATCTCAAATAAAACGGTGGAAGACATGTTATAGGTAAGCGATTAACAATATGCTAGTGAAATCTGGGTTTATGAATTGAATACAGTTTAGCTCAATTATGCACTATACGAAAGTATATGTGTCATAAAAGAGATCTAACTTTAACTGTCTTTTTATTTTATTATATCTAGAACTTCCTGGAGCAATGACGACAGCCATAAAGAGAAATAAAGGTAATTATATTATTGCAGTTGAATTATGATTTTTTAATATTTGTAATAAAATACATTTCTCTACTAAATGTAAACAGTGGCATGTTAGATAAGTCACAGTATTTGCAAGTGGGGAAAATAGTCATTTTAGACTTTCACATTTAAATTAGATCCTTCAGGAGAGCAGAAATTAAATCCATTTCTCTCTTTAAGAAAAGGGCAACTCTGTAAGAGACTATTACTGAAACAAGTTGAAATTCAAAAACAAGCATAGGTCTTCGAAAAAGCATGTGAATTTCTAAAATACCAGAATACGTACTATGATTGAAATCACAGGTAAATTTAATCCATTATATTTGAGAGTTTTGTTAACAACACACTTGAAAGACTGACGGGACTGATTAAAATTCAGGCCATTGTTTTTTAAATTAAAATACAGAAGCTTCAAAAATATGACAAAATTATATATTAGTCTATAGGTGTGTTTTCTGGAGTAGATGATGGAACAGATATTTTAAAGGAAAGCTGAAATGTTTCTTTGTGTTTGTGTATATATATGTACATATATATTTTTTATTTTGATGAAAATCTCTTGAGCTGCTTCGATGCAAACTATATTTCTGTATCTGTTATGTCTGTAGAGCTGTGGGAAGGGTGAAGATGAAGCCAGGGAAGGAAAGCAGCAGCGGAGCACACACAAAACATGAGGCCACCTGGCTTCTTGCCATCCTACATGACATTCAATTATTTTAGTACTTTTTCATGAGTTTTCTCTCCACCCAGCTTCCCCTCCCCTCTCCAGACTCCTGCTTTTCTACATTTGTCATAGTTCATCTAATTCAGCACGCATTTTTCCTAGCTTTACTTACTAGTATGCCTCAAACTCTTGCCAAAAAAAGAAAGGGCTAAGATGAAAATTCTTGCAATCCTATCTTGACATTCCCACTATTACTATATAAGTGTGACATTTCTTTCAAGAAGTTGAGAAAGGAACCAGAGTGGTGTACACATTGCTTCAACTGTTGCTTTGATGTATGTACTCAAAATATTTTTCATTTCCCAAAATATAGTCTCATGGGGGAGGGGGGCATCAAAAGCAACTTTCAGACCATGAGAATTTTTTTTTAATGTAAAATAAGTCAAACTGACAGCCAATGGGGGGGGGGGGGGGAGAGGAGGAGTCAGTCATTTCAGTGGGCTTTTAAACGAGTTTTAATTTAATTACTTTAATTCTAGGCTCTAAAGGGAACTAAATAAAGAAAACTTTAAGCACATCCCAAATCACTGTGTTTGGTGAGCTGGCACCTAACAACAACAGCAGGAACAACCACAAACTGGTTGCAGGAATGTTAAATGTAACTTCAAATCAGAACATCAGAGTCACTTCACAAAACAGCCTTTCCGCTGTGTTAGCATCCCTGGTGCCAGAGAAATGAGAAAACAGTGTTGCAAAGAGGCTGAGACTTGAATCTGCAATAGGTCATGTTAACCCTCATCCTTTTGCTTCCTGGACTCTGCACATTCCTTCCTGACTCTGCCTCAATCCCATCAAGGAGATGTGAAGAAGCATCAGTAGCTGCACCCTGGGATCTGAAAGTGCCAGCATCCTAGAATGTCCTAAATTTTGTTAGGATTTAAAAGAAATTGATGGCTCCCCATCTCTGTCCCTCTCCTACCCCCACTCTCACCCCACTCCCACCACCTCCTGCAAGTGCTTTTTGCCAGGTAGATTGCTTCACTAACATGAAAGATGGGGAGCTGAATCCTGAACCCAGGTTCCAGGTATGGAAAGTGATGAACAATTCTCTCGAAGGAGAAATAGAAAGGTGGAGGAAAGAAGGGAATGGTAGCCTGGGGGTGATGGACTGAGTGTGCTGAGATAAAATCCCAATTAGAACCTGGTTTAATAAACTGGGTCTCTCTGGCCAGCCATGGTTCCTCGAGGCACTGCACCCTGGGGCCCTAGCCATGCTGACCCTTTGGAACTGGGGAGGCTGGGATGAGGAATGTGGATTAGAAGCAGGTTTTTAAAGCCTGCTGAAGAGGAAAGAGCCATGTAGGCTCTAGATAGAGTAGCTGAAAGTATTTATCAAAGTGCTGTGGTCAATTTCCAAGAAGGTTATCCTCAAAGCACCAGGCAGAAAATGCCCAGGTAAATCTCAGAGAGGGCAAGACACCCTCCAATCCAATCAGCCTCGAGTTTCTTCTCCCTTCTTGTGCCTTCCACAAATCATTTAATTATTGTTGTTTTAATTAGTATTATTTTAAATTTATTATTTAAGGCTCCAATGGTTAGAGCTGTGACATTACCATAAACTCCATCTCAACCTCTCAGAATCCATTTAATGCAGCTCTTGGCAACCAGAGACCCAGCTTCTTGCCAAAAACTGCAGATTAAGCATTCGTTATGGGAGTTTGCCATTAGCTGTTCCCTACATTTTGGGCACATGTGGTTACATGTCCCCAAACATACAGGACTCTGTGTAATAGATTTGCATTTCCAAGAGGCTCCAGGGATATTAAGTGGGGTTGGTGACACCTTGCACCCATCCCTCCAACCACTACCATCAAAAGTGGGGTTGAGGTGTGGGGTGGAAATGGGTTTACTAGGTAGCTGTGGACCCTGGCTCTTCTGTAGTTTCCTCTGCGAGCTGGACCTTTATTAGTTTACAAGTACTCTAGAGCTTGCATCATATGTCTTTCATTTAAGAGACACCGAACGTTTTTCAGGGAATTCAGGGCTCTTAAGACGCATATTTATAAACAAGCTGACAGAGCTCTACGAGGTAACTAAGTTCATAGCTAGGAGTTGTTTGTATATTTCCTCAAGTCAGCAAGGCGTTGTTCTTGCTGCTGTGAATTTTTGAAAAACCTATTAAACGACCATTTCTCTTATCCTCCCCGTGTCTATTAGAGAAAGGCAGGCTGTCAGAACATCTGAAGGTAAGGTACAGAAGGGGTTAGGAGAGAATCAAAAGTTATCAACCCGGATAAGAGTGAGTGGATAACTCGACTTCCGACATTGCTGTAGGGATGGCCCAGGAACAGCTAGAAAGTGCTCAGGAAGCGCATAGCTTGCTCCTTCGCCTTAAGCATGGATAGGATGTACCAGAGCAACCTCTCGCCAGCTTTTCCTTGGCCTTCCTCCCGCGTACTCCACCCCCGCAGCACCCCACACCCCCCATCCGAGGATGCCAAGCTTGGAGTTCGCGCGCCTTGGTGCAGTCTGGAATTCTCCCTGAGCCCAGTCCCTGAAAGCTTTCCGCCCCTTTTGAGATTTAACAGTTAGTGTTTGGTGCCGGCTGCACGGCTCCGGAGATAGTAATAATACAGCTAAAGTTGTATCATTCAGGAATGGTGTCAACTCGCGAGAACCTAAGTGCGCGCTCAAGGCCGTGCAGAGCGCGGCGCCACGTGAATCGAGCTTGTGCCCCTGCTCGGGAGAAGCGTCTTGGGAGAATGGAGGCTGCTGCTCCGGGGCGCCTGCTGGGGTCCCACTCGGCCGGATCTGGGTTTAGGACCGGCCCCGCTTCTTGGGCAGTGCTGAAGCGCCGCTCTGAGGTGCGCAGCGCTCCATGATTCTTCCCCGGCTGCGGCCCATGCTGGCCTCGAAGAGGGTCTCCCAGTGAGTCCTAGGACAGCCAACACCCCGAAGAAAGTGGAAATTCCCGAGCCCATCCGGAGGCTCGCCAGAATTGGGCTTGGCCTCGCCACCCCAGCGTCGGGGCTGCCCCGCGTGCCCAAGGCCGCGGGGTGACTGCCCGGCTGTCCTGGGGAGACGCGACGGGCGCTGCGAGGGCCTGTGCGAAAAAGGCCGTCGGGTAGAGGCCTCCCTTGGAGGGCGCAACCCGTAGTCCCCAACTTGTGGGTGTTTTCACCCTATTTGCCAGTTTAAGAGGCCTGTTGCTAATGGCGGCCTTTCCTTGCCCAAGGCGCTGAACGCTTTTCCCTCCGACGCGGCGGGCTCCTCCGAAACCAAAGGCAGTCCCGAAGCCTCACAGAGGGGCTTTCAACTCCGCAGTGCTGCCTGCCCTCAGGGAGCGGCCAGCTCTCCGGCCTCCCACCATCCCCTCGGGCTGGGACCGGGGTCCTGCCCCAGCTCCGCGCGCGCCCGTCGCTCCCCGAACGCGCTTTTCAAACTCGACCGCGACCATTTAAGAGTAAAATAATCTTTTGAAAACCACCCTGAAGGCCTTCCTCGTACTTAAACCCCTTTGTGTAACGAACCTCTCTCTGGCCTATACTAGGGGCCCTTAGGAGGTACTTTTCCTCTCGGGGTTTCTTAAAATAATCTGGATCTAATGATAAAATCGTGGACCAAGGGGAGGGGTGGAAGAAGGGTGGGGAAATCAGGTTGGTATCGGTATAATGTTTTCAGTGCCTCTTGCTCGGCTTTCCTCTCCCATTGCCACCACATCCACACGCCACCGCATTCCAGAAAGAAAGAAAAGGCCACGAGTTCGTGAGCGCCGAGAGCCCCCGGACGCCGAGCTCCTCGGGATTGGAAGGAGAAGCGGCCCCTCTACCACGGCCATCCCAGTTAATAGCTGCCAACGTACCCGGCTTCTTGGGCTTCGGATTAATGTGGATCTTCCACATAAACGATTTACGGATGAAGTAAAAGCCCTTTAGAGCAGTACTTCCTTTCAAGTTCGTAAGACGCCTCTAAATCTTTCTGGTAGTGAGTGGCCGGCGTGGGGGTGGGGTGGGGACCGGGTGCCGGGCGGGCGGCCCGGGAGGGCGCAGAGAGCGGGGAGTGGAGGGTTAACTGCTTTGCGATCTCACCGAGCTCTTCCGAAATGCCAGTCCACTGTCGCGACGGCAATGTTTCTGGGTGTCGTGGCCTCATCCCTGCTGGCATTTGTCTGAAATGGAGCTGTCTGTCTAACCTAGGCCTGGACGCGCCCTTCCCGGGCAAGTGGGGGAAGATGGGGGTGGGGTGGGGGCGGAGGGGAGTCCGGGGTGGAGTTAGTCGCCTGCCTATTTTCATATTCATTAGAACTGGGAGGTTGCCCGAGGAGCCCAGCTGAGTTTCAAGATATAAAAGCAACTTCGGGTGCCCCCTTTCCAGCCGGGACGTCTTAAAGGGCTCGGAGCCGGGCAGCTCCCCGCGCCGCAGCGCCTGCTTCCCCTTCGCTCCTCTCTGGCCCTCCCTCCTCCCGCCCCCTCGCTCCCTCCCCCAGCGCGCTCCAGCCTCCGAGCTCCAGTAGCTCCGAGACAGCTTTCCAGGATTATGGAGTTTCTGAGCGAGAAGTTTGCCCTCAAGAGCCCACCGAGTAAAAACAGTAACTTTTACATGGGCGCAGGAGGCGCGTTGGAGCACGTTATGGAGACGCTGGACAATGAGTCCTTTTACAGCAAAGCGTCGGCGGGCAAATGCGTGCAGGCCTTCGGGCCCCTGCCCCGCGCCGAGCATCACGTGCGCCTGGAGAGGACCTCGCCCTGTCAGGACGGCAGCGGTGAGTCCACTGCTCCAGCCGGGGTCGCGGAAGCCCACCCGCAAATCCGGAGTGCGGGGAGTGGTCGGAGCAGGGAGGGAGGAAAGGAAGGAAGAAGGAAGGAAAAAAGGAAGGAAGGAAGGAAGGGAGGAAGGAAGGGAGGGAGGGAGGGGGAGCGAGAGAGCTGGAGGGCGGAGGAAGGCAGTGGAACGCTGCTTATTTTAGGAAGCGGAGTTTTGGCTGCTGCAGAGCCAAGGAAGGAACCCGCACCCGGTTACTTCCGCGCGGTTCTCCTTTCGCTGTCCTCCACGGGTCCTGGAGTCCCTCTATCCAGGACCCCGGCGTAAACTGATAGGGCGCTAAATAGAGCGTAATTGAGTCAAGACAGCGCGCTTCCTCTGCGAGCCCGCCGAGCTGCCCAGGCAGGAGGAGCTGAAATCCATCACAGCTCGTTAGAGGACGTCACTACCGTCACGAATAAGAAAACTTAGGTGAAAAATGTTTTTTACTTTTCAAGACGCAACGATATTTTTCTTTGTGAAGTTAGAGGGTTACTAGATTAGCTTGTGGGGATCTGTGATTTCTACTTCTTTGGGTTTGCGATACAACATACATTTTTGTTAAACGCCAAATCACTTGAAATAGCTTCGGGCAAAGAATCTTCAATATAATCACTCACTCCCGAATTCTGCGTTGTCTCTTTTTCTGACTCCACGTAGAAGTCACCTAAGAAGACTTTCGGAATGCTTCTGGATGAAATCTTTAACTTTGGATGGCCAAGTATCTCAAAGTCAAAATGTTATCAAAACAAACCATCTATCTTTTCTATCTTGTAACCCAATACAAACCTATTTTTTTAGATCGCGACAGCTAAAGCAGGTTTACAATTCCAAGAGGACTTTTCCTTATCATTGTATATATTCAACAGTTAAGCTGTAAGGAGCGGGTTGTTTTAAAATAACAAACGAATTAAGTGTGAAATATTTACAGCAAGCCTGCCGCCCCTTATTCTAATGGTAGTTCAAAATCTGGCAAGGCACCGGCTCATAGAAGCTCCTTTTCTAAATACCTGGTACGCAATAAGCTTAAAAAACGACCTCGTATATTTTACTTATTTTGTTCAACGTTGCAAGTAACTTTTGACTTGCAAGGTTAAATAAAAAATAAAGGCGCAAACAATAGAGAAAATCAGTTAAATCTCAGTCATTTATTTAGGAAGACGCAAAAAAAATTTATTTGAATACACTGAAGTTTTGGCTTTCTGGCTGTATTTCACATTGCAATATTTTTATTTTGAAATTTATAGAGGTATACATAAAGTTATTTCTATGGACAGGATTTTAAAAAAGTGGTTCTGAAATGTCCTCTGTTGACAGCTGGATACGACTCAATCATAATTTTTATTTAAATTGTCGGGATTCCAAAAATAAGAAGAGAAATAGGTGAATTTTGATACTTTATCAAGTTTTTAAAGAACATCATACTACTAGGAGGGGTTTTAATAGGAAAGTATTAAGTAAGATAAATGTAGGCAACAAGCAGTCCGCTAAATTTAGGAAGTCTTTCTCCTGAGATGCCCTTACCCTCACGCCTGCTTCCCCTCCCCCATCCCTAATTACCGCAGTTCCCCATTTAACTCTGCCCGCGGAGACAAAACCGTATTGTTTGTTAATGTCCAGGCTCTTCTTTCTGTTTAGTTTTACCTCACATCTTTTTTTGCCTAAATACTCTAACGTATTTAAGTTACTTAGGTACTAGAGTTCAATACATTCGTATGATGATTAAAGCAGTTGTAAAAATACATCATGAGAGAATTTTAAAATAGACAAAAACGAAAAAAGTGTAACAATTCATTGGAAATCATTGTTGTGGCAGGGCTGACTTAAGAAAAATGCTTCCCGTTGCATTATGTGCCTCCATTACATTTGTGTGTGTGTGTGGCACCATATGATATATTTTCGTTTTATATCATACTGCCAAGCATGCACTCAAATCTGGAGGAAATCACTAAAATTAAAGCACCCCTAAACAGAATGCCAGATGACATCCTTTGTAATCTTTTAATAGATGTTTTAATTTCCGTGCTTTTCTAGAGGGACGAGTAAAGCTTTCTGTCTTAAAACATGTTTCATGAGTTAAGCATAAATTTGACAAATTTAGAAAGAACTGCAAATGAGTTTTTAAGCTAAAGAAGTCTACCTAAATCTTATTATTTTCTGTAGGAAACACACAGAGAAACTGATGGAAAATTCATTTTTTAACTTAGTAGGTCGCTTTTTGAAATAAAAAATGTAAATGCAGACATGATATACAGTTGAAATATTGGAAATACAGTAGGAAACAATACCATATCTTTATAGTCCATAGGTTTTGTGTGGAGGAGAAACAACTTTTGAAAAGAGTTTGGATTTTGGTTTACGGATAGTATTTAAAATTGAAATATCCTTTTTGAGCCATGTAAGTAGCTTACTTTTGTCTGCTGTGAATAAATAAGACATTAAATTTGGCTCGCTTAGATTCTTTTGAACTAGAGCGTCTTTTAATTTGATTATAAATTATGTGCATAAACATTACATTAATCCTGGAAAATAGAACTGTGTGTTTTGACAAATTATATGAGTTCCATGTACACATTTTTAGATGATTCTAAACCTGCCCAAAGTGAATTAATAATGTGATGATCAAATTAATACTGGCACAATAGATCATAATGGACCACTTGCCTGATGCTCTAAATTACTTCAACTTAAGTCCTTCATCCATGTTTTGCAATCCTGAGAACTGTTGTTTTCCCCCTTTGGGTACAGTGAACTATGGGATCACTAAAGTAGAAGGACAGCCTCTTCACACCGAACTAAATAGAGCTATGGACAACTGTAACAGTCTCCGGATGTCTCCCGTGAAAGGGATGCCAGAGAAGGGAGAACTGGATGAACTTGGGGATAAATGTGACAGCAACGTATCCAGCAGTAAGAAACGGAGACACCGAACCACCTTTACCAGCTTGCAGCTGGAGGAGCTGGAAAAGGTCTTTCAGAAAACCCATTACCCGGATGTATACGTCAGAGAACAGCTTGCTCTGAGGACTGAGCTGACTGAGGCCAGGGTCCAGGTAGGAGCCAAATGAAGGCTTGGGTGTGTGTGTGTTTGGAGGGCGGAGTTGGAGGGGGGATAGTGTTTGATCCATAGTTGTGTTTTACTACAAAGGAAGAAACTGATTCTCCTACTGAAGATGTAGAATGGTGTAGTATGTAAGTGTAGCATGTAAGTCTACTAAAGTTACTTTTTACTTGCAAAGGATTTGACAGCTCGCACACAAGTATAAAAGAAAAGAACACTTGAATTATTACATAGGCATAAAAACTAATGATTATTTTAAAAGAACAGAATATGAACAAATTTCTGATTTCAAAAAGTGATTTTTAAAGGACAAAAAACTAGTCATAGCTATCCAATCTAGTAATCCATGTATTTTATTTTTCTATTTTATCAGCCGTTGAAGTTCTTTTGGGGTTATGTACCCTATATTGGTAACTTATTTGTATAGTGGTCCATACGTCTATAATTTTACTGAGGTTGGGGTTATAATAAAACAAGGAAAAATGAAACAGTCTCACAAACTCCCAGTTGTTATGAATACCATAAACTATTTTCACTATACATAATTAAAGAAAGATCATATAGCTCATCTACAATTTTCTAGCCCCAGGAATTGCCAGTACATGCCATTCCATTATAATTTTTGAAATCTAGATAACTTATATGATTTTTGCAGAGGCAATAGGAATAATAATCTTAAAGTAATTTTTAAATATATAAATTCAGTTAAATTATATCTATATGTTATATTCAAATTATAAAATTGGATGATTCAATATACTAAATTTCTTAATAATTTGAAAAAAAATTTTTAAATACTGGGTAAAATTCTACCTAAGTGTATTTTATTTTTACTAGCCTTGATATTCGAAACTATATTTTATTAGTTCCTAAGTAACAATAATTCAGGAGAATAACCTTTTTCTTTGTGTGTGTTTTTACTACTCCAAATAAAATAATTTGAATTTTGAAATTCCCATAAATCACTAGAATAGAGAAATAAATAAAACATTTTTTCTGAGTGGAGTACTAGTATTCCTCCTGAAGATTGAGCCATTGTAAGGCCCTTATACATCAGTAAAGACAACATCTGGTGGTGCAGGAATACCAAGCAGCAGATTTTTGCTTTAGTTTGTGGAGACAAATGGTTACTTTATCTTAGTTCAGGAAATAAATGTATAGAAAGTCAACGCTAAGGAAGAATTTTAGAACTGTCAAGTGTTAACACAAACCCCCCACATGTGTGTTTTTTGGTCTTGTGTTCATATATGTAAATTAGTTATACTTGTAACCATAGAAAAATGTGTTTACACACACACAGTGATCAAATGTGCACAAAGCATGTTTTCCCCTTATCATTTCACCAAGTTCTGATTAATTTTTGTCTAAGAACATGCACAGAGAGCCAGCCTGAACCTAATTTACTCAATTGGTTCTCTTTTCTGCTTTTCACATCAGAGTGGTAATTGGCACCCATTTTAAGGAGATTGTCAAGGTCTTTTTCTCAGTAGAAAAGCCCTCATTACTAAATTCCCTCAGTATGCTCCTGCTGTGGAGAGAGCAAGAAAGTGTGTTCTGTTTTGTTTTGTTGTTGATGTTGTCTTAAGCCCTGAATATAGTGGATAATACACACTTCCCAGCAGTGTTCTAAGAAACCATCTGAACAGGTAGCTGTCTTTGCCTTCTTTTAATTGCTGAAAACTCTTCAAAGTGCCATCTTAAATTTGCAGTACATGCTTACGCACCAAACTGAGTATTAATATGTCTCCATAAGTGTGAAGGTAAAGATATAAAAGATTAGAATTGAATATGAAAAAGAGTAAAAATTTCAAATAAATTTTAATGAAAGGCTTTTTACAATTTGCATTTTTATACTTCATTTCCAGCTTCTTTCCTAAGTATTTTATATTCTGAATATAGTTCTGTAAAGACTAAAGAGCTTCCTGAAAGCTGCTTATGTAAATTATATATATTGAATATCAAATTATACATATTGAATATAATTTTCTGTATAGAGAGCTATATTAAAGAGAGCTTTAATACCTTAAAATATTAAAATGATGATTCTGGAAAGCTACAAGTGCAAATTAGTTAATATTTAACCCTCTGAGGAAGATAGGTGTTATAATGGATATTTCATCTATGCAATTAATTAGAGAGATTTGGAAGGCAGTTTAGTGACCCTGTAGAGGCCGTACTAACTCACAGGCTTTCTTGACAGTTGATTATATCTGCCCTGTTTCTTTTTTAATTTACATTACCCGTAAGTCTTTTAAATTGGATAAATGATTTTGAAGATTTTATGAGCATTTTCTATAAGAGAAAATAAGTAAGTGGTGTCATTTACATAATAAACCATTTGTATATTTTAAAACCATAGTTCAGCTTCAGATGATACCATTTTACCCAAAGTCTTTATCATAATCAATATAATATATATAATCCTAATGGTTTTTGTTTCTAAATAATCATGATATTTCTGCTGATGCCATATGTTTTAGATATAATCTTTATGTTTACATTTTTCTAAGTTTTTCTAAGTCTGGGTACAACCCAGAAGAGCCAATTGTTTTGACAGACCCAGATATTAATTTGGTTATAGATTGGCTGGGTTAATGTTGTATACATAGCCCCAAACTAAAAAGTTATGAATGTCTTCCAGACTTGCAGCATTCTCTGAGAGAGGGATTATTATCTGTGATAATTTGAAGATATAAGGAATCTTCACGGTCATATAATCTAATTCTTTTTTATTTTCTGTAAATGAAAAAACAGAGGCTCAGATGTCTTAAATAAATTTTTGAAAATGTCTTGTCTCTTTGTATTAAATTATATTGCCTCATGGACATGGCACTTGTCAGGGTAAAATAGAAAGTAAAATTTGTGGTTCCTTTTCTAATATAAAAAAATTCCCTTTTTAGTAATTATGTTGACCTGGTTTACCTTTCTAATTTGAAGTCTTTGAACATCATATTTGCATTTTCAACTATTCCTTGCCTAAAATTCTACTTTTTTAAAAAATTAGGTTTGGTTTCAAAATCGAAGGGCCAAGTGGAGAAAAAGAGAACGTTATGGCCAAATCCAGCAAGCTAAAAGCCACTTTGCTGCCACCTATGACATATCAGTTTTGCCAAGGACTGACAGCTATCCACAGGTATGGTAAACTGCACAGAACACTGAGAGGCATAGATGTGGTTTGTATATTCTTAAAAGGGCTAGTATAAGCTTTATTATATCTAATAGCCAAGAATGAAAATTTTAATCTCCAAAAGAATTTTTCCATGTTTGTTAGATTTTTATTTTACTAAAATACTTATTTATTTATTTTAATTTATTTTTCTAGAGCCATTCATTTGAAAATATTTCAGGGTCTCTTCTTTGGTATACATTGAAACAACTGAAGTAGCATCATTCAGTAGTATGTCTTTTAATTTCTCTACTCACTCCCTTTGTTAACTTTTAAAATACATAAAGCATTGCTTGGCATGCTATCTCTGTGGCTGTTGTTTTATGAACCATACCATAACCTGGTGTCACGTGTGGCCTGTGACACCTTCAGTTTCACTGAAAACCATCTTTTTTTCGGTTTTAAGTTCCACTTAAAACTATGTTGTCTTTTCAGCTTTGAATTTGCTCATTGTTTCAAGGAGACATTTAGTCCTTTGTGACATAAAACATATATAGAATTAGTGCAGGACATAATTTTTTGAATGTATCATGTTAAGAAAGACTTCTTTTATAATGGGAGCTCTCATCTCCTTTCAAAGAATATTTAGAAATCCTTTTTCCTATAATTTTTCCTTTTAATTTAGAGAGGGTTTTTTTTCATACTTTGTAATTCACATAAATAAATTTTGTCTTTCTAATTGGGTATTACTTTTTCCTCATACTGAATTATAATATTCAAAATTGTATTTGATACATGATAAAGGACATGTGTATTATAAGGAACTTTTAAACCATCTGTTATTTCATTCCTGATTGTTTAATGATATGCCTTGTAACAGACTACTTTGAAAACAAATATGTAACATATATGCTGGTAGAATACCTTGATAGTCCAGTAAACAAATCATCTCAGCCCCAAACTTAAGGGTATTCGTTTTCTTTAACTGTAAA
The DNA here is from genome assembly GCF_003031525.2 of Neophocaena asiaeorientalis asiaeorientalis. NCBI lineage: Eukaryota > Metazoa > Chordata > Mammalia > Artiodactyla > Phocoenidae > Neophocaena > Neophocaena asiaeorientalis. Next base: position 196,850 of record NW_020185339.1, on the reverse strand, counting down.
TTCATACCCTGTGAGCATGAATTCAGTCCTTTAATTTCATGCTATCTTTGTGTTCTTGTGCCTTTCATGATTTTTTAAAACCCTATTTTGAGAACTTCATTCCTCCAGATAAATCCACCAAATTTATTAATGTAATATTATATGCAAACAAGAGCCTTAGAGATCACCTAGTTCAATTCCTTCATTTTAGAAGTCAGGAAACCAGACCCAGATGAGGTAAAAAAAAATTGGTCTGTGATCACACAAATGGTTCCTTAGTCTATAAAAGACTGTTACAGCTAAGCCTTGCCACTGCAGTTTGCCAGAAGACCAACATTATGGGTACCTTTTGAATAAATGCCCATACCTACCTTAAGAAGAATCTTGTTTCTTTCACTTTAAAAATTTTATCTTAAAGTAGCTCCTTTATATTTTCTCCTATTTTAAAAGCATGTATATACTCCTGGTTACTTAACATCACAGGGCTAATGAAATCTTATTCACCAAATATTTTGAGTGTCCTAGTTGAGTTCTAAACAAAGTGCTGTGAGGATGTTTGTCCACTAGGCTGTAAGCGCCATGAGATCAGGCACTGCTATTTTCCTAGCTGTTAACACGACTATAGCCCTTACTGTCAGGCACTGTTCTAACTAGGTTACATATATTAACTCATTTAATCCTTACCACAACCTTATGTAGTAGGTGTTGTTGATTATTCCCATTTTTCTTAGGAGGAAACTGAGGCACAGAGAGGTGAGGTATTTACTCACTTTCATTAGTGGTAGTGAACCCAGATTTGAGCAGAGCCAGTCTAGCTCTCAAGGGCAAGATCCTAACTCCCACAATAGACTGTCTCTCCCAGGGAATATGTTTGAATGATTGAATGATTAACTAATACCAAAGGAGCTTAAGTTGCATTATTCAAATTGCAGTTTAGTTCAGGGGAGGAGAGAATGTTCTCACAACCAGTGAAATAACAATTAAAAAAATAACGGAGATGGCATATACTGCGTATAATTTTGAACTACTTGACTGTTGGTGACTTTAGAAATAATAAAGTCACAAATTATGAACTCTTTTCAAATGGACTTTAAACAGTCTTACTGATATGTCCCACAACACTTGACTGTGATGTGTCTGTTTTTCACCTTATTGTTTCGATATTCATTCCTTTCCTTATTACCATTTCTATTTGCCACTTTTCTGCTCCTTGCTTTTGGTTGCCTTATCTCTAACCCCCCTTTCTTCTTTAGTATATCATAAAACATGTAGAATAGTGCCTGGACCAATTAAGCTCTATACAAAAGCTTAATATAACAATATAACTAGTCACCCTTTTTTCCTAAAATTATCTTGCTACTATGTTATTGTGCCTCATAGCTTGTGACATTAACGATTAGCAGAATGAGGTCACCTAGTAGCTCAGGCAGGAAGGGAAATGGTAAAATCAAATTATACATTTGATAGTCTTTTTCACTCCAACAAAGGATAAATTTTAAAAAAAGTCCCCTCACAGATAACAAAATTTGCACTAATTCTTCTTGTGGCTTCTCCATAACTTATATACATTGGTTACACCGCCTCACAATTTAAGTATGGGAATGCAGAGATCATATGTTGAAGTTATTTTGACAGTGCAATTCATTAACAATGATAAAAATCAATACTGATGAATCCACACTACTTTTCTGTATTGGTAAGTCATTTAATGTTTGGTTACCAAAAATTCTGAAATCAAGCATCTCCCACTCCCCACTGTAGGTGTTGGATAAAGTCAGGGGAAAATTCCATTTTAACTTAAAAATACATGGTTGACATTTTTTAGTTCGTTTGAAAAAAAATAATTATGCAAAAATCATGTCTCTCAAGACTCAGCCTAAGGAAATTTTTTTTTTTATCATGTGGCTTAAAAATAGAAGTTTGTAATGGGAAAAATAGGAACTGAAATAGAGCCTAACCAACTCAATGCAGTAAGACACTGAATTTGGTTACTGTTACTAATTACAGAAAAAGAAGTATTAATTACAAAATGTTGGAACTAGAAAATGTTGGCGGCAGGACAGAAATAAAGAATTAGCAATTTGGCAGGGAAACAAAAGCATACACAGAAATACATCAAAACCAGAAATGGTTTACAAAATGATCTCCTTAAGCCTGCTCATAATAATAAGCCTGTGTATCATAATCTTACCTAGCACAAAGGTATCTGTATATAACATATAATGTTTATTTGTGAATAGTAATTAATATTTTCTAAAATGTTCTAAATACTTTGTTTCCACTGGTCTTCATTACACTATAGTAACAACAGCTGTAACAGTAAAAATAGTAACTACCAGTTGAGGGCTTATTTTAAGCCAGGCTTCCTTCTTATAGCCATTAACTCATTGAATTTGAGCCCAAGTTTCTTGAGTTCGGGAGTCCCAGGCTTTTTGTGCAACATTATGTTGGAGTCTCCCTAATCCAACACGGTGTTGAAATAGTTCAATTTTGACCCTAAAGCATCGCATTACTTTGGTAAGGAAAAATGCTTTCATTTTTTAAATTTGTAAAATAATAATATAAAACATTTTAAAAATGTAGATACTTCTTGGACTGTTTAAGATATTCTTTTTCTTAAACTTACTCATATGTGATAGCAAACAAACAAATAAGAAAGTGAGTGCTGTGATGTCAGTAGTAATACACTCTAAAGGTAGTATATTTTGATGTAGTGAAAAGCTGTTAGTTTTTAAAGCTCTCTTTTGGGTCACAATATCAGTTGCCATTTGTGAACACTGTATAGCTAAATTAAATTACTTGATATTCTCCAACACATGATATTTTAGAAAAGAGGCTCCTTGCTTGTGCTAAGTCTGTTTCCCTCTATCTTGAATTCCCTTGCCTTCACCTAAACCGTATTTCTTCCATGAAGCCTCCTCTCAATTTTCCCTCAATCAGCGCATCACTTTCTCATTGACATTGTGGTGGATTGTGTAAAATGTCTCCCACACATTTAGAATGTAAAGTATTTAAAAGATGATTCAGTTCTTATTCACATTTGTATCACCACAGTATTAAGCAAATTATGTATACACTGAATAGATGTGAAAAAAAGTACTGGTTCACTTCACTATTCAGGAGTACATTATAAAACAAAAACTAGTCTATTTTTAATAAAACAGATGGTTTCTGAATCTCTGATATTAACCAGCTCTGTGGTCTTAAGCAATTAACTTTTCCTCTTTGAAAAGAATAGACTAGAAAGATTTTGTAGACCCCTTTCAGCTTAATTTGTTTTTCTTGCAGAGTTGTTTGCATTTTATCAAACAAATATATGCCAGGTATTGTTTTAGGCACAGAGGTTATACAAATGATCCAGACAAAATCTCCTGCTTTGTGGACAGATTACAAACTAGATATTACAAATTCTGCAAACACTTCTTGATGCAAACTAGACCCAGAAAGCCAAACCAATTAGAGACCTACATAATTTTGTCCTTGAGTTTAAGAAGCAAGCACATATCTATCAACATTAGATTCTAACTTGTTTCTAATTTATCAAAACCAAAGCATTTTTTTTTTTTTTTTTTTTCCGGTACGCGGGCCTCTCACTGTTGTGGCCTCTCCCGTTGCAGGGCACAGGCTCCGGAAGCGCAGGCTCAGCGGCCATGGCTTACGGGCCCAGCCGCTCCGCGGCATGTGGGATCTTCCCGGACCGGGGCACGAACCCGTGTCCCCTGCATCGGCAGGCGGACTTTCAACCACTGCGCCACCAGGGAAGCCCAAAACCAAAGCATTTTTAAAATAATTAATTTTAGTGAATAAAATATTTTCTGTTAAGTTATAAACATTTTCTAAGAGATGATAGCAGCCTTCATTCTTAAAAGAAGAGCTAACTTCATGCCATTAGGTTTAGTTTGGATTAAAAGTACACTAACTTTATCATTTACTAGCTGAATAACTTTGGGTAAGTCTCCGGACTTCCTTGATCTTCAGAGTCTTTATTTGTAAGATTGAGGTATTGTTGGTGCTAGAGTTGGTAGTCTTAGCAGTGTAGATGATGATGATGATGGTGATGATGATGATGATGATACTTTTTCTGTTATGGAGAGGATTAGAGTGATTTCTAAACAGTCTTTGCAGCTAAATCCTGGGATTTGGGATGGGCCATGGATTCATGTATGACTGTGGGCTGCACAATTAGGGAGTTGTGGATTCAAATCCTGGCTCTGCCACTTAATAGATTTTTAGACCTTTGGCAAATAAATTAACCTCTAGGAACGTTTCTCTTCATTTATAAAATGGTGATACAAGTTCATGTGTTATTCGTGAGGATTAAACAAAATAGTTTATGCAGAGTTCTTAGGATATTGCCTAGTACATAATGAGTGCTCAATAGTCATGGTTCTATGATAGCCATTAATCATTATTAATCTTTTTCTGCAGTAGAGAGGTAGCTAAGTGGTTTGAATTTTCCCTTATGTTGTAGCATTTAAGCTCATCCAATCTGTGAGTATATTTACTATTTGGGGATCTAGAGAAAGATCAAATTCAGTTAAATACACTTTCTTCTTTAAATTAGGATGAACAAATATGGTAGCTTTAGGAAACTTTGAGTATATTCTTAATCCACCAAAATTATTTTCTCATGAAGAAAATATTTTCATCAAAATTTTCGAAAAAAGGGTTGAAGGTTTTCCCACCAAAATTTTCAATGAGGTTTTACTTAGTATATATTGGGAATAATAATTAAATCTATATATTCCAAATGCACTAAAAGACCCATGCAGTATTTTTGCTTTCTGTTGTTTAATTGATGACTTTATAAATATATGCCACTTGGAGTTTGAACATACCAAGAGTTGGATTCAAGTTCTAGATAATTTGTAGTAACTGGAGTATTTAAAAAAACAGATGAAAGCTGTATAATATTTCTAGTTTAACAAATCTATTTCAAACATTGTTATTATACAACTTTTAAAAGGAAATGTTAAAGTTTCTGTAAAATAGTGATTTGAAGATATTGTACACCCTACTTTCTTCTCTCACAAGTATCTGTCCTAATCTTAATGTTTACCTTTGCTTAATCTAAATAAGGAATATGAAACTTGTTTTCGTTTACCACCGTGGTTTAGTGATTTAAAGATATCTGGAGCAGGTTTGTTTTTTGTTTGTTTTCTGGAGCAGTTTTTACCTTTAGAAAAAGTATCACATTTTTATCACTATTATTTCTATTTTTCCCAGATATTTGAAGTAAGCAAAGATCCCAAGGTCTTTAAAAAATATTAATAATATAGCTATACTTGATGCATTGTATAATGAACAGTCTCATAGCTGTCAAACAACCGATAAGATGTTCATATATTGTGATACAATAAAACTTCCCTCATGATGAATGGAGGGACAAAAATGTTAACAGCATCAGGTCAGCAGGTCATAGTGGTATTGTACAATTTCTCACAGATTATAAGCACAAATATTTAATATTATAGAAGGACATAATTTATTCAAATTAATATAATTTTTACAATGGATAAAGTTGCTAATTTAATTAAATATATGCATATATATTTTATATAAACACATATAAAGACTATTTCACATATATGTGTATGTTAAAACTAAGTTACGTGTAGTAGGAGGTAGATTTTGTTAGTATCAGGTAAAGGTGCAGCTAGACACAGACAGTGAATAATTCTTTTATTTTGTTGAAAGTACAGGTTCTTTAAAGAGGTAAAGAATATCCTCCAAAAAAAGTAAAGTGCATTCATGTTGTTGACTGTGAAAGGAGATTTATTTTTTTAATGTAATATTCAAATTTAATGTGATTTAAAGACTTTGCATAGTCGTAATAACTTAGCTGTTTTTTTTTTTTTGCTTTTAATAAGTGACCACTGTTAAAGCATTGTATTTAACTGAATTGGTCATACATATTTTATATTTTAAGAGGAAAGAATAAATCAATAAATTGAGTAGGTTACCAAAATAAGTAATAAATATGAAAATAAATTATTGAGAAGTGCCAATGTTGCTCATACATATAAAAACTACCTTATAGGAGAATAGAGAAGAACCAGGGGGGAAATTAAGCATCAAAGTCTGAGAAGTCTGTGAGAACAGACTTGTGGATTAAAACCTGCAGTTCAAACCATTATTGTTAGTGTGAACCTCAGGATATATTTTAATCCAGAATTTTATGTGTGCCATATTTATTAAGCCACATGTGTCTGTGGGTTTTCTTTTTTATTTTAAATTGTGGAATGTTAAATAGAAAAAAATTTTTGTGCAAATGCACAGTTGAATTAAAAATCACAAAAATAAAATTCAAATTATAGTTAACACAAATACAAGATGAATATAATTGATAACTTTACTCGGGATTTTAAGAATAAATTCACATCTCGTACATGACACTATGTGGGACTCTCTAAGATTAAAAATATACCGTGTAAATACTTCAAGTGTTTGCATATTTGATTTACATTTTAAGTTAATAATTCACAAAGAAAACTTAATTTATATTATAATTTTTGTTTCTTATAATTGTAAATTTTTAATAGATGAATTGTCATTAAAAATGAATCAGCAATAGTTACCATGCATGTATTAAAATACATGAAAAATAAGGTGACAAATAGTTGGAAAATACTTCATATGATAATTGTTGCTGGATAATTATTAAAAAAATAGCAAATGCTAGGTGCTATGATTTTATTCTCTCCTTAAGTGAGTTGATTTGAAAAGTTTCATTTTAAGGCATGTAGGGTGAGATTTTCTATGAATCTTTTTTTAAAAATGATCACAATTAATACAAAATTTGAGAACACATTCAACACTAAAGGAAACGAGAAATGTTCTTAATGCTTCCTCTGTCTTTGACTTGGAGCATATTTCAAATATTATTCCAATAATATAAAATTTAAATACCTTTATATGGTATCATTCTTAAAATTTTCAGACATTAACATTTCTCATGAGACTTAGTGCTTTTAATTTTTGCACTAATGAGATATATACTTTTATTTTTTCTATATAGCAGTTTTCTTCTCAGTTCATTAATCTCATATGACTATTATATCTAATAGTGATTTTTTTTAACAGAAAAGGCATTCTTTCTTGTTTCAAATCCCTGTATACATTTCTAAGTTGAAATTTTATTTAAGAACTCAAAGTAGCAATGAATACTTAACATGTGGTCCTTTTCTGATGAATAAATAATTTCTGATCCCTTCAACTTAATAGTACCATGTGCTGAAAACATATATTTTTGGAATTTTTGAAATGTAAATTGATTCCCCCCAAATCTTAGTATTTGTATATTATCTTAAATTTTTTTCATTACAATTCCACCTAATAAGAGGGCACTGATGAAAACATACCCTCATTTCTATCTCAGGTAGTACCTAAACTTGCTCAGATTGATCTTTTCACTGCATAATTAATTCAAGTTGGGATTTTTTTTTTTCCAGATGCACAAAGTCTCAGTGTGTGTTATTCACTGGTAGCAAATTCACTATTTAGAAAAACACTTATACCCCTTCTCCCTGCCAGCAGCTTACTGATGTAGTTACTAGAAAAGTTAATGGGACCCTAAGTTTAGACAACAGCTAAAAATATCTGCAAGTTACTAAGCATATGATTCTTTTAATATTTTATCCCTCTAAATTTTAAAGGAACAGATATGCTAATAAAGAATGTAATGGTCTCTTAAAAATTGAACTGCTTTTGTAAACAGTGATGTTTTTATTTTTAAAAGAGACCATATAAGAAATCAGGTAAATTAAATTATATAGTGATAATGTGGTAATAAATCTATATAGTAAGTATTGAATAATATTCAGAGTAGTCAATAAATGTAAACATTCTGTCAAACAGGAAAAACCAAAGTCAACTTTCAGATTTTAATGCAAAGAAGCTATTGCTATAGCATCATCACAAATACCTCTTTGTGAATCCCTGATCTCTGTCTTTTTAAAGCAACCTTTTAACTCCCTCAGGGAAGTGTTGGGGCTGTGATGTGAGGGTAGTGTGAGGATAGGATAATATGTGTATCATGATGTGTGTGTGTGTCTATGTATGTGTGTACATGTAGATGTTGGTGGCTGGTAGAAGCAGTGTATATGTAGAGGAGTAAGGTTAAATAAACTTGTTTTAGTAGAAAAATAGTTGGTTTTAGAGATGCTCTAAAATTAAGGAACAGTTATTACTCATATATTCTCACATTTTTCAGTATTTCTATTAAATCCAGATTAAATTCCATTGGCTAGTGTCTCAATAAATACCACTAACAGTAGGATATAGAGTATATAAATCAGGAAACTGTTTGCTTTTTTTTACACATCATGCTACTTTACAACTAAGGGAAAGACTAATAAACTTACATTAAAAGGTTTTTTAAAAGTATGAAAAATTCCCCACTACAATAAAATCAACAAATATATAAGAAAAATACACCAAATTTAGCATACTAAAATTTTCTTTACAGTTTTGGTTATATAAAGAATATGTCTGTATCAAGTTTCCATGATGAAGGTAAATGAGATTTATAATTTCCTATCCATGATTTACCCTATTCAATTCATGACATATATAGATCCACAGTGAAGAGCTCTTAATATATATGTGTATACTTATATATCACCCCTCTCCTTCCTAGCCCATTGCTTTTAATTCCTTGAAAGGAAAGTGAACGTTAAATGAATTTGATTTGTTTGGAAAGAGACGAAAAAATCAACTTTCCTCCAAAATTCAAAGTTATGGAATAATTAAGTTTTTACGTGATTAGAAAAACATTAAGGGGCAAACGTTCAAAGTGGAGAGTTCTAAGTCAGCTGAACTTCCATTCATGCTAATGGGAGGTAGTTGGCTAAGTTCCCTGGACAGTGCTTTGAACATACCATCAGAACTTTAAAAAATGCTGTGAACCACATTAAAACATTGAATATTTTTAGATTATCCACTCCTTTTAAACACAAAGAAGAAAAAATGGAAAGGCAAGCAGTCTTTTTTCCTCATTTTTCTTTTCTTTTTTTTTTTAAGCACACGTGAAAAAAGGATGTGGACATGATTCAGTAATGCTGTTCCTGGTTGTAAAGCCCTTGAATATTATACAGTTAGAAGCCTACAAAAAAATTATTTGGTGTCAGTGAACTAGTCTAAAACTAGTCTAAAAAAAAAGAAAAGTAGTGATCTTATTTAGAAAAAAGTGCATTCTTTCATTCCAAAATTTAACAGCAAATACAGAATGTTTAATAAGTCAGAGAGTAAGATTTTTGTATGACTTCTCTGTTGACAAATATATATGCAGTTTTAGACAATATGTGTCGATTCTAGCGCATCATTTTAAAATGATCACTTACAAGAATAGGATTGGTGGAGGGATGGAGGAGGCATAGAATGAACCCACTTGCACAGCAGTAGATTTATTAAACCACAAGCTCAAACGACTTTGTTGTTCAATCAAATATCGCCTTCAAATATTAACAGAAGTAGATGATCTAGAACAAAGATGATACCTGCTGGGTTATCCCTACGGTGATCAGATGACATCTAGATTATATTCTGTTGTCAGTGCTGGATGTTAATAAGGGTGAAGGGTGTTGACGACCTCTAGCATATCCAGAGGAACGTGACTGGAATGATACCGTCTGGAAATCATGTCATATGAGGAATCCTTAGAGGAAAGAGACTTGTGATTGTATAATAGTCACCTGATGATATTTGAAGGTTTTCCCATGTAAGAAGGATGCTACTTATTCTGTATCATTTTAAGGGACAGACATAGAAGAGATAGATAGAGAAAGATAGCAGTCACTTTTTTACAGAGCTCTCCAAAAGGGAATGGAATGTTTTTTAAACAAGGTGAGCTTCTTATCACAGGAATCGAACATAATTGAAAATGTACAAGGGTTTTTTGCATTTGGAAAGAAGCTGGACTTCAATAGTGTTTCCTGATCCTAGGTGATTTTAGGAATTGCTTGTGTGTATTACTATTGCCATTATTTTAGTACAAATCCCCTCAGCCACACCCCCTGCTTAATGAATCAGAATCTCCAGGAAGATGCATCTGTGGTGGATAGTAAGTGTTTAACAGAAAAAAAAAAACCCAAAAAACTGCCTAGGGAAATATAGTCAACAGGGTCCAGCTTTGTAATTTTCATGATTTCTGTTAAGATTGTGTAGTATGGTGATTCTAGCATTCAAATCATGGGGAAAATTTTAGATATATTAGCATAAATTGTCCATAAAGCTTTGATTACATCTGCAAGATGGATCAGTCCAAATTTCATATTCTTAGAGATTTTTCCATTATTTAATAAATGTATATAAAGGGTTTTTCATATGCTGTGTTAGGCCTGGGGATGAGAAAACAGTTGTGAGCGATCACTGGGAATTTTGCTTTCAGAAAGTGGAGTCTATGAACAACCAAAAACTTAGGGTTGTTAATAAGTAAATAACAATTTCAACTCATAAGACTAGTTTTTATGTCATTGTAGCATTTATAAGATTTCTTGGCTTCAGATTTGACCTCTACCATTGCAGTTATGCCATCTTGGGTGAGATTCTTAAACTCTTTGTTCTATAGTTGTACCTTTTACGAAATGGGGATAGTAAAAGCACATACCTTTTCCGATGTCAAAACAATTAGAAGTCTTCATCATGCTTTTAACATAATGCTTGACACATGGTAATTAATTGATAACTGTTAGCTATCATGAGCGCAATCTTGATCGTCATCATCAGATGTTTTAAACATCCAGAGGGAATGCTTCAGAGGAAGCAAAACCTCAGTTCACTGGGGATATTATTTTTTATGATTTGCATCTAACTTTAATATAGAAACCAACTAGATCCCCAAAGTCTAATGAAAACATGCCAGAAATTTGAAAATCAAAGAAAGGCTGGGAAGAGAGGGGTGATAGAGATCATGGAAACAGGGCATAGCAGTAAAAGCATGTGACAGCATCACTACCCATGAGAATATCTGGGTATCCCCTCAAGTCCAACTAAAGTATTGCTGTTTGTAAATTGCTTTACTAATCTGTTCTGTTCAGAAGACATTTCTATATGTTGTATTTCATGAAAAGTAACTCGTTTAGCTTGCTTGATCATGTTCAGGTAAGAAGTTTTGATCAAAATAACAATATTTGCTCATGTCGTGGAAAGTGGAGAATTTCTTTTCATTTTATACATAGATTACTGTTAATTCTTTCAGGGGAAAAATATTTTAAATTTAAATTCATAGATTTCCTTCCTTGCTTTTACTCTCCTTATTTTTTCTTTTTGACTGAGTTGTTAAATATATTTCTATGCATTTGGAATACAAGTAGATGATTTTAATAATAAATTCTAGCAACACTGTGTATAAGTTGAGGGATCCTTTAACAAACATAAAATGTAAATAATCTTTCTCCACCACTATCTTGCCTTGCATTTATTTTTTCAAAAGTAAGCAAGCAAGTTCACTTTCATTTCCTGAAAGCCCTTTTGTCAGACATATGACTGTGGTTTTTGCAGTGTAGCACAATGTTTGATTGAATGTCAGAGGAAAATCACCCAGATCAAGTTAGAAGAGCTAGTTTGACAGACTAATGACATTAACAGCCCCTCCTGTTGGTTTGAGATACATAACTCAGCAGTCACTGGCACCAATCATCATACTTTGGCTAAAGTGGGATACATATACTAGAATGAGCCAAAATTAAAACAGCATAGCCCATGACGATTTAAGGATTGATAATGTATGCAAATCGTGATGGACAGCTAGCTAGATAGCTAGATAGATGTCTATAGGTATCTCTCACAGATTTGACATATTTAAAGCAGCTTAGAAAATATTTATATAAAGAACTATTAAACAATACTAAAATGAGCATCTTGCCAACCACTGAAGCACCACCTAAGGGATAATATTTGTTGTTCAGTTCAGTTTAGAACTGGTTGTGATCCTTTCTAAGTGACAGAGTAACACCTCTACAGTGTAATCTAGAAGTTTTTGGCTATTAATTGAAAATAAGTTGTCTTAAAAAATATGGCTTCAGCTTGGGTGTTGTAAGACTATACCAGAGGCTATATGTAGCAGACTGAAATTTCTATGTAAAAATAAATATGAGAAAACAGTTCTTGTATATGTGTTGAAATAATTGACGATTCCATTCTAATTATGATTTTAAAAAAGAAAAGAAAGTCAGATGGGATAAAGATATATATTGTTGTTTTGTTCTAGTCTAAATCTATTGTAATAATACTGTAAAAGGCATATAATTTTTAAATTTCGTTTTCTAAGGCTGCATCTCTCTGCCATGCTATACCAAGCAACATTTTCCTTTTTTCCCAGCTCCTGCCGTTTATCAGGATTTTCTCTGTGCTTCTCAGTCATGCATGTGATCACTTTTTTTTTTGCCCCTCTTTAAATAGCTAGTCTAAGATACCTCCTATTTAAAATTCATAGTATACAAATTCTACTTAATGTTTCTTTTACATGCTAGTAACTTTAGAGAAATTTGTATTTGCTGATAATATTGCACTGAAATGTTTCCTGTAGAGATTTAATGAGATGAGATGTGAATTTCTTGGGCACAAATGATAACCCAGTTTTCAATCTTATATAAGATGTTATCTAGTACTTTATTTATATTCATATGATATTTTTGCTAATACTTGCATATTTTTCTCAATTGTGCTTTCATTATTGGGTAATAGTCAAGTTTTAGAATTCTGAATCTGTTCTACATGTCATACTTCTGCTGCAACCTCACTATATCATATATAAATCATAGAATAAATGTTTAAAATATGTGTATAATTGTCCTTTTCACAGAGCTATGTATTCAAGACTATAGGATATGAAAAAACAATGAAACAGTGAACATTTTCCAAAATGAGTTTGATCAAAAATATCTCTGAAGAACAAACAGCCTCGTATCAGCATTGGTTTCCAGCACAAACTACCACATCAAGAGTCCAGATGTGGAATTTAAAAAAACAAACGCAATTGTGTAATTTTGTTTAGAAAGATGAAAACTATATTTAAACTTAAAACCATATTCTTAACCACTTTTCTAAGCACATGAATTGGTCAGGAATCATGAATAAATCTTCCAGATTTCATTTTAAAAATCATGACTATAAAAAGAATACTCGAGATTGACATGTTTTGAGAGTATTTTATGTGGTCAGATATGTGGGTTTTGGTGATCCATTCCAGTATAACAAACTAGAAGAATCTTTCAAATAACTATTTTTCAGTAATTGCTTGATGTACTCAGAATGAAATTACAGACCACCCAACAGGAGCAAACAACTGAACAACTAACAAAAAAACGAACAACTAACAAAACTTCGTAAATACAGTTTCACAAAAGTAAGGGAACAAAAGTGAGAACGTGTAAATGTAGTAATATTTGTTGTTTTATATATTCCAGATTCAGAACAATTTGTGGGCAGGAAATGCGAGTGGTGGTTCTGTGGTCACTTCGTGCATGTTGCCACGTGACACTTCCTCCTGTATGACACCTTACTCTCACTCGCCTCGGACAGATTCCAGTTACACAGGGTTTTCAAACCACCAGAACCAGTTCAGCCATGTGCCCCTCAACAATTTTTTCACTGACTCTCTTCTTACCGGGGCTACCAATGGACATGCATTTGAAACAAAGCCAGAGTTTGAAAGGAGGTCCTCCAGTATCGCAGTTCTTCGAATGAAAGCCAAGGAGCACACTGCCAATATTTCATGGGCCATGTAACATACAGTACTCTTTTCTTTTTCTCTTAATGGCAAAGTAAAACATTCTTATTTCTCATATTTAAAGGATACCACAATAAGCTGCTGTGTGTGGAATTGCTAAAGGTCAAGATATACAGTGAGACCAGCTTAAATGAATAGTTGTTATTATTTAACATTAAAATCTAAGAATGGACCTCTGAAAAGACTCAATAGGTTTACCATGCACCCGTCTCCACAAACTCTGTTTTAGTAGTAAGATTTTTTTTCTATTGTACGAGTCAATGAAATATGATCATGCAGCTTCTGAAAAGAATAAATGTATTAAACAAATTCCTCTGTTATAGATTGATTTATGTTAGTTCTGTATAACAAGAAATCCCTTGTAAAATAATACCTGAAAAAGGAGGAAATGCACTGGGGAAAATGTCAAGACACCAAAGCTGTCAGGTAAATATCGAAGCAGGGTGTTTGGGGGAGTTAACTGGCGTTTCTCCCTCTCTGGCTCCAAGACACAATGGGCATATCCTCTGTTGCTGAGAATTTATCTACAGGCCTTGAAGATTTTTTTACCTCTACATGTTTTGGTGAATTTCCACTCCGTGAAAAAAGGGACTCTTCGGAAATGACCAGCATTTGCATGAAATATTCGGGCATCGTTTCCTGAAACCATGTGGCTAAAGGTGATAACTGAAATATCCTGGTGTGATTTAAAATACAGTCACAAGAACAGTTTGTATAAATGCCATCTTTTTAATGAAAAAGCCGGCACGGACTCAGCAATTAATTATCACACACAAGAGAAAAAGAAAGTTACAAAACCGGCTGTTGCTTTTAAACTAAAATTGTCAATTAAACTGTACACACAAACATCTAATAAATACACTCAAAGAAATATTTTCAGTTAAAGGAGCAGCAGTTGGAATCTCTATTTATTTCATGAGTATGTGCAAGTGCACGTGTGTGTGTTTGTTTTTTGACATAGAAGCTGTAAGCATTTTTTGCTACTGTGGTTTTGCACAGGGAATTAAAATGTCAGAAGGCTCTCTAAAATTTCTGGTGGAAAAGAAGAGAAGAAAAATACATTGCATCTGGAAAATTGCTAACCCCTTTGATTTACTTCTCCTCCCTTTCCCCTGTCACATTCCAGGCTTTTTCAGATGAGTGAAATGTCAACCTCCTTGAAAGACTCTTAAGTTCATAAAGGCAAAGTAAATTAATTGAAATGAAGATGGCTTCCATGGCTTGGATCAGAGCACGATCTGCTCTTTGTACTCACTTAGAATCTTCCTTGTGGTTCCTACAACCTTTAGGGATATGCTTGGAAGCCCTAAAGGCTGAAGGGCAAGAATAAATGAATTTTTAAAATTTAATTTCAGAAAAAGTACTTAAATCCAGTAAGTGTCTGTTTCTAGTGGGAAAATATTTACAGCAGTTAGACATCTTCTGTAATAAAATTTTAAATCAAGCAGATGATGGAGATGAGTGATGTCCTAAACAAACATTCTTTGACTTCATAATAACTCTGTTCTTTATTACTTTTGTGTTCTCTCTTTTTCGTTTTGTTCCCAAGACAAACTTGTTCAACTTTGGCCCTGAGAATTATGCTTACATGCAGGAGCTTTTGTCAAAGGATTGTTTAGGCAGCTGTTAAATATCCTTCATGTTTTAGAATAGAATGACTTCTTTTAATACACACATATATCTGGTCAGTAGGAATTTGTGAACTAAAACTTAGAACTAAAATGTGAGATTTTTTTTTTTTAATTTCCCCAATCAGTGGTATCCATGTTCATTTTCTTCTGCTTTCATAATTGAAATTTTAGTGTCCCTTGCCTAATAACTTATATTTTTAAAATGAGAGACAAAACTCATTTTTGAATCAAGTTTGAATTTCACTTCCTTATTTTTTCCTTCTCTAAATTTTTTCCTCATTAATTCTAATAATTAGTTGGAGCTTCTGTAACTCAATTCTTTTCAGTGTAAATAACATCTTTTTAATTGAAGTTCTACGTCTTCAATGCTTTGTATAAATTTAATTCAATCAGCACATTTTTTTTTTTTTGACACCTACAGTGTGTGAAGTACTATTTGGGATAATAAAAAAACTAATGGAACCATGGTTCTTGCCCTTGATGAGTTCACAGTCTTCCTGGACAGACACATGCCTAAAGTTTGCACCCTCAACCATGCTTCTCATTTTATGAAGGTAGTAAGAATTGCACGAACTTTCTTGTGTTAACATTCTGACCTTTGTTTTTATTGGCTGAAAATTTTATTACACATTTAAGTGACTAAAGTATAACAAAAATGAACTTCTGATGTAGTAGGATAAGATAAAGCTAAAACAAAAAGTGCATAGATGCACTTCCTGAATTTTCTCTTGCTCTTTCTGAACTTAGGTTAACAAAGTTTTATATACTAGAATTCGTAACACTCACAAAAATGTTGAATGTACATACTTAAAGGAAAAACTAAGGAGCATTTCGTTTACTTTTATTTTGGTTCATTATTGACAGTATTGAAACTGGGTATTTTGGTTCATTAAGTAGTTGATCCACTTGGACATTTGTTCCTGTAACAATTTCATCCTCTATTTGCCCCTTCCACACTTCTCTTGCACAGATGGTTTAATAGATGATTCTTATACTCTTTTTCTTCCTGAGCGAGTTGGTTAAGGTTTGGACCTTATGATAAGAAAGAAATTTAATGGAGTATTAGCTAAAGTATGCAGTTTCTTTCATAAACATAAAATTAAATTTCAGAAAATGGTTTGTGAAATTCTGAAAATATTTATTTATGGACATTAAATACTGATTATTTTCTTCTTATGTAACGTTTTATGAAAGCAGAAAAATAAAGCCACTGTAATCTTTGCCCTCAGTCCTGACAACATATCTTAAAAGAATAACAGAGTTACTTAACCTATATAACCTTGAGGAAACTCATGAAATTGTGCATATAAATTACTGGAGTGTATTAGTTTCATCGTTTCAATTGGCTGTTGATTTTTTTACCTCCAAGGAAGGGGTGAGGGGCAGACCAATGCACTTAACACAGTTTTTACAAAGATGATATGCTATTGTTTCCTTTTAGTATCTTTACTTTTTCATCTCAAATTCCAGACGCTTATTTGACTTCCATGGTACAATTCATACATCATCTCCCTGTGTTTTATATAATGCTGTTTTATATATAATGTTGTAGTTTTAGTTTATCAGCAACTAAACAATGCCTTGGTGAGAAATAAGAAGTGAAAAGATCAACTACAGTGTTTGCATAAGCTGTTTGAAATTTTCAAGTAATTTTCTAAACTTACCAGTGACCCTAACTTTTGTCTTTCAACATTTAAATCAAATAGTATTGTAAATGATGAGTGATTATGTTAGATATATATTTTTCATTAAAAAAATGACCACTTTTGCTGCCAAATATTTTAGAAGAAATATGGGAATGATCTTATTTTTAAAATTCTATTTGGATTGACTTCTCTTTTCTCTTTTTAGAATATAAAGATGTATGTTTATTATTTAAAATATAATTGCTAACTTTAAGCCATTTCTACTTTAAGAAATTAGTCATCTAAAATTCAAACAGACATTATTTCCTTATAGCTATTCATATTTTGCATTGAAGAAAGTATGACTTTTTGTGAGGGAATCTAATAGAATGATATGTATTAAATAGTACTTTTGTTCTTAGCATATATTTCATACAAGCCAGGCAGTAATGTCACTAATGATACAAATGAAAACAAGATCATAAGCGAAATACCTAACAGTAGTAGAGTCAGCATTTATGGCACGGAACCTCAAAAACAGATTAAATGCAATATTGGTTTCACAGCGTATAGTAAATGCTAAAACGGGATTTTGTTTTATTTTAATAACTCTACTTTTTAAATAAACATACTGCTGTCATTTATCCTGGAAATACGTTGCAAAAATGGTGAGCAAGGCTTCAGGGCAGGGTCTAGCTAATTCTTCAATTTTACTGCATAAAATAGTAGAGGATTAACAGAAGTTTTTTTCTTCTTAGTCTGAGAGTTGTATACCACTACGCAGTTTTCTAAGTTCAAGGGACAAATAAATGACTTGAGTATTTCATCATGACACTATTTTATAGCATGTCTGACTTTAGAAAAAGAGATACTGCATACTGAAGGTTTTCATGCATCTTCACATAATATATACTTGTAATTTTTTTTAATCTATTTACCTTGACATACACTTTAAAGACTTAAGACAATAATTCAGAACAGTTACCAGCATTGTCAAAACATAAATTTTCAGTAGAAGGCAAAAGGAGCCCCCTACAGGTTACTTACACAGTCCAGTTAGGGAAGATGAAAAGATTCAAATGCTCAAAATCTCTCCATATCACTAGAGCAGAGTTCATAATGTAGGGAGAGTGGGCATAGGAGCGTGTATCTCTGGATAGAACTCAGCGGATACATAAACTGAGATACAAAAATAATTAGATCTTTGTTTCCACTAACACCTAGAATGAAACATAGCATTTTATTTATGAATGGACAACAAATCTGAGTAGTTTTAGCAGTACCTGTGCTTTTGTCACCAATAGAAAGAACAGATATTTGCATATTACGTTTATTAGAGTTATTAAAGATATCTTGAAATAATTCAAGCTTATCACTTGATTAGGACAGTTTTCAAACTGCTTCAGTAGTTTCAAACTACTTCAAAGTTAGGGTAATTTTTAGCTCTGTTGCTGGATCTTGTTATCTGTCGATAAAGATTCACAGATACTACTACATCCTAAAATTAGTTTTGTAAATATCTGAACACCTGTATTTTAATATAGTTAGTTTCCCTCTTAAGCCTATGTATTTTATTAAAGACATCTACTAAGGAGTTCACAAGATCACTAAACTACCAGAGGGGTCTATGGCACAAAAGGGATTAAGAAACCCTTTTGATGCACCAGAGTCATTTCTCCAGATTAAATAATTTTTCACCCTAGAGGATGGTCCTATGTTGTGGAAGGAGTATAATAGAGTGCCTAATAATTTATCAGATTATTTATCTCTTACTAGCAGAATGGAGGATTGAAAGAGAATAGGACTTTTTAAGGCAGGCAGCCCCAGAGCATTCATTGTTGAATGAATGAATGAGGCATTTTAATGAGGATCACTGAGGAACCAGGACACAGTAGATGGGGGCTAGGTATTTGGAAGAGGCAAGTGGTTTGGGCAGCATCATGGAAAGAGTCTGGCCTTAGGAATCTAGCTCCACCACTTTTTAGCTTTAAAGTTTTAGGAAGGTTATTCAATTTCTCTGAGCCTTAGTTTTCTGGATAATTGAAAAAGTTGTATGAAGCTTTGGATTAACAAGGCACTTTCACATTTATTTTCCCTGACTTTCACAATTTTGTGACAGTGGGTATTATTATCATCTCCATTTCACAGATAAGGAAAGTTATGGTCAGAGAGTATAAGGAGCTTCTAAGTGCAACACCTCTCTTTCTGCCTTCTTATTCTACATGCTTTCTTTAAAGCTATGAAAAAAAATAATTGAAATATGCATTTGAGAATACTTTCTCGTAGTCTGTAAAGTACTTAATGGAAATACTTTTTTTTACAGATTCTAATTTTTCCTCCTGTTGAGTTGATGTTAAATTTTTTCTTCCTTTTCTTCATTTTTTAATATTTAAATTCAGTTTTACTCAATTTATCAAACATTTATTGAGAACTCCCTTTGTGCTAAGACCTTAAAGAAACTACATGCTGGTTGGGGAGATGAAAAAGTACAATAAATAATTAAAATATGGCATGGAAGTGGCTCAAGCAAAATACTATTGGAAAACAGGTAACAAAGCAATTAATTCAGCCATTATAAATAGTCCTGGAAAGCTGAAGAGAAGAGGTGACATTTGAGCCAGACATTGAAAGATGAATAGGAACTTATAAGAGTATAGCGTTTTATCTCTTTTTCTCTGAAAGATAACCCAAATGTGTCTTGAAAGACTATGTCCATGCTAATTAAAATATTTCCAAACCTTTTCTTTAATTTTAAAACAACTTTTAAAAAATATTTCCAAACAACTTTTCTCTAATTTTAAATATTTCTTTTCCTTATTATTATTACTTTATTAACTGGATTGAAGCTCTCAAGTTCAGTGGAGAAACAGTTTGTTTTATTCAGTAATGTTTTTCAAGATTTTTACTCTCAATTCAGTGAATATGGGCTGAGCTCATAGTATTACAATGTGCTATGCTAGCCATGGAGGTTATGAATAAATGCAACCATGACTTTTGTCTTCAGGGAATAGTCAGTTTAGTTGGATGGATAACATTTGCTGACACTTACCTAATATGAAAATACAGCAAACATATTTTAATATGATCTTATATAAATGTATAACAGAAAACAAGGAAAAATTGTAAGTGCAGCTTCAAAGTACACATGCAGAAAGTTGATAGAAAAGTTCAATAAGAAGAAGGTTTTCACCCTGGTGTACCCCTTGATCTCTGACCAAGAAAAAGACAGAAGATTCTAAGGTCATTACAGGAAAAATACTCCCTACTCCACGAAAGGGAAAAGAAAAAGCAGCAGCAGCTGGGTGTTGCTTTTGTGTCCTTAACTCTTTGTCTGCCTCAGTATGGTCAAAGTTTGTCTCATTTTATACAAAACTCTTGCCTAAATTTTATAAACAGAGGTTTAATGGGCGAATTGCTCCCTCTTATCTAGATCTCTCCATTCCCAGCTGTGAAATTGATTGATGTTTTTAAAGCCCTAAGAAGCCTCCCCTTGTAGATATGTTCTCTGGTTCAAAGGAAAGAAAAAAAAAAACGCAGGAGAAATTATTCAGGGAAATATCTTTGAAAAAAATTTTAATGACCTAGGAAGAGACCTATAAGCTAGATGTTATGAAGGGGGAAAACCCTGAAATCAGTCAACGTATTGAGTGAAAATACATGGCAAGAGAGAATTTACTAGGTTTATATAGTTATATGACTCAGATTAACATTTGTTAGCTGTGTGACATTTTTTTTTAGATTTAAACTTCTTCATGTGATATTTCCAGTGGCTTTGGCTGGGATCACTAAGCCTCTGGCAGAACAGAATCAAGATTCTGATCCCAGATGTGTCACTGATGGTCAGTGCCACCTCACCTCTCAGTTCTCAGAGTTCAGTTCAATTCAGCAAATATTTATTGAGTGCTTATGGCTGCCGACTTTTCTAAGTCAGAGAAAAATAATGAGATGTTAGTAAAATGTGACATGTCTTGGGTAAGACACAGTTGCATATAGAAAGCCATTATCATCATTGGCATTTTAAACCAGAAGTTCAATTTAATTGCATCAATAACACCAACAGTATACATTGCTTCAAGCTACAATAATTTCCACACTGGATTCTGATTTTTATCTGCAAGAATCACTGGATACAAACCACAGTCCCCAAGGCTTGACTTAGAAGTAAAATAACACCATCCCTGGTCTAGCATCAGTTATACATGTCCCTAATAGCTCAGCTGAGGGACAGCATTAGCCATTATATAAACTAATTGGGTTAATTCTGCTCTGGAATTTAGGCAAATAATGTAACCGAGATAAACAGAGGGTCACTTATGCATCTACTTGTACACATTTATCTACACTTCTTATTTATACTACTAAATGCTTAAAACAACACTAGGCTATAAATTTGTCTTTTCTTTCTGATTCTCTTGGCAGAGTTTCTTACATGCTTAACTTTTAAAGAGTGGAGTTCGGTCTTCTCTCAAATAAATAAGAGAGCAGTGGAAGGAAAAAACTGCAGCTACAAAGTAGTTCTAACCCATTAAACGCAGATGGCTCACAGGGGGTTTAATCATCAGGAGCGAACACACATCATGCTGAAATATAGAGCTGTTTTCTATCACTTGTTACCATTTGAATGTCTGTGTCAGGAAAGTGAATTCCATATATCTTCCTGGCCATCAGTTGCCCTTTGAATACTCCTCTCTCTGATGTAGCTAGATTTCTCTTCAGAACTTACTGAGATGAATGAGCTCTGGCCACACGTAGAAGTGAAAGAAAACATTTCTTTCTCTACCAGAACAGATGAGATTCATCATTAGGAGAATGGATTTGACCTTGTAAAGTGGACCAAAGCAATTTACAAACAAACCCCTTTGGGGAAGATTGCCTTTATCCTAGTCCACTAACAGAAGCGTTTTTTTTTGTTTGTTTTTGTTTTTTTTTTTTTTTTTCTTTTTTGGATGTGGTCATAGCTGTGTCTTGAAGTCTGTTGAATCTGATCACCTGAAAAGAATCTAAAACGTGGAATAAGAAATCATCTCTAATTTAAGCCTTCCCATGCAAAGAGAATTTCATGGACACTTAAGAAATCATATGGATTTATCCTTGGCTATCATAAGTCAATTATCAATCAGTCAAATTGATCAGAGATCATTAAAGAAATCCATGAAATCAGTTTGATGGCAGCATATACAACAAAACTAGAGTTCAGCATTTAGAGCCTATTATAAAAATGGTGAAAAACTTAAATTGGGGACAATTTATAATACCCAAGATTGATTGCACTCTGTATCTCTCCTCAACTCACTGTATCAGCTTGTTTAATCTACTTATCTCTTAATTCTCGATCTTTCTTCTATAGTTTCTTTCCCCCACTCCTTATCTATCCGTTCTTCTTTTATCTATTCTCCCTTTTCCTGGAGCCCATACCTAGCCAGAACCCATTCTTCAAGTCTAATGTCTTAGGTGACATTCAGGGAAATAGCAGCTACCAATCCCTGGGATAACACAGCAACTGTAAGAAAGCGACTTCCTTATTTTCCCTCCAGTGCATGTTTGGCTGACGCTATTAAAGTGAATGACATAATCTTGAGTAGACCCTGCTGATAAACCACATGGAAGCTGCCCATCTACCATGGACCTGCAATACTTTGGTCTTGCTATTCACTTGTCTTCCTGAATGAGTATATAACCCATTCAGCAATTAGACACTTAGATATGGATTAAAAGTTATTGCTTTATCCCACAAATAATATAATCAGTTTAAGACATTTGTAGAAAGCCATTCCTTCTAAAAATTCTGTGCATTTATTGTATTTATCTTATTTTTGGCAAACTCTACCTTTTGAAAAACAAAAAACAGGTTAGGTGAAGGATATCGGGCTAGCAAAAGATCAGAGATCTCCATGCATTTTTAAAAGTTCAGAAACTTGAAAAAATTTATTATTGAGGAAAATATTAAATCCACTTATTATTTTTTTTTTTTTACCAGTAGATGGCACTGCACAGGTGTAAGAGACGTCTACGAGAGAGGGTCATCAACCAAGCGGCTGGTGTAAAATGCCCTCCACTAGAATTCTCTCTCATAGTTAAAGTACTGTATCCAGGAATCCCAACAATTGTATATGAGGAAAGAACAGAAATTCATTTACAGTCATTTTATTTACCAAACACTCAAACAGTGCTTATTACATGACAGATGAGCAAGTCTTCTTATTTCCCCTTTCTGATAAGAAAACCGAAGCACAGAGAGGTTAAGATTCTTTAATGTCATACAGCTACTTAAGTGGTAGGACTAGGATTTGGCCCAGGCATTTGATCTAGTCTGTGCTCTCTCTTCTTTGCTCCCTCTCAATTCACTAACAGGAATCACTCATTTTTCTAATCAACAGTTTGTAAGGAGCTGTCTTGAAAATCTAAGGTATTGAAACTGACAGATTCCAATTAAAGAAACAGAGAAGTTTTAGGATCATGGGGGTAATGTTGAAGAAAGCAAAGGGGTCTTCAAGGGGGAGGGAATGTATGGGTCTGTTATGGAGGAAAATAGGGCAAGGTAACAGTAATAAGAAACACCAACAAAGAGGAACAGATGCTATACGTACATAAAATTCACCAATTCACAACTTTGTTTAGAGTCAGGATGCTGCATATTTTTAAGATAAATACACTCTTAATATTGTTCAACTGTATTTTACATTCTAGCTGATGTAGCAAATACTTTTAAAACTTTACTAAGTGGATTACAAACTTGTTCGGTGCGTTGGAGCATCAACTCCAGTAATTCTCGCCTCCCCCTTCCTTCAGGCATCTACGTCTCTAGTGACACCTCAGAGCTTCAGATTACCCAGAATTGTGCCATCATGGAAGTCTGAAATTCCACCTTCCCGTTCTCTGGCAGTACCCTACACCGTTCACAAATTTTAACTTACATTCTTCAATGTGCCTATTATCTGACTCCATCAAATCCTCCAGTCCCTGGGCCTCTGCATGTTTTCTCTGACACTCCCTTCCATATCTCCATTTTTTCCTATCCAGCTTAAACTTCACAGCCCACTCTTTCACTACTCTTTGGCCAATACCTTCAAAAGCCTGCTGTTTTCCTTTTATCACACCTGCCTCCACCTGGGCTAATCAACATCGCTTAAAAAAAAATATCAGAAATATGTGCAGATTAGCTCCACTAAAAGAATGTATATTAGATCCACTAAAAATGTGGGCCTTCAGTCCCAAAGGGACCCTCCACATGCCTGAGCCAGTCACTCTTTCTTCCCATTTTCAACCATAAACATTTCAAAGCTTGTCCACTCTTCAAATCTTTTACCTTAATGCTCCCTCACCTCGCTGCATCTTCTCCATGAGGGAAAAAAAAAAAAAAATCCTGTGGGAACCCTGCCAATTTCTTGCCACTACATCGACAAATATACCTGTATCCATAAGTGCTTTCCTTCTTCTGGCTTATTTTAGGGGAAGAGAGATTCTCTTTCTAATTCTAATCCTTGTTCTGTGTTGCATCCTTTTCCATCTTGTCAAGAGTTTTTACAGTATGTCCTGTCTGTTTAAGCTTCTTCTTTCTGCCATTTACCTAACCTCATGTGTTAAAAATAATAATAATAAAAGTGGGGGGAAAAATCTTCACTACTTCCAGGTTTGCCCCAAAACTTCCTGTGAAGGTGTATCTGCCCTCATCTCTCACTTGCCATTTACTATTCAAACCTCCACAACTGGGTTTTGATTTCTGCCAATCCATGGAGAGTACTGTGTTTTGTTCTATTTTTTTCATCTTCCAGTTCTTTTTTAATGCATTTACATTCTATACACATAACTTTAAAAAATGGGGTCATACCCTATTTAGGGTATGACCTGAGCTCGGAGGGGACTCTATAAATAGACTGAAACACCTTTATTCTTAACCCTTATGGTATATTACCACACACAGCTCACGAGAAGCAAAGCAGTTTGACTTCAGAATATGAACCCCCAACCATGACACTAATTTCTAAATATATTTTGAAGTCATTAATATCTCTTCTCATTGTCATCATATTAATTCAAGCACCATCATCTTTCAGTAAGTTTACTAACTAACAGCACTCTCTTAATGGCTTTCGTGCATCCAGTCTGGCCCTATTCCAGACTGCTGTTTCTAAAGCACAAATCTGATAACACTAAACATAAAACCATCTCATGGCTCCCCATCACCTCTAAAGAAAGCAGACACTCCAAAACATGTTTATAACTCCCTGCTCCATCCAAATCCTTAAGTCTGCCATACTGACCTGTACTTCTCTGCAGGCACTTTGCCCATACTTAAATCTGCATCTTTGTACATATGGGTCCACTTACTTCTGTTGGTCTTTTCTGTTTCTCCATTTGACTCTTTCTTCAGATTGCAACTTAAATATCATGTCCTAGTTAGAGTTGTCAGATTTAGCAAATAAAAACACAGGATACCCAGTTACAAATATTGCATGGAACATACTTATACTAAGGAATTATTCATTGTTTATCAGAAATTCAAGTGTAACTGGGCATCTTCTATTTTTTCTGACAACCCTATATCCTAGGGAAATCTTCTCTGAAACTGCATCCCCAGGATTGGGCTAAGTGCCCTCTGATCTGCTCCGATAGCCTCCTATGCTCATTGCATCACAATATCCACTTCTATCTATTATTCATGTAATACATCCATCTCACCCACCATCCTTAAGGAAAGAGAGTGTCTTTTCCAACAGCGTGTCTCCAGCGTCTAGACATCCAATGCTTCGTGCTCAACAAATGTTTATTAAATATTTTTATGACTGGATTCAACACCTTCAATTCTAACACTTTGCCATTGTAGGTTGCTATTAGTTGAACTATTAAGATATATTTTGTACTTATTTTTGATGTGTTTAGTAGAAATTGCTTTTTGTATTTAACTTTGACATTCTCGATTTAGAATTTTGTGGAACTATATAAATTATCTTCAGTTAATTCCTGGCCAGCCTCAGCTCCTCTAACCACAAAGGCAGAGGTATGCAAAGTTCAGTGGTAGGCTAAGTGTGTAACTTATCTAGATTGTAGCAAGATTGGACTTTCTTTCCTTTCCAGTGGCTGGAAGTGACAGCTGAGATACCAAATACTGTCCACTTACCCAATCTAAGAGAAAAAAAATCTTTCTATATTAGTCATTAATATTTTTTGTCCATAATATGTCTTAAGGAACACTATCCCTCAGATTGATAATAGGTGTTGTTCAAATGAGAACACATTATAAGTTTATCAGGTAGGCAAAACAAGTTTGGACAGATTTCTGTCCTCTAGGAATTTTCAGAACTTTAACATGTTCATGTACATAGTGAATCTCCAGGAGGTGACGTATTATATATAGAGTTGTTCTAGTCTGATTAATCACAGAATTTTTTTGTTAGTTAACGCCTGATTTAGGAAATCCGAATGTAGATTTTGATACTCTCCTCAGGGTAAGTGAGTATATTGACTAGATTTTTATTGTTAAAAACAGGTTTTTTGGAATGCCTGACTCAAAGATGTGATCACAAAATTTATCAAATAGACCTAGCTT
Organism: Neophocaena asiaeorientalis asiaeorientalis; assembly: GCF_003031525.2. Taxonomy (NCBI): domain Eukaryota; kingdom Metazoa; phylum Chordata; class Mammalia; order Artiodactyla; family Phocoenidae; genus Neophocaena; species Neophocaena asiaeorientalis. The sequence continues at coordinate 170,339 of NW_020185339.1, read as the reverse complement.
TATTGGGTCATGTTCATCTGTTTTGAACTAGAGTGCCAAAAAGTTTTCAAAATAAATGTCTTTGGGATTTAGTGTATATAAAATAAAGTTTGTATTTGACACAGAAATTGGTAAGCCCATAAGGAGGTATGTAAAATCCTAAAGCAGTTATATATAATTTGGATGGCTGAATATTTAGTATTATTGGATTTAAAAACAGGAACTTCAAAGGTAAAATATAATTCTCACTAATGAATAGCACATGTGATATGGCTGAAGCCCCCATAGGCAGCAGTCAGTCAGGGCAGGCCTGGTGTGTGATCAGAGTACCGGGCTGGCCCCGGTGAGCTGCAGTTTGAGGGTCCTGAGCCACAGATCTGCCTTCTAAATCATACTTCCCTCCATCATTTGAATGAGGTTGAGTGTCACCAGAGAGTTAACATATAACGTGTTGCATCTGAAAGGTGGCACATCACCTATTAACCTAGAGGTGAGGATGCGTTTGTTCCTATTATTGTCAAATGCCATAGCCCTAATTTTTTATAATTTCCATTTATTCAACCGCACATGTCAAGTACTTTGCCAGTTGCTTTTCATGATGATAGTGACAATAGCTAGTCTTTTTGAGCACTTTGCACACTATACACAGTGCGAAGTTTTCTACTTGCATTGATTCATTTAATGATTTCAGCAACCCCTTGAAGTCAATCTCACCATTTATATCCACTTTACAGATGATGACAACTTAAGAGACTTACTCAAGAGGCGTAGTATGTAGCTGAAAAGTGCTTTGAAATGATCTCTATCTGACCTGTGAGCCTGCAATCTTACCCACTATGCCATGATAATGCCACAGTTTGGATAGATCTCAGAATACTGATGTAAGTATTCTTATTACCTCTTAATGTGGAAGAAACCGAGGCTGAGAGAATATATGTACTTTGCTCAGGGTCTTGAGGGAATAGGTACATGGGTTTCATTGTGGGAAAATAAAGGTATAAATTGTGTGACAGTACCAAAATAGAAGCATCAGACGTGAGGTCCTGGACAATAAGAACATACAGTTTTGGACTATGTGAAGAGGAGGTGAGATAAAGGAGGACCAGAAATGAAGTAGGATGAACTCCAAAGAGCAAACTGGTCTTCCTACTAATTCCGTTTCAGACTTTAAGGAAAACTCTGGCTATTTGAAGTGGATTGGTGTTTCCTATCTAATTTATAAACTGTATAAAATAGGTTTGAATGTAATATGATGTTTTTGACTGCTAAAAGCATTAGGAAATAGACCACTTGAGGTCAGGGTAACACCAAGAAGGATTTCCCAGCACTAAAATGAACCACATTGCAAACTCTTTCTAAGTGCTTAGCAATGTCCTGAAACAGCTCCATTTATGTGAGGCTTGAGAAACGAAAGGGGCCTCTTGTGAACTTTTCAACCACAGAGAGGAGTGTGCTTTAAGAAAATATACTCAGAGTGATATAACAAGTGTTAAATATAAGTTGGTGAGTCTCCCTACTTAAAAACAATTGTGAATAAAAGACATTCTTCCTGTTGAAAGTCAAAATAGTTCAATCTTCAAAAATTGTTTCTGAAAGCCATAATAATTAAATATTATATGCTTAACGTTCTTTATATTCCATAATTGGTTTTTAATTTTTTTCTATATATTTTTTCATATGTGTGATAGCCCATTAAAGAGCTCATGATTCTTACATCTTATTGAATGACTGGGTAATAGAGATTGATGTTCATAAAAATGGACATTTAGTGGTATCAGGCACTCTGCAAAGAGGCTTTGGAATATAGAAACTAAGAATTTGTCATGGTGGTTGTTTGATTTCAAACAACATCCCCTTTCAGGCAAACTTCCCCTGGAGAAAATGTTGGTTTTAGCTCTTATAGCCCGAATGGGACTGAGATTATTAAAAATGGTTGATATGTTACAAAGGTTAGTATAGCCAACTAGTATCCCCCTAAGCACTTCATCAACAATTTTCAGAATTATTCTGTGAGGCAGCCACTATTACTATTCCCAATTCATAGATGAAGAAACCGAGGTTTAGAGAGTAAGTAATTTATCCAAAGTAAAACAGCTAGTCGGTGGTAGAGCCAGGTTACAAACTCTGGCAACCAGACTGCACAACCAACACTTGTAACCATTATAGTATATATGGTCTTCCATGGAAAGAGCATTGTTGGGGAACCAGTTCTGACACAGCTCTGACTTTAATTTCTGTGTCTTGGATTCCCCATCTGTAAAATGAGGCCAATCTAGCTGACTCCTGAGATTAACTGAAGGTCTGATGTTCTATGTTTCTAATTGTTATAGCAAAACATTAGAGAAGTGACTACTTGTGCAATGTCCAAAATGGATTATATTATACATGGAAAATCTAGAGAGAATGAATAGTGATTTATGAAAGAAGAAGTCAAAAATCATACATATTAATAACTTACGAAGTACAGTGAACTCATTTAGTGTTCCCTGTACACATGAAAAAATTACTTTTACAGATGCCTTTGGCAACTGCATACCTAGCCTGTGGAACTTAAGTCTGGAAAACATTCATTTTGGGGGGTTTTGTTTTATGTATTTGAATTCATACAGCTAATATAGAGTGCCCTTTTTCTTAGATATATTCATAATTAATGGTAAATTAGAAAAATCTTGCCAAGGAGCCTTTAACCATCTATTTCCAAAATATGTTTGTCTGACTTTCTTGGGTATGACCAAAGAACTTCAGTCTTTGGATTCTCAAGTGAACTTTTCCTCTTTGTAACTCCATCTTCCATTTTTATTAACCAGTCAAGCATGTTTTACTTTACACTGTGATAAGGGGATCAGAAACAGCTTCCCCACATGTAAGGCGATCTTAATCAACTGCAAGGAATACATGAGTGGCATAGTGTGGAAGCTTCCTGCCTCAAGGAGGACGAGATCTCCTTTGGATTATTACTTTTGATTCCATTGACAGAGGGAGAAAATTAGGTAACCTTGCAAACGAGATACTTTTGACTGTGAGCCATTTTGAAAGGACATAAGGTGAATTGTCACCCCCCCTTGACCTTCAACTAACCTTTCACTTTTAATATATGTTTTGAAGTGCCAGCCATGTTGATTTCCATGCCTGTTTGGTTACAAGTTTCAGAGAAACCTACTGCCCCCAAGTCTTTAATCATTTTTTGAACTTTGAATATAAGCATTTAAGATGCTCTTAGGGCCCATAGAAGACTGGCTAACTGGCACTGACTGCACACACTCCCCCCGCAAGTTGCATTACAGAGCCCCTCATTCAGACACCTTACTACGAGGTCTCATTACCCAGGATGCAGAATGAGGCGTGTAAGCTCACTGTGCATATAGTTGTGAAGTGGTGATTGAATCCTGGAATCTACTGGACATCCTGAATTCCTGTTTTTCGCACAACCACAGGAAGGCCCACTTGTTTCTGGGGCATTTTCCAGCTTATGCTGTGAATCAAGCTATTGTGTGCTGATGTTTCTTCTTTCAATGCCATGAGATATGAAAGAGCAAATGTACAGTTAATGTGAGAGGAGACTGACAAACACGAAAGCAATGTATCAAGGGTTCATTTCTGGCAAAGGCAGAGTAATCAAAAAGTGTAAAAGTGCAGTTAATCATAAGCGCACATATAATATGGCCCTCAAAAGAAGAGAAGAACAGTGTTAAACGAACTGGATTCTCTCACTTTGGCTTCTGTAAAACAACTTTAACTCTTTCTTCTATTGTCTTTGCTACCAATGCTGCCGCCTCTGAAAAACCTACCACATTTTTTTAAAGAAATAAGGTCACATGAATGGAATGAAAATCAAGCCTCACTAATGTCCAGGTCAGGGGCTGGCAGCCTTCCAGAAATGCTTTTCCAAAATACTGGTTTCAGGTTTTCATTGTTGAGGGAGAAGGGAGAGAGGGAATTTTGGGACGTTGAGAACCTCAGGGGATTATCACTGGCTCAGACACCTCATTACACAGCTTTCGAGGGCAAGAACAAGAGAGCGGTGGAGGCCAGGGAGATCCTGCAGAAGAACTTCTTGAAAGTAGGAGTGTACAAAGAAAAAAAAAAAGGAAGGAAAGAAAAGAAGGTCTTTCATTTTGTAATATTAATGGTGTGACCTGCCAATTTATGTGCCACCAAAAATGATCTTCTGTGCAAAAATATTTCTAAGGAAATAATCAGTATATCATGTTAATTAAATAAGGTGATAGGATTTACTGATGGGCAGCAATAGGAAGTGCTCAGCAAAATTTTGTTGAATTAATTTAAGGTCATGTATGGACAATCTGAACATATACTTTGTGGCAAGCTGTGTGCTAAGTATCATGGAGGATACAGGAATACATCCTTAGACATAAATCCTGCCCTCCGGGGTTTATAGTTTAACTATGATCATAAACAAGTTTAAATGTTAGTCTTATGTGATGCAGTTGCATTAAATTGACCTTGAGTGAATGAAAAAAATGCCACTTTAAAAGTATTTTAATATTGGACTTTCAATTGGCAGGGATAAACTTTAGCTCTTTAAAGAACTCATGTAGCTCCTAAGAAACTCAAGTTTCATTATTAAGTACCCCAGTACCTTGTAGAAGAATCCTCTCAAATAAAGATCCTATTCCCTTTACTATATAGCGGCTATTTAAAACTAGATCTCAACGTGACGTGTGCGCTCATGTACGTGAATGTGTGTGTTTGTGTGTGTGATTGTTCCTGCACAGGTTAAAAACAAATGAAAGTAAGAGAGGAAGAAAGATGCTCTAAGGCCATGCTGAACCTGTCTTTCATGAGTTAACGACTAACATTAGTTTGAAGGAAAAGCCGTTCCTAAATATTCCACATAAAACAAGATAAAAAGCAGAAATTTTCCACATTGGAATAAAAATGTAATCTATTCCCTGTGTCTACCTGGCTTACTGCATTTCTGCCTCTAGTCGTATCTGTCACGATCCAGAGCCCATCTCTAAACTGCAATCGAGTGTAAGACTCACATCTTATCAAGTCACTTCTCTGCTTCAGACTCTTCATTGTCTTCAAGTGACTTAGGTTAAAGTCACAATCCTGTAACATGGTGGACAAGGGATTCTGTGATCCAGTGTCTGCTAACATCTCTAGCCCATGACCAATTGTTGTTCAATTCCTGGATGAACTATATGCTCTTTTTTGATCTTTAGGGTTTGGGTTTTTTAACAACTAGATGTAAATTTATTAAAAAGGCTGATTTAAGCATCTGCAATGGTGACTTCAACCTTGACTCCTGGCTCAGTAGTGATGGAAGTAATCTGCTTGACAATCTCAGGAGGACTGTGTAAGTCAATGAATCGCTTGTAGATCTTGATCTGAAAAAGGTCCCAAGTCTTAGAACCTTCACCACAAGGAGTTTTCTTTGTAGTTATTCTCAGAGTCTTGGTGGGCATCCAAACTGGTCCTTTCCCTTTGAGATTCTTTTCTCTTAACTTTGCCTTGAAAAAATGTTCTCTTTCTTCTTTATCTAGTTACCCTCCCGCCTTTTGAGTTCTAACTTAAAAGTCATTTATATCAGGAGGTCTTTCCTGACCATTTGCTGACATTGACCTAAGTGGTTCTGTTCAAAGTCGCCCTGCACCTTCTATTTCCCTGGTTATGGCAATTATCGTACTTTGTTACAGCTGTTTCTGTGTCTAGCTCCTCATTGCACTGTAACCTTCCATGAATATAGGGATGATGTCCTTTTTGTTCACAGAATCTGGAACATAGCAGAGATGCAATATTTATAGAATTCATTAGTTCATTCAAGAAATATTTATTCACTGATGCTAGACACTGTTGTAGGTGCTTGGTATAGAGCAGTGAATAAAACAATTCTCTGTCCCCATGGAGATTATATTCTAAAGGAATGAGTGAAAACATGGTATGTTACAAATAAGTGCTCAGTTAAAAAAACAAAGAGGAAAGAGGAGGTAAGGAAACACTAGAGTGGAAGAAGACTATGCTTATATTGACACAGTCAGGGGACATCTCTTGGAGAAGGTGAGTCGAAGGAGATGCAGGAGATGCCAAGGGGACATAGGGAGGAAAGGCACTGACACAGAGGAAATAACTGCAAGGTCCCAAGGGAGGATTCTCCCCACTGTGTGAGGGAGAACATGATACAAGGGACCAGTCACTAAGGTACCTGTGGGCTACTGTAAGAACTTGATATTTTTTTTACTTTTTATTTTGTAATAATAGATTGATAGAGAGTTGCACAGATAGTACATAGAATTCTTCTACACCCTTGACCAGCTTTCTCTAACATTAACATCTGTCATACCATCGTACATTTACCAAAATGAATCCATTACCATTGGTACCATATTATTAACTAAACTCAGATTCAGTTGTTTTTCTACAGACGCTCCCCCCTTTTTTGGGGCCCCAGTTCCCCTCCAGGATACTCCATGGCAGTTAATCATCACGTTTCTTTTGTCTTCTCTTGTCTGTAACAGTCTTTCAGTTTTCCTTTGTTTTTTATGTTCTTAAACTTTTTGAAGAGTACTAGTCAAGTATTTTGTAGAGGATACCTCAATTTGGGTTCACCTATTTTTTTACTTATGATTAAGGTGGGGTTATGAGATTTTGGAAAGAATACCTTCAGAAGTGAAATGCCATTCTCATCGTATTATATCAGGGGTACATGATATCAACGTGGATCACCACTGGTGACCTTAGCCTTGATCACTTGGTGAAGGTAGTGTTTGATACCACCTATTTTCTCCACTTCAAATTTACTATTTTTTTCCCATTCCATACTCTGTTTGGGAGGGGAATTAAACTCCACCTCCTGGAGGGAAGAGGATCAAAGGATTTGTGGACATATGTTAAAACCACCACAGAAATTAATAAGTATTTGGGGGAGGTGCTTTGAGGATACACAAATATCCTGTTTTTCCTTAAAGTTTCACCTGCTAATTACAGTGTTCATTCATGGATCTTGCCTGCAGTCATTATTACTGTGGCGTTCTAATGGTGACTTTCTATTTTCTTCATTTCTTCTACATTTATTGTTTGGAATGCTTCCATAAAGAGGTTTAACCATATATGTATATTTATACTATATTTATCTTTTCATGGTAAATGATAATTCCATTTCTAGTTTTTTAAGGGAAAATGAGATTTTCACATTTTAAAGCGACCTAAAAGGTAAAAAAGCAATTCGTATTCCACATCTGAAATGCTCAGTTGGGAGTTATGTTTGCCGACATCAGCTCTACCAGGTCTGAAGCAAAAAGAGAATAGTGCTCCCTATGAATTCGCATGTATCTATTGAATACCATCAAAAGTGACATAAATATTGTCTTTTGAAGAGTATTCCAAAAGCTGTAAAGCTTTATATTTTACCTGATTACAGAGTAGATTAGCTTATGAAGTAGCAAATAGTCCTTGAAAATAATGACATGTGTTCCAATTTAATGATTATTATATCAAATGCATGTTTACATCAAAATACCAAAAAAAAGTCTCTGCAGCTCAGTTATGGAAATAGGTAGAATGCTCTAAGTAGGGTACTGTGCTGAACAAAGAGGAGTAATAAAGAAATTTTATGGGACTGAAATAGGCTTGGCAAATACTATTTACTAGCTTGTTAACATGACAGTTATCTTTCATTGTTTATCGTCATAAGCCAAAAGGAAACAAACATGATGAAATAGCTTCCTCCAAATTCTTTTATTAAATATCTTTGCCTGGTTCCTTTTTATTCAAGATATATATGTGCATTTTCAGTGGATAATTGTAACAGGAATTTTAGAATGCTTAAAACATAGAACCTGTGTGCCTACAGGCTTACTAGACAAGGATAAATAAACCAAAAAATTTTCTGGATACACACAATAAAAGAAAACATTTTAGTGTGAGAGCCCTGTTGTCTGTGGGCATAAGTTTGCCTGTCCTTTCCCCCTCCTCTCCCCCGACACACAGCACTTAACAGATGTTTCACCTTCATCTTTCTTCAATAGTTCCTGTTTCTGTGTTGATCGTTCCCCTTTTTTTTTTCTCCCTCCCTCTTCTTTCTTCTTTCCCTCCTTCCTTCCTTCCTCCCTCCCTCCCGCCCTTCCTTCCTTCCTTCCATGTTGCCAAATCTTGCTTTTCTTTTAGCCTTTGACCCTCTATCTCTCTACCCCTAACTCTATAATTCCTCTCTGTATTTCCTTAGCACTAATAATTCTATTTTTCCTTTTACCTTTCTCTTCTCTTTTTCAGAGTCATTACAGGGTAAAGAGAACAATCTGCTCCTTAAAAGCATTAACATAGTCGCTTCTACCACTTATGTGTCTTGTGCAATGTAAACAGATATGCACACTGGTTCTTTACGCACACAAACACGGGGTACTGTTTTGTCTGTACCTGTCACGTCAGTCATAGAGTACAGCCTTCTCTTTTTCTCCTGACCTGACTGATTAAGTCAGTCAAAACATCAAACTGGTTTATATGACTAGACAGCATCACTCTGTGTCTTGTTTGTTATGACATGCCATGTTTCCCTGACATTTTTGTAAATTTCAAGTTATGACATTTTCTTTGAAATCAGCTGCTACTGTTTCTTCAAAAACGTATCTGTGGAGTCTCCAGCTTTTCAGCCCCCCAGTTGGAACTCATCACTCTCTCCTGAATGCTCCCACTACACTTTGATCATACCTCCATTACTTCATGTGTTATAGTTAGCCAAACAGCCAATTGTTTCCTTTGCTAGATTATACATACTACAGACAGTATTTTTTTTATACTTTTAGTATTTCATAGAGTTCTTTTTATTTAGTAGGTGCCTAGGGACATATTCTATAAATAGGTGAATGCTTGCATTCTAATTTTCAAAATTAAAATTTTGAGTTAAGAGTAACCAAAAAAAAAAAAAGATCATAAACAAACGGCAGCAAGATATATGATACCTGATTTCAAAGGAGAATGTCACGTCACCACTATATTAACAATTAGCTCTTATGTTAGATGATACTTAGCAAAAATTGAGGATAGTTCATCTTTGCCTATTCTCCTCCCTGACTTTATAGATCCATGGAAAAAGATTAAATATAGAAGAATTCTTGTGCTTATTTATGGAAAGGTTTTTTTTGTTTGTTTGTTTTGCTTTCTTCATAGAATTAAAGGCAATGTACATTTTTCATAGGCCGACAAGCTTTGAAGATTTTACTTAGGTTTAAGTTTATGTAGCTTTTAATTGGTAACATGTGCTCTGGGGATGTCTATGTATATGAATGTGTACACAATATACCTATGAATATATATGTAAAAAATGATACAAATCCTCCTTATCTGTTTATATACTTCTGCTTTACAACTTCTAAAATTTACTAAATCCATCTAAGTACTATAGTACATTGACAAGTTAAAAACCATCTAAAAGTGTATTGATGTCTCTGTCTCTCTATCATAGCTACACATTTGCAGGCAGAGTAAAGAACAGAACAAAAAGGAAGAAGAGAAAAAGAGGAAAGAAATATGTATGTGAGTGGATGCGTTTATGGGGTAGCATATTTATGTTTGTGCCTTTGGTGGGGGATCCATGAACACTGGAGTATATGAACAATTACATCTGTATCTTCATTCTCTACATATCCAAATCTATATCAATTGGAGATTAAAAATATTTTGCTTATGTACATATTCTAATTTTATGCATATTTTGTTACTCAAAGTAACAATTATTACAAATTAGAATGCTAATAATAATGAATAGCAATTACATAGATAATGCAAAGTTTAAGTTTTAGTATTACAAGTGTGGGTATTTGACTAAAGTGTAAATACAAGGAGTTTTTTCCATTTCTAGGGAATTTTTTAAATTATAATGCTTTTGCTCTCTAAAATGCAGAGTAAAATATCAAATTGGGATAGCTACTTGATTAATTTGACCAACTCAGGTTTTTATTCTTAGGATAGATTGTGCAATATGTATGTGTAACTTAAGGTGAAGAAATAGCTAAAAAACTTAAAAATTTTTGTTAAATGAAACATGTATTCAGTGTAATTATTATTTTTCAGTAACCTGATTTCATATTACATGTGAAAACAACAACCTTATATGTGATTTGCGAAGCATAAAGAAACAAGCATTTTCCCCCAAACAGGATACAAAACGTCAAAGGTAACATAGATTATTTGGTAAAACAGCTTATTCAAGAAGCGGTCCTCATCTTTCTTTATTATTCTGATTCTGAATCTTTCCTCTTGTCAGTAGTTCCATATTGTATTTGCTTATAAAGAACATTGATTAAATCTCTAGTGTAATCTGGCTAAGTTAAAAAGTTATGAATCCTCAATACATATAATCACACAGCAAAATATTTGTTTCTGTGCCTATGGAAGCAGGCACAGAAACAAATGATTTATTAATATTATAAATATGGACATTTCAGCTTCAGTAAATTAACTAGAAGTTGTCAGCCTTGAGTATAGTATAAGGAAAGCTTTTGTTGAACAGCACATAGTAGAATGTCTATTTAAGCTGGAATATTTAGCTATTAGCCTGAAACAGATTCATTGCCATGATTTTTATTCTGATAGCATTTAAAGCATGTGAAATAGTAGATGTCATGGAAATAAATAATTGCATATTTGTTTTCTGGGATTTTATTTTAAGACTTGAGAAGGAAATCTCAGTCTTAGCTTCATATAGATGAATGTATTTCTTTTAGCCTTTTTCAAAAAAAAGACTAATTTTTTAAAATTTAGGCAAATAAGTAAGTCTTTGATAATAATCGGGCTATAAACAAGATTACTAACCAGTCTGTTTTACTGAATTCAATAACCTTCAAAACTTGTTGTGTGTCGGAATAGGGCTGGATTTAATTATAAGAAAAAAAATTGTCCACAAGCCATGTCCTGTAATATTTATGAATTAACCATCTGTCAGCTTTTCTGAGTCTAATATTTTCAGTCTAATTGTTCACTGTAGACTCACTGTTTCTTCTTCATGACGATTTACATACATAAATACACACACACACACAAACACACATGTATTTATTTTATTGTAGGGGCTGAAGAAGGAAGGGAAACTCAAATCCTTATTTCAACTTGTTAGTATTTCTGGTAAGAAAAAGGGCACTGAGGAAGAGAATGAAACTATACATTCACTAAAATTCAGGCTTAGGGATTTAAAAAAAATTATCTTCTTCAAAATTTGACTTGATAACTCCCCTACCCCCACTCCAATTTAGGATTTAAGGCCATAATGAACACACAGATATGTGCAGTTTTTATCTGTGTGAATGACACCTGTGTATCATTCTAGCACTTTGATTCTCAGAACTGTCTCGTGGTCTTCACTGAGTTTCCCCGTTCTATACTCTCTTCCTCCACCATCCATCCTCCTTTTTCTTTTAGGAAGGGAGATCAGAAAACAATGATTTAAATAAAATGGGAGAGGTACAGAATATAAAAGGGAAAAGTGACCAGAAAGGACTAGAGAGAGAGAGAATTGCCTTAGGACACTGAATGATAAGACAGATGTGTAGGGCAAGATGTGCTACATATTTTGTTTCATTTCTTCTGTCATCTTTTTCCCTCTTTAAGATCACTTGAGTATATATAGGTATGAAGTATAGGAAGAAACACAGATTGTTTCAAAGCACACATCTAGTTCAGAAATGTATCCATGAGGAATGAATTCAATATTCATAATATTATTTTTAAAAATCTGTATTGAAGAATGTGACACAGCTTTTATATAATCATCTGATCAATTATAATTTTCAGATGATTAATTTTTTGTTTCTTTTAGAGTCCCAATTGTGAATATAGAGTGATGTGTGTCAATTGCTGTGGTTAGTACATTGATAGTATTTAGTTCACGGCTTTCCACTATACTGTATAAATATACAACAATTTCTAAAGGCAATGTGTTCTAAAAATGTCTTCATAATTCAGTTAACTGGAACTTAATAGACCTTTTTTTTTTTTCTCCAATAGTAAACAATGTTAAAAATGGTGGTTAAGATCTCAGGATAGTTCACAAAGACACATTTAGACATTTAGCCTGACTCTGCAGCCCAGCTTGTTCTTGCATGCATGTAAGAAACATTCCCCAAGAAAAAAAGATGTGCCTAACTTCCCAATCCCCCCAGCAGAGGTGAGGCAGTTAAATTCTACCTGCTTCTATAAGGTGTCTTCCTTTCCTTTCTCCCTTCTTCTCTCTCCACACTTCATCTTTAACCCTTCTCCCTCTTCCAAGATCACGATTGTGGGACAGCGACCAGCACACAAAGAGGGCCTTCTCAGCCATCGAGGGGAGTCAGTTTATATCTGTCCACTTGCCTTAGGCAGTGAGTACCTGACCAAAGTACCAGGATGGAAGAGAACTGAGTGATTGCCTTGTTCTACAAATGACAGATTTTATTTCATGATGAGGATTTTCATTTTCTTTGGATTTTCTCAGCCAGCTCATTGTCATTGTGTGTGTTATACCAAATCAAAAAGTATTTTGATTGTTCTAGCTACACAGATCAGTACATTTTATCACACGTTTCTAACGACTTTGAACATGCTGCTGAACTTCTGAGAAATATACATACTGCATCTTCTTGTGCTTTTGCACATTGACGGAGGACTAGATGATAAACAACCATTTTCAGATTTTTCTAAAGGCAACATTCTAGAACTACAAATATTTCCATCTTCTCCTTATGTATTTTGTAATTCTTATATGAGAATGATGCTCTGTTTCATGTCTTTAAATTTCATTCAGTTGCACCCTCAATTTAGGCTCAGATTCATTCTGGGTGCGTTTAATATTACATCTCTAGATCTGGTCAAGGTTTCCCCTTAAACCTAAAGGAAATAGTTGAAAGGAAAAAAACAGAATATAATATCATAGGAAGACTCAGACTTGGTCTGGCTATGTTTAGATTTCTTCCAAATTTTGGCTCGGTTTTAAGCTTTATTGGCAGACTCATTCAGAACTGTGGCTTTATCCTTTTTTTTTTTTCATTTGGCTAATATGATTTGTTAAAACATTCTCTGTTTATTTCTTCTTGCTTAACATTTTTCCACACAGCAGGCATAATGAATTTTTGTTTATGATGGGCTGTGCTTCCTGAATTATGGTATGGAATCTGGATCTGGTTTCTTTGGAAAGGTATTTCATTGCTCTTTGAGGGGATTTTTGCTGCTTCTGGTGTTCTCTTAGGCATGAGTGTTTCTGAAGTTGGTTGCTTAGATTTCTAAGGAAAACTAGGCAGTATCTGCTGATAAATAGCACCAAAATTTGTTAGAAATAGAGTTCTTGGTATAGGTGTTGTCGTATTCTCTACCAAACTATCTTTGAATTGTGCAATACATGATTTTTAAAATATAATACACACCTTTTAAAAAACCAAAGTATAATTGATTTAGTGTTGTGTTAATTTCTGCTGTACAGTAAACTGATTCAGTTATGCATATATATATATATATATATATATATATATATATTCTCTTTTATATTCTTTTCCATTATGGTTTATCAGAGGATATTGAATATAATTCCCTGTGCTATACACTAGGACCTTGTTATTTATCCACTCTATATATAATGGTTTGCATCTGCTAACCCCAGACTCCCACTCCATCCCTCCCCCTTGGCAACCACAAACCTGTTCTCTATGTCTGTGAGTCTGTTTCTCTTTCATAGATAAGTTCATTTGTGTCATATTTTAGATTCCATATATAAGTGATATCATATGATATTTGTCTTTCTGACTTATTTCACTTAGTATGATAATCTCTAGGTCCATCCATGTTGCTGCAAATGTCATTATTTCATTCTTTGTGGCTGAGTAGTATTCCATTGTGTGTGTGTGTGTGTGTGTGTGTGTGTGTGTGTGTGTGTGTGTGTGTATGCACCACATCTTCTTTACCCATTCATCTGTTGATGAATACGTGAATACAATAGCCATGTCTTGGGTATTGTAAATAGTGCTGCTGTGAACATAGGGGTGCATGTATCTTTTTGAATTATAGTTTTGTCCAGATATATGCCTAGAAGTGGAATTGCTGGATCACATGGTAATTCTATTTTTAGTTTTTTAAGGAACCTCCATACTGTTTTCCATAGAGACTGCACCAATTTACATTCCCACCAACAGTGTACGAGGATTCCCTTTTCTCTCCAACCTCTCCAGCATTTATTTGTAGACTTTTTAATGATGGCCATTCCGACCTGCGTGAGGTGGTACGTCATTGTAGTTTTGATTTGCATTTCTCTAATAATTAGCGATGTTGAGCATCTTTCCATCAATACGCACCTTTTTAACTGAAGTTCATCAAAGCTCTTTAAAGTGCCATATGCACTGGGGCTTGTTAATGTTGATTGGCTATAGGAAACACATATTGAAATATACTCTCCCCAGAAAGAGATAAAAAGACCATATTTGTTTGTATAAGGAATATTTATATGGGTTACATTTTGAAATAAAAAGTACATGGTTTGTAGCTGAAGAAATGATTATGCCTCTTTGAGATGCCTCAGTATAAATTTGAATTGTCTAACATAAACTTTTAAAGAAACCAAACCACAATTTCCCAGTTTATCTGCCACCATATCATATAAATTGACTTACTAGAGTTTTCCAAGAGAGAATACTCAATAAATTCATTCATTTTTAAAATACATACTGGAATGGAATGCATTTTTTATATGAACAATTATGGTGTTTTCCTTGAGATACAAAAAGAAAGAGGCAAAACTCCAAAACCCTTGTGTGGAGTTACTTTTAGTTTATTTACTTGTGAAATGGCCATCCAAATACCTGATATCCCACAGAGCATAGACTTTGAGGCTGGGCTGATCTCATTTGCAATAACAGCTCTACCTCTGAGTAAATTACTAAATCTATGTTGAGTCTGTTTCCTCATATGTAAAATAAAATTAAGAATACAGAACCTGACTGTTGTACAGACCAAGTGATGTAATGAATGCAAAATGTGTAGTATTACATCTGGCAGATATTATGTGTCCAATAAATAAATAAAGTAATAGTATTACTTTATTATTATGCATTCAGTGGTAATGACTGTTTCTTGAAAGACATTTTGAAATAGAAAGATGGGTGTCTATGACATGTTTTCTGAAAATATATACTTTGTATTTAATTACTGGCAAATAAAATATGGATCAACAACAGAAATGGTATTTTTAAAGACAATGCTAATATAATATTGTAGGGTTAAGTAATTTTTCTCCGATGCTAATCCTTTTATAGGTTTTGGAGTCAACCACTCAGGATCAAAGAACTCAAAGAGAATTTCAGTGGGGATCCCCAAAATAATTAAATTAGTGATAAATAAGACCCAGGATAAACGGAATGAACAAATGTTAGTGGATGCTTTTGTTTCCTTAGGTTGAGAGTTACTGCATAGTTCCGGTGTTATAGTTGTTAAAGCACAGGTTCTGAGGTCAGGCTGCCTGACTGACCTACTTCCTAATTTTGTGATCTTAGACAAGTTGCTTTCATTTTTGCTTCTATTCCCTTGCATAAGACAAAAGCAAAATTAATATTAGTAGATCTACACTATTTTATTTTTCTTAGCATTTACATGTAACATTTTTATAAAACAAGCAGATAAAATATCAAAAAGTTCATGCCCCTGTGTTAAAGAAGATTCTTCCTTTCCTTTTTTAAAAAATAATTTTATTTATTTATTTATTTTTGGCTGCGTTGAGTTTTCGTTGCTGCGCGTGGGCTTTCTCCAGGCGAGCAGGGGCTACTCTTCATTGTGGTGCGTGGGCTTCTCATTGCAGTGGCTTCTCTTGTTGCGGAGCATGGGCTCTAGGTGCGTGAGCTTCGGTAGTTGTGGCACGTGGGCTCAGTAGCTGTGGCTCGAGGGCTCTAGAGCACAGGCTCAGTAGTTGTGGCACACGGGCTCAGTTGCTCCGCGGCATGTGGGATCTTCCCAGACTAGGGATTGAACCTGTGTCCCCTGCATTGACAGGTGGGGAAATCACTTACCTTCCTTTTAATGCCTACTGTTTGGGGCTCTGTTGCCTGCTGTGAGTTTGATAGACACTGGCGCATAGTGCCTTTTTCATAATTTCAAAATTATGAAACTCTGAAAATTGAAAGGTGTTTTTTGGTAACTAATTTGGTAGAGAAACCCAATATGATCCAAATAAATCATTTGATTGCATTTGATTACAAAACATGATCTGAAATAACATGATGTCTAGAGTCATTTTTTGTCAATTTAGTATGAACGCTTATCTACATATCAGTCAGGATGAGCTAGGTTACGCTATAGTAATAAACAACCTTCAAATATAGTGGCTTAAAACAACACGTTCACTACAGTTTGACATGGTCACTCGAGAACCTGGGCTGGTAGAACACCCACCACCTCAGATACCACTGACTGTCATGCCAGAGGGATAGAGAACTATGGAGGATCTCACGTTAACAATTAATACTTGAATTTAGAAATGACACACATCACTTCCACTCACAAACAGAACTAGCTGCATGACTTTTCCCAACCACAAGAAGTATAATCCTACTCTGTGCCTGGAAGGGAGGAGGAGTGGACATATATTTGGTAAATAACACTAATGAATATCAAACTATGTTTCACTGCAGAAATATCATGGTGATTACAGGGTACAGTCGCCGATACCTGGTTGTGGTCTTATAGATTACATATCATATATACCATATTATTTTTCTAAAATCCAAATGATTCTGGATTCTACCAAGACCAAGTTTCAGATATGGAATTAAAAATGAGTACTGTGTTAAGCTCTAGGGATCTGAAGACAAAGACGACATGGTGCTTATTTTCATAGAGCTTACAGTCCAATGAGGGAGACAGACATGTAGTCATAAACTTTCGATGCAATACATAATGTGTTCCATTAGAAATTTGATGAGAGTACAGAGGAGGGAGTAAATAGCTAGGCCTGGACTAAATAGAAAGGCTTCTGACAGAGGTTACATTTAAGCTGGAGTTTGAAGTATGGCTAATAGGTAAGGAAGCATTCAAGGAGATGTTACATATTTCTGACAGATTTTACCAAAAATGTTTTTGTTGTTGCCAGGCTCTGTGCTTTGCTCTTACACAGTATGTACATAATTTGATTGTACCTACAATGTTTTGGGGTACAGTAAATATGATGGTGGTTCCGCCATGGGGAAAAGATAAGTCTGAATAAAAATTCATGCCTAATCATGAAGGGTTTGGAGATGCTGTAGTAAAGCACTTTTAATCTTATTCTATGGGAAGCAGAGGCAATCAACCAAATTTTTTGGAAGGAATTGTGAAGTTTTCTGTTCTTTGAAAAGGTCCTCTTGAACCAAAGGATGGAATGTAGGAATGTCAAGCTCACTGGAAACAGTGATTTGTGAAAAGAGAAGTAAATATGATTTTATATTTTAGTTCTTTTTTAATAATGTCTTTTCAATGTAGAGCTTATATTCAATATTAAACCTAGCTGGAGACTAAAATCTTAAACATCTTTACACTCATTTGGGCAAAAGGTCATACTGCGGTATTCCCTATATTTATGTTTAGGTTTGGTTGACTTCAACTTTTCCTTATGTATGTTGCATTTCTGAAGTCCTATCTGGTGTCAAATGCATTTGCCACTGTCATTCTATATTTTAATTCATGAAATATGTGAGTAGAATATGATGGATGAACTCTCTGTGCAAGAAGTGGTGTAAACACCTCCTTGAAAAACCACAGCTGCGCTTGCATCAATCCTTGAAGTGAAATTGCAGGAAAATCTCTGAAAATGAGGAAAACATGAAAAAATAGAGCAGTTAACATTTACAGAGGAAACACTTCATTTAGAGAAAGATGTGGAATATTTGAGAACTATGGAAGTCAGAATTTATTATTTATATGTTGTACACTTTATATAAGTATAGCATTTAGAAAATGTATAGTCTAGTAGGATCATATGTTACTAACTTAGGGAGAATATTTCAGAGTATGTACCAGTTTATAATTTTTAATAGTATATAAAGTTTAAAATACTTTTCCATACATTAAGTTCAGTAACTAAATGCTAAAGTCATTGAAGTGGTAAAAGTAAAAATTATGTTGTATCTTCATCAAGCAGATACCAGTTGAGAAGCCTATTGTACTCAATCAAATAAAGCTGGCCAGTATTAAAAATCAATGACATGACTTTTCATTATAGAAAAAATTATGTAAGACTTTCCTTGTGTTGAAAAAATGTCTCTTTAGGGGAGACTAATTAATAATTTATTGTCTATGTAATACAGTTTCCTTATTTGCCTCATCCTATAGACCAACATAGAATAGAGTGGTGGAATGAACCGGAATTTTGATTGAAGTAGATGGGGATTAAAATCCAGTTTTGCTACTTATCAGCTATGGCCTTGTGCAAGTTGCTTAAACTCTCAGATCTCTATTTTTGCACATGTAAATTGAAGATTGTGACATCTAGCATAAAGAGTTGTGCATATGAAAGAAAGGATGCAAAGTTAATGCAGTGCAAAGGAGCCATGGCCCCAGGAAAAAAACTGTCATACCATTCTGATTTCACTGTTAATGGTCTGCCACTTCCACTCACAGAAATCCCACCTTCCTGATGTTCGTCATCCTTTAAGTAGAACAAAAGCTTACTTTCTAAGAAGTTTGGAATAAAAATATTCCAAAGACAGGTATCACACTGCATTGTTTTAATAAGAACCAGTTATGCATCCATGAAGTAAGTTGTACTACAAAGAGAAAAGTGGGATATCAATTGGGAACAACAGAATGCCATGCAGATGGGCAAGGTAGGAGTACCAAAAAAAAAAAAAAATCAGTCTGAACTTGATATCTGTGATATTGTGATTTATAATAAGATATATATATTTGGTCTTCAACCTCGTTCCTGGCACAGAGCTGCTAAAACCCTTGGAATCTCCTGTGATAAGAGCAATAAAGGTATCATTTGTTATGTTAATGAGGCAACTTTTGGAAAGTCCTTAGTTGTTTACCAAAGGATGGGGGCTGGTTGCTAGGGGAACCAACCTAGGTGATCAGAGCATTGGACCTTTCAGTACCATACCCCCAGCTGAGGAGGGGAGAGGGGCCGGAGGGCAAATCAATAGTCAATAGCCAATGATTTAGTCAATCATGACTATGTAAAGAAGCCTCCATAAAAACCCAAAAGGACAGGGTTCAGAGACCTTCTGTGTTAGTGAACAGGTGAAGGTGCTGGGAGAGTGGCATGCCTGGAGAGATCATGGAACGTGATTGCCCTTTTCCCAGACCTTGCCCTATACATCTCTTCCATCTGGCTATTCCTGAGTTATACATATCCTTTCATAATAAACTGGTGATCTAGGAAGTAAAATGTTTTTCTGAGTTCTGCGAGCCTCTCTAGCATATTAATCGAACCAGAGGAGGGGGGTCTTGAGAACCTCTGATTTATAGCCATTCCTTCAGAAGTACAAGTGAGAACCTGGACTTGGCTACCGGCGTCTGAAATCCAAGGAGGAGGCTGTAGAAACCTCTGATCTGTAGCTGGTCAGTTAGAAGGACAGGTAACAACTTGGGCTTGCAACTGGCATCTGAAATGGGTGGGGGGTGGGTGTCAGTCTAGTAAGTCTAACCCCTTAAACTGTGGACTCTGATGCTACTTCTAGGTAGATAGTATCAGAATTAAGTTGAATTGCAGGACACCCCGCTGGCATCCAGAGCATTGCTTGTTGGATGTGTGGGGAACCTCTTCACTCCCTACCCCACTCCCACAGTGGAATTAAGTTGAGAATCTAATTTAATATCAAAACTTCAGATCAGAAAGGTCCACAACATCATTAATGCTTCAGAATATATATGCTTCACGATGATATTCTCTCTTCCTCTTCCAATTTATGTTCCAGCCTATCACCTTCACTTTTCCATTCAAGAAATTTATGTCCCTTAAATTATAAAGACTTTTTTTCTTCTCCTGCATTTGAACCTGCTGATAACTTCTTTCTATCCTGATTCTGTTTTTAACCTTAAGTTCTAGGATGCCGTGGTCTCCTGGTCCTTCTGATACCACCCTGCTCATTAGTTCTTGGTCAAGCCTCAGAAGTATTTTTCCTCTGAAAGTTTTGTAATCCCCAGGATGCTATTCTCTATATTTTCCTCACATTTTCTGGGTGTGCGTCTAGTTTCATGGTTTTAACTATCACTTACCTATTTTTTTAAACATCTTTATTGGAGTATAATTGCTTTACAATGGTGTGTTAGTTTCTGCTTTATAACAAAGTGTTTATTCCTGGGAAATGAATATTTGTACCTGTGCTAGTTTCCCATAGCTGCTATAAGAGTCACAAAGTTACTGGCTTAAAACAACATAAAGTTAGTCTCTTACAGTTCTGGAGATAGGAAGTCTAAAAGCAGTTTCACTGGGCTAAGGTCAAGGTGTCAGTAGGGCTGGTTCCTTCTGTAGGTTCGAGGGGAGGATCTGTTCCCTTGCCTCTCCTTCCAAGCCTGCATTCCTTGGTTCATGGTCCCTTCCTCCATATTCAAAGCCAGCAGCATAGCATTTTCTCTCATTTCTGATCTCTGCTTTCATCCTCTTATCTTCTCTCTCTGACTCTGATCCTCCTGCACCTTCTTTCAAGGACCCTTGTGATGGCATTGTGCTCACCTGGATAATCCAAGATAATCTTCCCATCTCAAGATTCTTAATTTATTCATATCTGCAAAGTCTCTTTTACCTTGTAAGTTAGCATACAAAAGTCTCTTTTACTATGTAAATTTCCAGGTGTTAAGGCGTGGGCATCCCTGGGGGACCATTTTGCTGCTTACCCCAGTACCTAAGATTCAGATGAATATCTCCAGCTAGATGTTTCACAGGCATTTCAAACTAAACTTGTCAAAATTGAATTCACTCCGTTATCCTATCTCCTAGACCAAATTCCTCTTTTGTAACATCTTAGTTGTTGGTAAAGCCATCCCCTAGTTTACCCAAGTCAGAGGCCTAGGATTCATTTATGACTCTTCCTTCATTCTCCACATATATTAACTTGTCACCTCTTACTTTTCATTTTTTCTTCCCATGTCACTCATATTAATCTATTTTAAGTCAAATTTTTCTCTGTGTTTTCACAGAGATTTAGATTTTCACTCTCAAGTGCATCGTGTTGCTGTCATCTAAATAAATACACATAGAAGCAACTCAGATCATGCCATCCCCTTACTTCAGTGCTCCTCCCGTCCCCATGTCTCCATCACCTACTAGATAAAAATCAAAGCTTCTCTTACCGCTGTACTTTTCAATGTAATCCTACTAAAATATAACCACCTTGAAGGCAAAACTTGCGATTTATTCTTTGCATTCTACTACCTAATGTAGTATCTGGCTATGCTCAATAAATGTTGATTGGAACTGAAATTTCTTATCATGAAATGAAAGATTTGTTTATGATGGGGCTGTTCCTTTCTCTCTCACTGAAACTTATTCCACAGCAATAACAGAATTTATTCACTTTGGCAGATGTCACTAATGTGTGCATGAAAACAATTTTTTCCCTTCCTAAAAAAAAAAGATAGAATATATTTCCCAGCCTCCCTTGCAGATGGGAGTGGCCATTGTGTTCTAGGCAAATGGAAATGAGGTCAGCTACTTCCAGGACTGAAAGGAACCTCCCATAAGTTCTCTTACCCTTCTTTCAACCTGATGCCAAAAAGTTTGAAGACCTTGGAAGCTACATATTGATGATGGTGGAGATTTGAGATGGAAGGATCCAAGTTCTCTGAGTCATCACCTTCAGAAGACCCTCTTTGACATCGGGAACACTCACTTTGATAGTACATGTGTGAGAAAAATGAACTTCTACCAGGTCTGAGCCAATATACATTTTTGGGTTGGACTGTTATAACAGTTAGCATGACTTTGGCTAATATATATGCTGTCCAGTATCAGAACTCTGTGACTTTGTTCTGGCAGTCCTCTCTGTCTGGAAAATCATAGTTTCACCATTGTCATCATGCAAGATTCGGTACAGGCATCCCTCTTCCAGAAAAACTTCCTTGGCACTCCGCATTTTTGAGTAGAAGCTTCCTGTTCCCGCAGAATGCAAGCTTAGTCCTATTAGTATGATTCAACATTCAATTGAAATTTTGTTCACCTATCTTGTTACCAACCCCTTCAGCAAAGATTGAAGTTTCACAAAGGGCAGAAAAACAATCATTTTGTGTCTTCAGCCAGGAACACAATGCCAAGCTGAAGATAAAAAATGGTGGCAATAACCTGGCAATAAATTCTTGCTGGACTAACCTCAGTGCGGTTTCCTCACCTATAAAAGTAATGTAATCATTCAGACCCGTATGGTTACTATGATGATTAAGTGAGGCAATATATGCAAAGCACCTGGCACAGAGCAGGTGCTTACTACGTGTTCTCTTTTATCCCTTCCTTAACTACTTTGGTTCATAGGTTCATCTTTTTATTTTAATTCTCTCCAGTCAGGATTACAATTTGTCTCTTAGTTATTTGATAATTATTTTATGTATATTTTAGGGTTTTTTCCTCATCCAAACTGCAAACTCCTAGACACAACTATGTTTTATCCTTCTTCCTAGCCTCATTGCACCTTGGACAAAGGAGGTGTTCAATATTCACTTTTTAAGTTGGCTGAGATCTCTCTATAAGTGTTCTATTATATTGCATTAAAAACAGCTCCAAAGCTGGGTCTCCATGACGGAAAACAAATCTTTGGCCAAGAAATAAGCCATTGCATAGAACATGCTGTCAACTTGGCTTTCATACTAACCTGTGCAGGTGTGTCTATGTTTAGGGAGTAGAATATTATGGAATATCAATGTCAATTTAGGGGAAGGGGGAGTGGGATGTATGTGTGTGTGTGTTACAGATAATCTGTAAAATATAAAATTTTCTAGTGCTTAGCAACCATTTCCTAAATTTACTGGCTGTACTTCAGGAGTACATACACACTGACTCTAGAACCATATGAAGTTTTGTCATGATCTGACATACCGTCAAGTATCTCCCTAATTGACATCTTCTAAGCTCCTCCAGTAATACAACCCCTCTTATACCCACTCGTCTATAACAATATTCTGCATTCATCAGTTCAGTTTACACATGTTGTCAGAGTTGCAACACCAGAGAAATTCTGGGAAGTGGTCCAGTTTACTGAGAATGATGAAAAGAATGGGTATTCAGGGTTGAGATGCAGATAAGCTAAAGGTAATCTCAAGAGTACAGTACAAAGGGTAAGAGCACAGACTCTGGAATCAGATTACTGGGTTTCAGTTCTTGTTCTGCCTCTTGCTACATGAGGCAAGTGTGATCAAGCACTTTAGATGTATTAAGAGCCTAGTATGTGCCAGACACTGTATTAGGTGCTCAGAAAAGAGCAGTGAACAACATAAACAAAAATTCCTTCTGTCATGGACCTTACATTCTAGTGGGAGAAGGCAGACACTAGATAACAATAACAGAAATATGTAGAAGTTAGTGAAGTGCTCTGAGGAAAAATGAGTAAGAAATAAGGAGGCAGATAAGGAATGCAGGGGTAAGTGGGGGTCAGTTTTTAACAGGGGCATGAGGAAAGATTCTGCTGAGAATATAACATTTGAGAGAAGACTTTAAGGAGGAGAGGGAGAAGGTTCTACAGGTGTAGGGGAAAGAGCTTTCTAAGAAGGGAATAGCAAGTTCAAAAACCCTGAGCAATGTAAGAGGAGAGGAAGATGGAGATCTTATAGGTTCCTTAGGTGGCTTCTGGTACTTCAGTTTTATTTGAGTGAGTTGGGAAGCAGTGAAAATAATTTGAGCAGAGTTGTGGCCTGATAGGACTTATGTTTTCACAGGATCACTCTGATGGCTGTGTCAAGAATAGATTGAAATGGGGTGAGGTCAGAAGAATGAGACCAGTAAGGAGGTTATTGCAAAAATTCAGCCAAGAGTTTAAGAAGAGGCTTTGACCAGATGGTAGCAATGGTGGTAATAATAAGAGGTCAGATCTGAGAACATATTTTGGAAAATAGAGCTAGTAGGCTTTGTGAGTAAATTGCTCATGGGGAATACAGTCAGGGATAACTCAAAGATTTCTGGTCCGATTAAGCAGAAAGAAAGGGTCAACACTGACTGATAGGGGAAAGGCTATGGAGAAAATTTTGTTGAATAAGAGAGAAGCTAGTTCCGTTTGTTAAGTTTGAAAAGCCTATTGTACATCTAAGGCCGTGAAATAAATGAAGGTTAAGTTCAGATGGAAAGGTCTGAATTGGAGATATAAATAAGGAAGTCAGTTCAGCATATAAATAGTATTTAAAGGAAGATTAGAAATCAGTATGTGAGTATGTATAGGTAGAAAAGTTCAAGACCTGTAAAGTGTACACAATAATGGGACCTACCTCAGTAGTTCATTGTAAGGATGAAATAAGTTATATGTATAAAATGCTTAGGACATGTTCTAGTACACAGTAAGTCCTTGGTGATTGCTAAATGTGACTGTTTTACTTTAAACAGAGTAGAATGAGGCAGCCTTGTTCAGATATCATGAACCCCAAATCATGTTGTAAAATGAAGACTATATTATTTGACACAACACACTTCTCATACATAGTCATCTCTCAAACATATTTTTCTATAGCTGTCTCATAAAATAAAAGAAAATGATTGATATTTAATATTAGAATTGGAACAGAGCAATGATTTTATTTATTCTGACTTTTCTTCCAAAGGGAAGTGGTATTTGTTTAGTGTCTCTATTCTATATTCTTCTGTGCTATCCTGTTGCATACCTCTCTCATTTTATTTATCTCCATGTATCATAAGCTGTGTGTTTTACCCACTAGATTATGAACTTCTTGAGGATACAGATGTATCTTATTTATCTTTGTAGTCCCAGTGCATGATTTATGTCAGGAACTCAAACATTACTCAGTAAAGATTTGGTGAAAGAATGGAATGGATGGGTGGATATCAACTCTATGCTACGGATTACACCGGAGCTCTTTGATGGGTTGATTCATTTAATACCTACAAGAGCCTGGCTAGATTGGTAGTGTTAGCTCCATTTAAAAGATGGAAAAATTTATGCACAGAGGCTAATTGATATGCTTGAGATTAACAATCTAGTTAGGTGTAGTTTGTATTATACCACAGGAACACTCTAAGACCCAAGTGTTCCCTGCTCTATCCAAAGTCTCTTTAACTGGAAAACTTTCAAAATGGAAAGATCACTAATTACAAATAAATCTATGCTATTATTATGTAACTTTAATGGATAGCAACCCTTATACATATTGAGCCAAAAGAAGATAGATTGTAGGGCTTCCCTGGTGGCCCGGTGGTTGAGAGTCCGCCTGCCGATGCAGGGGACACGGGTTCGTGCACCGGTCCGGGAAGATCCCACGTGCCGCGGAGCGGCTGGGCACGTGAGCCATGGCCGCTGAGCCTGCGCGTCCGGAGCCTGTGCTCCGCAATGGGAGAGGAAGAAGATAGATTGTAATAATATGATTATAGAAATTTCATATATATATATTATTGTGAACAATCACAAACATACAGAAAAGTTGAAAGTACATAGCACTGGGGAATTTTTTTTTCTGAACTGTTCAAGTGTATGGTTCCAACGTGGTGCCTTGTCACCCTCAAACGCTTTAGTGTATATTTATTCCCAACATTATCCTACATAACCATAATACAAGCATCATAATCAGAAAATTAACATTGGTACATTTTTACCATTTAATCCTCAGACCTCGTTCAAATTTTACCAGTTATTTCAACAATGTCCATCATAGCGCAAGAATCCAATTCAGAATCGTGTTATAGTTGCTTGTCATTTCACTTTAGTTTTTTCATTAAAGAACAGTTCCCCAACTTTCATGATCATGATACTTTGGAAGATTACAAGCAATTTATTTTGTTGAAGTGTCTCTCAAATTGGGTTTGTGTAATGTTTTCCAATGATTAGATTCCAGTTTTGCATAATTGACAGGTCACTGGATCTTCTCATTGCATCCTATTAGGTGGTATACAATTTCAGCTAGTTCCATGCTGATGATATTCATTTTGATCACTTGATTGAGGTAGATTTCTCCACTGCAAAGTTAACCTTTTGCCATTTATAATTAATTAGTATTTTGTACACATGAGGTCAATATTCCATTCCTCAACAAAAGTTCAATTAGTCCATCTCTATTTATAACAATATGGTCTCAGGGTTTCTTCTTTTGGAGGGAGGATGGTCAATGTGTTATAACCTATTTCTATCAATTATTTTTATATTCAAATCTTCAGAGATTTGGTCACTGGTAGCCCCTTTCAAGCTGGTTTCTGTATCCTTTTAACATGTCCTCATTATCTATGAAGCACCTTCCGCTTACTGGTATAAGAAAATGTTCCAGTCTCACTTGTATTTTCCCTGTTCCAGCCTGGATAAACAAAAGGAAGAGAAGCAAGGAGGAACAAAAGGAATACCAGCAAGCGATATTCTTAAAAGTCAAATATATATGCTCATTTCCAATTTATTATTTTAAAATTTCTTATAAAAGGTTTTTCTTTATTCTTGTTATACTTCAGATTTTCAATTCAAACTTCTAGTACAAGATAGGCACAGAACCAGTCTCCAGAGTTTTGGGGTTTTTTTTTCACTTCACAGTTGCAAGTTTGTTTGCATTATTTCATTGTGTATCTAAACATAGAAGCAAAGAATTTTAGGGTTAAAAGAAGTCCTAGAGGCTGTATTTTCCTAGCTCTCTCCCATTGCAGAAATCTCTGTAGATTCTTGATTCATTACCACCCAGTTTCCTTAAACCGTTACAGAGATCTTTGTTACTTTTTGAGATTACCTTTCTCCATGTTGGTCAGTTCTGATATTTCTTTATTATTTATTTATTTATTTATTTTTGGCTGCATTGGGTCTTTGTTGCTGCGCGCGGGCTTTCTCTAGGTGCAGCGAGCGGGGGCTACTCTTCGTTGCGTTGCACGGGCTTCTCATTGCAGTGGCTTCTTTTGTTGCGGAGCACGGGCTTTAGGCGCATGGGCTTCAATGGTTGTGGCTCGCAGGCTCTAGAGCGCAGGCTCAGTAATTGTAGCGCATGGGCTTAGTTGGTCTGCGGCATGTGGGATCCCCCTGGACCAGGGATCAAACCCATCTCCCCTGCATTGGCAGGCAAATTCTTAACCACTGCATCACGAGAGAAGTTCCAATTCTGATATTTCTAATTGAGTAAAAATGTCTATTTCTCTGACTTCTACCCATTATTACCATTTCTGCATGTTGGTACGATACAAAGGATATACCGTCTTTTCTACATAAGTCTTTCAAATGATGAAAAACACTTTAGTGCCTGCATTGCTGGCCTTCAAGTCTTCCTTGCCCCTGGTAAAATATCTCTAATTCTTCATCCTTCACAGTACATGTTTTTCTGATCCCTCATTTGCTTATACCATAAAAGTGTGTTAATCTACTAAGAAGATTGAAAATGGAATCTCCAAGACTACAATCTTTCTATTTTAATTTAATAATATAAAATTGCCATTTTATATTTCGAATATTTAAGAAACCATTGCTCTGGGTTATTTCAGTGAGAATGAGTCTCAGTTGGAATTGGGACCCACCTTGCTACAAATTCAGGCATTTCTTGTACTGCAACTGATATGAACTGGAAGGTCTACAGTCTAATACCTGTATACAAATATATTGTAACATGGTCATTTCTTTTAGTATTTTAATACTACATTACATTTCACAGTCTATATTTCCAGTACTTCATCTATTTTAAGTATGAACATAATTCATTTTCCAATGTGATGTTGAATATTAAAACATTTCCTTGAAAGAAATTTTTAATTTTAAACTAATTCCCAGATATAGGTGAAAGAAGGAAAACTGAGAACGTTTCAGACCACTAGAAGAACTTTAATTAAATTCCAGTCCCATGAGCCCTCTGTTGAGAAGAGCTTACTCCTTATCCTTAATATGAAGCCTTGGGATTTTAGAATAAAACGTTATTCAGTTCCACCGCCATGGAGGTCCAGCAGGTGACTACAAACTATGGTGAGAAAGAAATTATGATACTATATCAAAATGGCATGAAATAATTCTCTGGGTATCTAAAACATTTTGGAAAGAGAATGTCTTTAGGAAAACTGAATGACATCAGCTTATGACCTTCTCTAAACCAGAAAAAGCCTTAAGTAATTGTGAGAAACCAGTGGATATTACTTAAGCTCTGATTTCATAAATGACTTTTTAAACTATGATTGAGAAATAATTGCACACTTTAGGGTTTCTTTGACCAGAATGTATTAATATTAGTGAGACTGTGCCACAATTTTTACTAATTTTACCATAGTACATTTTAATCATGATGTATATGAGTTTTTAAATTGGCCCCTAGCCTCTGAATAAGGATATATATACATATATATATACACACACACACATACAGTATATATATGTGTATATATAGACATATGTGTATATAATATATATTTCCATTTTTCAGAGAAAATGGAGAATAAATAACATAGAAGTGGTAAAAACATACCAAAGGCATTGTTGCTCTAAACAATTTATTTTGCATATTTAGCCTAAAAAAAAATAAGGGAACAGATGCATTACTCTAGTTTCCCTATAAAGATATCTCCTTGTGACAGATATGGAATCAGTTAGTTAATTCAAGGAAAAAATGCAGACTCTAGTCATTTCAGGTGGGCAAGCAAAACATTAACTTTTAAATACATAACTTAACATTTTGCAACACATTTTGATGTATTTTTCTTTTTAAATGACACTTTTAAGTGACATTTACAGTAAACCATCTCCTAAAGGAAAGATTTTCTCAAAGTGATAAGCCTATTTGTAAATGGAGAGGATGGTAGTCAGATACAGGTTATTTGCTTTTACAGTTCTTGATGATGTAGCTTAATTTTGCAGTCTAAACAGGTGTGATTAAAAGTTTTGATATTTTTCCAAAAATAATTGGTCCTTATGTACGAATAAATCTTCTTTTAGCTTATTCAACATAAAATGGTTTCATAGGCTCATTTTTTTCCTACTTTCTGTTAAGATTATTTAAATTTGACAATGGAAATAACAAGAGTATTTCCTAGCATGTTTCATAATGAACAATAGTATCCTTTTTTTTTTTTTTTTTTTTTTTTTGGCTGCGTTAGGTCTTTGTTGCTGCACGCGGGCTTTCTCTGCAGCGAGCGGGGGCTACTATCCGTTGCGGTGCGCGGGCTTCTTCTCTTGTTGCGGAGCACGGGCTCTAGGCGCGTGGGCTTCAGTAGTTGTGGCTTGTGGGCTGTAGAGTGCCAGCTCAGTAGTTGTGGTGCATGGGCTTAGTTGCTCCGCGGCATGTGAGATCTTCCCGGACCAGGGATCAAACCTGTGTCCCCTGCATTGGCAGGCGGATTCTTAACCACTGCACCACCAGGGAAGTCCCCATTAGTATCTTTCTAACTAAAGAATAGTCTTTCAAGATTCTTCTTATAAGGCTAAATCTCAAAAATAATAGCAGAAACGTAAGACCAAACAGAGAACAATATTTAGTGGTGTGCTTAAAGAGAAATTCTTAAAACAACTATTACACCTATGGTGGACACACTTTTTTCCTAATTATGTCTTATTGAGGGAACCAAATGTTCATGTATCAAAGAATTCCACAAGATAGATTTTTTGAAATTTAAATTTTACCACTATATTTGCAGATTTCCACCTTCACTGAAAGTGGATTTCAATATAAAGGATTTCAAGGGTTTAAATAAATGTAACAATATATTAACTATCAGGGAAAAGTGAAAATTTAAATATCCTAAAAATTGATTTATGGAGCAGCTATGAAAAAGGAACAGATTTGTTGGTATAAGTATTTTTCTTATCAATGATTCATCCATCACTGTTAATAGCTTGAAAGTTTTAATTGCAAAAATAATGCCACATGATTATAAACATTTGATATACTAACTTTTGTTCTGAATAATTGAATATATACTGAAAGAGACTTTTTAAAGTTTCATGGATTTAAAGTTTTGTGTGTTTTTTAAAGTAGTGCCCGGTCCTGCTGTATGTCTCCTGCCATTTGTGTGCTGGAGACATTCTGCTTTCCTCCTCTAATGAAATGCATTAGTCAAGAGCTCAGTGACCTCTGACAAGGCTCAGTATGGGATTATAGCCTGACAGGAGGCAGCTGGAAGGAACACTTGACAATTCACACTTAGAGTAATCCCTGAAAATTGCAGGGCAGTTATGAGGAAGTAACAGTTTGGCTCCCTTGTGAAAAAGAAATTTCAAGTAGAGTTTTGGGACACTAACTATAGTTTCTAAATTACAACTAAATGATCAAGTTCTCTAAGCATCAGTCAATAGGGAACAGTCTCTTGAACAGATTCAATCTACAACCCTATTTCCAGCAGCTACCACTTTAGTCTGCTGATAGAAGCCTGACTTAGCCAATGGATTATCTATAGTTAACTAACTTCTTTAATAGGGTTTTAACACATCTCACATGTAAAAGCATTTTAGTGAGGGCTCAAAGAGAATAATAGTTGTAATCAGAAATATGAAATGGTCATTCTCTGTCAAAATTATCACAAGAAATCAATAGTACAGATTTTTATATGTTGACTTGTATTTTTCTAACATGCTATTTTATCTGAAAATGTGTATTTTTTCAAATCACTGCTCTGCTATAATTTTGCTTAAAATCCCATTGTCTAACGGCAAAAATATTTTGTAAAAATAACTTTCAAAGATTAAATATGTTAAATAATTTTAAATTATCATGCATATTACAACATATTATATAATATATAATGAATAATATGCATTTTTTTTAAAAAACAGATACCTTCTCTAGTTACCTCTTCCTCTAAGTCTCAGAATATCAGGTTTCTTCCCACTATCTGCTAGTATTTTCTTACAGTTGTGACTGAAACTCACCCCATAACAGAGAAGTGAAAACACCAGATGTAGTTTCCTTGGAAAATTTACTATCTTTTATCTAACTTTGAATTTTCATCATGCACAGTATATGTTGATTGACGTACACCTAGCTGGCACTCAGTAAATGTATGATGGATTAAATTGAAGTAATTCATCAGCATTGTTCTCATAATTGTTCAAACTATCCTGAAATTGTTTTCCCAGGTCATTCAACAAATATTATCTGATATCAACTATGTGACCACCACTGCTAAAGGCTGAATTCTACTTTACTAAATGTCTTCAAATCTTTTTTTTTCTGCTGAACTCATGGTTTAGCCTCTAAATGTACTCTTTATAAGTCTACAGTGCATTAAAAAAAACAAAAACTGGATAACTAGATTTAATTCTACCTGCAAACCTAGTGTCTAATTTATGCATCTTCTTTTAACATTCTCTCAGAGCTTATCAGAAAACTTGCTTATGATCCTTATGAAGTGTCTATCATAATTTAGGCTGAATGTCCATAACTAAGTTTGCTTATTTTGGTGACCTGAAGGCAGCTAAAGGAAAGGAAGGAGATAGAATATGTGCACAAACATCACTGATGGATGAACTCCTGATTCCTTTCTCAAATACTAGACTTTGCGGGGGTGCAAACTGCCTGAGTCCCAGCAGCAATGGACTAGATAGGAATGGCTGTGCAGCAGCTGTGGGCTAACCTAGCAGGTTGAAAGCTCTCCTGGGTCTCCTCTGGCATGTGTATTAAGAGGTACTGTTTTAGACCATGTGTCTCTTAGGTAAGAGAACTACTTGCTAGATGATCAAATTGAGTCATTATCTTTGGTTTAATGTTACTGAAGGGCATGACAAAATCTTGCTAAATTTAGTTTTTCACTTCCCCATTAATTTACATTCTATTGGAAAGTGTTAGGAAGATCTGTTCTTTATTTATTGATTTGTATTTATTGAGACCTATTCAGAACAATATCATGCTACAGGAGACTTAGAGGATAACATATAGGGTATCATGCTGTTTCCCATTCTTGCAAATTACTTTAGGTGATTTGTCCTCATGGATTGTTCATTTTTACTTTTTTATTTTTAAGGATTGATATTTTTCCCATTCTTGATGAGATTTTTAGTCACCATGTTAAATGGGTTAGAGTCCTGGACTTTACATAGTAAAACCCTAATTCTAACACTTGTAAAATATTTTACCTTAAGCTACTTGCTCAGTTTCCTCAAGGCCTGCCTACTTTCCTCACTGGTAAAATTGAGATTAAAATCCCATAATTCTTAAGACTGTAAAAGTTAAGTGAGTGAACATCACATATTTTGTAAAATCGAAGACTTCATAGTGATTTAAAATATTAATCTCTGTTTTACTTGTTTCTTCCTTTTACCTGCTTTTTAATGCTGATATATGTAACAACCGAAACTAGACTATATTTGTTGTCCTTCAGAAAAGCTTAGGTATAATACTGTCCAAAGGATATTTCCTATGATTTTGAAAAAAAAAAAAATCACCCTGGGAAGTTAGTTTTTTGATTTTATGGCTACACGCTCTCTCATACCCAACTCACATTTCCTTTGTGGAGGTAGGTGTGGCTGAAAATAATGATGAGAAACCACAGATATATATTTTTTCCTGTTCTGAGCATATTCAATATGCATAGAGATTTTGTGTGAAGCTGGTTGTTGCTTTTAACTTTTAGGAAATAATAAAATACAAAAAGAGACTTTCAGAAATTTGGAGTTGCATTTAATACAAAGCAAATGAACATCTCAAAATTGCTTAAGAAGAAGGCCACATCCGATTTTTAGCTACTGTTTCATAATCCTTTTATTTTTTTCTAACCTTACTTTTAAAGTGTTTATGCACATGTAATTGCTTTGTTTTGTTATGCAAAGTATCAAAACTGTGAAATCTAGCTTAAAAGACTATATATTTTAAGCTTCAGTTTCAGTGAACACATTTTTCTTCTTAGATGTAGTAAAACATTCTGTGGTTTAATTGCTCAGTGATGAACACATTTCTTCCAAAATGTGCTCAGCATTTTAGGGGTGAGGATGTCTGTAAACCACTGCTGTGGAATACCTCAGAAAGTAGGGACTGCCCGCGCAGCTCAGACTACTAAGTACCTTCACTTAAAGCCAGCCAGTGTTTCCTTCTGCCCAATTAATCGGCTTTTAGAGACCTCATGAGATGCAGCAAAATCATAATTAGTAGCTTGTGAATATGAGTAAGATTGATTATTTCATGCCATGCTTTTGTTAAAAAAAATATTTGTTGTTTCCTGGAAGGTTTTATCAGCTCTATGCTAGCATGTCTGTGGTGTCCTCTTTGCATTTCAAAGTCATCAATGTAACCAGAGTTGACGATGCTGATGTTCCAACTCAGACTGTATGTAGCACCAACCTGTCTCCTTTAAACACACATTAGCGTGTATGTGCAGGTGTGAGGAATAAATCATTCACTGAATGTAACTCATGGGAAACCCGATGTAAAGAATGCTGTAATCTTGCAGATAATAAAACCTCAAGATTAGAGACCATTTTAATTATTCTGTGTATCCTAGTGTCTAATACAATGCCTAACATGGGGTAATGCATGATACATGTTTGTAGAATGGTTAATTGTTGAACAAGAGGCTAGAGAGTTGTTGAGAGCTGATGGCTTATCAGCTCTGTAGGGTCTTCACCTGCTAGCTTCCAGTATCTCACGCATTATTGTTTTCCTCAGGTGATTATCTTCTGACCTTCACTACTCCAAGCACTCTCTGATACTCTCTCTAATTTGACTTTAGGGAATGTTTGTATCGTTTCATGAAATGGCTAACTGATCAATACACTACAGACCTGCAGAGAGACTATATTATCTGTTTTTAAAACATGATCAACCTGATAACGTTGCCCATTTACTCAAAATTCCTTGGGAACCATTTAACTTGGGTTCTATATATAGGTAATCAAGTGCATAACAAGAGTTCTCTCCAGTGGAAGGAGGAAGAGTGCCTCACATTTACATAGTATTCTCACATTCAACTCATTTGACTCATTTGCATTCATGAAAAACGGATAAGGCAGAGCAAATTCCATGAAATTCTATGTAAAGTTGTGTGTGCTGGTATGAATTTAACTGACAAAAGGTGCAATATCTTTTTTTTTTTTTTTTTGCGGTACGCGGGCCTCTCACTGTTGTGGCCTCTCCCGTTACGGAGCACAGGCTCCGGATGCGCAGGCTCAGCGGCCATGGCTCACGGGCCCAGCCGCTCTGCGGCATGTGGGATCTTCCTGGACCGGGGCACGAACCCACGTCCCCTGCATTGGCAGGCCGACTCTCAACCACTGCGCCACCAGGGAAGCCCGCAATATCTTTTTTTAATTAGGTTTTCAAATTGTTTCTTGACACCCTTCCTCCCCCGAGCCCCACTCCCCCAATTTAGGATCACTGATGTTGGAATTTTCTAAATAAAAAAGCAGAGTAAAAGCGACTTTTCGGCATAAAGTGAAACATGAGCAGAGTCCCCCATGTGAGTAAGTATAGGACGTGTTAAAAAATTCACATAATTTGGGGTGGTTGGAGTGTTGGGTACAATGGAGAGCTCCTGAAGATGAGGCTGCAGAGCAAGCCCATCAGGTATTGTGAAAGGCCTTGTGGTTTGGGCATGAATTTAAGCTGTATCCTGTGACCAGTAAGAGGGAATTACAAAATTTAAAGCAGGGAACAACAGTGGATTTTTTTAAAGACAGGTACGTGTGAAAGGTGCCTTGGCGTGGGAGTAATTAGAGGCAAGGAACAGTAAGGAGGACGTTGTAATAGTTTAAGAGATGCTGATGAGCTGAACTAAGGGAGAATCATCAGTGAGAATAGCGGATAGAACAGGTAGAGACAAGCACTGAGAACAACTGTTGAAAACAAGAGAGCAAGCAGAGCTCAAGGAGGAAGGGAAGAAAAATGGGGAGAAGCAGGTGAGAGCAGTGTCGTGGAATCTAAGGGAAGCATTTTCACATTTTCAGACACATACAAAACATTCAGTAAATGTTAAGCAAATTACCGAATGCTCTCTTTAGGAGTATCAAATATCCAGAGGTCAAGTTGGTTAAGGACTTACACTAACTAAAGGCTATTACGAGGTCACTGGTGACCTCCCCGAAAGCAAATACAGCAGATTTGTTAAGACAGTAGTCATATTCAAGAGTCGTGAAGAATAAATTTGACCTGAGAAACTTGCATGATGATTATAAACTGCTCTCATAAGAAGTTTACTCCAAAAGAGAATAATTCAACTCAAGAAATATTTATTGATCATCCATTTTATGTCAGGTTTCATGCTAAGTACTATGTTTCTTAATGGAGTTTAGAACCCAGAGGAGTAAGCAGGTATTTAATAAGTAAGCTGAGTGTTAAGAAAGGCTAAGGACAAGGTGACATGAGCTAATATAATAAATGAGCTGACCTATTTTAGATCAAGGAAGGCCTCCCTTGGAAGAGACAACTAAGATGAGACTCAGTTGAGTTGGAGTTAGCCAGTAAACCTTGGTGGGGGGCATAAGAAAATGGAAAGAACTGGCTGAGAAGTATAAAGGGAGAGAAACAAGAGAGACCAGAGTTTTTAAACTGTGAAATAGATCATACCCGCAAAAATTCAGATATAACTTTCATGGACTTATCACCACACCTCCTTACTGGAAATAGAAATTGCCAATCATTTTGATACACTTTGTGCTTCTATTCTTGTGTATCCCTCCCCCTTTCTTCAAGGTACACATATACATGTATATAGAGAAATGTACATAATATATTCAATATATATTATGCAATTACTATTATGAATTTTGTGTATATTATTTACTTGTCTTGCTTTATATTATTAATATATGCATATATATCTTTGTTCATATATTGTTAAATTTTGTTTGTTTCTGAATTTTATATACATGCAATCTTATTACATATGTTATTTAATGATTTTCTTTTTTTTCATTCAGTGTGTTTTGAGAGTCATCCAGGCTTATTCTTGCAGCTGAGGTCATTTAACTTTTATTATTATATAGCTGTCCAATGTAAAAGATATCAAAATTTCTTTATCCATCTATTAGACATTTGGTTTGTTTCCAGAATTTTGCTTTACCAACAATATAGCTCTAAAAATTCTTATATGTCACCTGTTGCCTAAGTGTGAAAGTTTTTCTGGAGTATTTAACCTGGGACTGGAATTCTGGGTCATTGGATAAGAACATGCTAAGCATTACCATGTAATGCCAAAATATTTTTGGAGACCATAGGGCTTTTGAGGACTTGAAAGAATTTGAGATTGTTAAAATAGAGAGAGACAGGATGGTAGGTTATGAGGAGACAAGATCAAGGAAAAGTTTGGTTAGTTTGTTTTTGCACGCGTGTGTTGGTTTGTATGTTTTCAGCAAAGGACACATATAAGCATATTTAGGAGAGCACAAGGGAAGAAACCAGTAGAGAGAAAGATTCTAAACACTAAAGTAAGAAGCTGCACAAGTTCCTGAAAGAGAAGAGAGAATATGAGTTCAGGAGGTAAGAGGGAAAAGATGAAAGCAGGGAGACATCAAGTGAGTAGGGACCACAAGGCTAAAATGTGAGAACTGAGAATAAAAACAGAGTCTTTCAGTTGCGCTGCCCAAGGTTTCTTTCCACTGGTTAAAACTGGTAACAAAACAAAACGAAAACCAAACAAACAAAAAAACAATTGCAGTGCAACGTATAAGTGAACACATTATTCCTTCATAATTTAAAACAAATGATATTTTAAATAAAGTGAAAGGGTGTTAAGTCATAGTTTTTCCCACATACTAACACAAGTTAACAGGGGGGAAACGTGTAAATAAAGTCCATGAGCACTATATGAATACTTGAAAACTATTTTCTTGGAATTATCCCTTGAAAAATATCTCTTGAAATTAAGCCAGTCACTATTTTCCACAGGTATTAAGGTGGTTCAACTGACATTTTTTAGTAACAGAGCTATCTATATTCTTTGAAAGAATACACATCTGGTTGAATACTCTTTTTCTTATTGCTGTTATTACAACAATAGTCAGGAAGCTATATGTTGAATATTACCCTAAGCATTACCAGCACAAAGACCAAGTTGGAGAAAATTCTAATATTTGAGATGTCCATGGATAGCTACTTGAGTCAGTTGGAATAACTGTGTCAATTAATCAACTGCTCATAGAAGTGTGCATGACAGCTTTTTTATGTTTTGGCCAAAATCTGTGTGTGTATACACACACACACACACACACACATATACACACACACACACACACACATACACATATATATTGATATAGCATATTCTGGATATATATTATACATAAAGGTACATATCAAATATATATGAGATATTTGTATTATCTTCTAAAGATATATATTTTTTGAATATATATATTAAATATTTGTGTTATCTTTCGAAACTATTTTTAATTTTTTAAATGCTTAGACTTTTGGGGAAAGCTAACTTTTTCTGAATATGAGTTTCA
Source organism: Neophocaena asiaeorientalis asiaeorientalis (assembly GCF_003031525.2). Lineage (NCBI taxonomy): Eukaryota > Metazoa > Chordata > Mammalia > Artiodactyla > Phocoenidae > Neophocaena > Neophocaena asiaeorientalis. The sequence goes on along the minus strand of NW_020185339.1, from coordinate 132,963 downwards.
GGATTCTACCTTTTGTCTCAAGAAATGGCTTTAAAAGTGTCATTTAAAAATGTGCTGAGAGGTAAAAATTAATCAAATGAAGGATAAATGCTTCCAGACTTTTGCTACTGTTTGTATCTAGGCTAGACAAGCCTTCTTCAGTTTATTGTTATTCCACTCTCCCTAATTTTCATTGTATTTAATGACTCTGTTACATGTGTCTGCTTTATGTTTTTCAAATACTTAATCATCTACTTGGTTTGTCCCAGAGGAACTTTTTATTTACAGATGCATCTTAAATATATATGTTGGTTCTTTACTATTTAATATCCCTGGAGGATAATCTCACTGGAAAATACTTTCTGCTGTCTTTCTTCTAAAGTCAATATCCATGCCTTGTTTTTGTTGCTGTCGGAGGTCAAAACAGCAAAAATCCCACAGCCAGGCTAGCTTTAGTTAACAGCAGGCAGCTATACGTTTGGAAAGCCCATGTAATTTATTTGGTGCAGGCAATATCTTTAGCGGGAGAAAGGTTTCCAGTTAAGACTTGCTGTTCTTCTGCTCCAATGTAACACCTTGATATCTCATGTGAGGTCATCAGAATCACATATGCATTTATTCCTTTGGAAAAACTGCCATATGAGTAACGTATTGAAGCTCGACATGATTTTTCCATTGCTGCCAGCTCTAAGGTCACAAACAGTTCTAACCTCGGCTGGAAAGAGAGCATTTTATTTCTTACTTTTTTTAAGAAGAAGGTTTCTGTTTTCTTTATAACCCAGGTCACCTCAGAAAAGATTTGTGATTCCTTTTCCTTATTTTCCTAAGAGAGTGTTTTAGCTTCTGGCCCAAAGTCCTGATTTTCATACAGGTTGGGTTTTGGCATTTATTCTGTCCTTTGCTCCCAGTGGGGTACAAAGAACCACAACACAATACAAAACGGTACTTTTTTAATCCTCACTTCCCCACTCCATATATATGCTTGAAAATAGAAGTTATATGAAAAAAATAGAAGTTATACAAAATACATGTGTCCAGATTTATAGTGGAATTTTGAAAAGATCCTGTTGTAAACTGAAAGTTATAAGCTGGCCTTCCCACACTAGTTGCTGATAACCTGCTTCATCTGTCTTATGTCTGAGAGCTAAGCTTAACCTGGAGATGGGGCAACCTTTCCAATTCCGAAGTCAACATGAGAATAAACAGTGATGTCGTAGGTAGGAGATGATTTATATACCTCTGGCTCCTCCTCAGACACCCGTGGAAATATTTCAATGACCTTTGTGCCCAGAATAGTTTTACTTTTTTGCTTGCAGTAGATTAGTAACTATATTGACTCTAGGAGCCTGTTTTAATGAGTTCATTTTTTTTATAATAGTGTGTAAATAATTTTCAAAGTATGTTTTCTGTCTTTATCTCATTTAGCTCGTTAGATCATTGTAATTTAAACAGACTAAATAAAATTACCCCATTCTCCTGTCAAAAAAAACTGAGGTCCAACGTGTTTAAAAGAACCTTCTCAAAGTCTCATAATTAAGAAACTATGGAGGGGAATTCTAGATTCCTGGCTCTTAATCCAGTGTTCTTTTTACTATGCACCCTGTATTACGTTGAAATATGAAGCATTCTTCTCAATTCACGTTCAGAATCTTACCCTGACGTAAAGTGTTTAATATTTTCCCTGGTTAGAAGCATGCTTAGACAAATTTGCTTTAACCAATAAATGACTGCATAAAAGCCCCTTTATATGTGTTAGTATAAATCAATTAACCTCCTTTACTTTCTGCTGGAAGTTCCAAACTTTAAATGAATTGCCCATTAACTTTGTGTGCCCAGTGTACTAACAATAAAAGCAGACATCTATATGATGTGCTGAGTGTTCTATTATTATCAATTCCGTTTTTTTATGCATTCCTTAAAGAGGGACTTCAGGAGTTGGCCCTGATATATTATATTGTGGCAAGGTTTTGCTGATAGAGAAGCTGCTATGGGTGACTCCATTGCAAGAATGACTATGATAACTTAAATAGTTTTTAAGCAATGTCCTTCCAACAATAAGGTGTAAGTATTTCTGCGCTCTGTATGCCAAGTAAGCGCATATTCACCGTGAAATTCTCACAACTACACAATGGGAAAACGAGCCAAAGATGCAATTTACATAGCACTTTGCAAATGATTTATAAAGCTTTACTTTTTTTTTTTTTCTATGAGTGAAGGTAAAAATAATTAAATTTATTTCTCTGAGCAGAAGAGGCCATCTAAAGTTGTTTGAAGCATAACTAAAATCAAAGAACAAGTCAGGCACATGGCAAAGAAGTTTGCTGGAGTTCTGAAGAGGATATATTTGTAGTTTTTATTCCTTCCTTCCTTCCTTCTTTCCTCCCTTCCTTCTTCTCTCCCCTCTCCCCTCTCTGTTTCTTTCTTTCTTGATGATGAAAGAAATGCTTACTTTCAAATGTAACCTGTCATAGTTTTATAAATTCCAGAGCATATTACTTAGTTAACTGCTTATATTTTCTCTATTTTTATCCACTTTTTGGTGACACCTGACTAACCACCCTAACATATCACATGTTGTATAACATGGTCCTCCTACCTATGCCTGGTTTGCAACTCCTAACACAGGCAACTCACCATATAAGTTCCGCAAACCTGAGATGGCCTCCACCCTATTCCAGATGACCAATCTCCCAATCAAATTCTTATGTCATAGGAATAACAAATGCTACAGGATGTGTCTGCTTACCCTTAACTTCTGAAATTCTCTCTTCAAGGATTTGTAACCAGCTGTTCATTGCCCAAGCCACAATCACTTCTTCCCTGACCTTTGCCAGTAATAACTTTGCATTTGGAGTTCTGTGTTCTGTGGCTCTCTTCTAATAAAGTTTCCACATAGAAGCCAGGATGATCTCTATAGAATATAAGTAGTAGAGTAATTCATTACTTAAAATCCATCATACGCTTCCCCTTGTATTTAATGGTAGTCACACTTGACTGACAAGAGGCCTTACATGCACGGGCCCCTGGCCATCTTTCCTACTTAGTTTCTTTCTGTATTCCCACTTGTCACTGTGCTTCTGCTACTTGGCTCTGTTTTATTTAAGAACTTCTGTGCACGTTCCTTCCTTGGCCTAGAATGCCATTCCCCTGCCTCTTCCTAAGGATGAATTCTGCTCATCTCTAGGTCAAGGACGGGCAAAGTTCTATAAAGGGCCAGATAGTAAATATAATTAAGCTTTTGGGTCATATGGTCTCTACTGCAACTATTCAATTCAGCCACTGCAGAGCAAATGCTTTAAATGAAGGACCATTGTTGTGTTCCAAAAAAACTTTATTTATGGACACTAAAACTAGAATTTTTTATAATTTTCATGTGTAATGAAATATTCTTTTTTAAAAATTTAAATGTAAAAAAAAAAAGAAAAAACATTCTTAGCTCAGGACACATTAACACAGGTAGCATAGCCTGCACACGTCACCACCTAAATTTTAGCTTAACACATGACAAGCTGCTCAACATCACTAATTATTAGAGAAATGCAAATCAAAACTACCATGAGGTATCACCTCACACCAGTTAAAATGGGCATCATCAGAAAAGCTACAAACAACAAATGCTGGAGAGGATGTGGAGAAAGGGAACCCTCTTGCACTGTTGGTAGGAATGTAAATTGATACAGCCACTATGGAGAACAGTATGGAGGTTCCTTAAAAAACTAAAAATAGAATTACCATATGACCCAGCAAACCCACTACTGGGCATATACCCAGAGAAAACCATAATTCAAAAAGACACATGCACCCCAATGTTCATTGCAGCACTATTTACAATAGCCAGGTCATGGAAGCAACCTAAATGCCCATCGACAGATGAATGTATAAAGAAAATGTGGTATATATACAATGGAATATTACTCAGCCATAAAAAGGAACGAAATTCAGTCACTTGTAGAGATGTGGATGGACCTAGAGACTGTCATACAGAGTGAAGTAAGTCAGAAAGAGAAAAAGAAATATCGTATATTAATGCATATATGTGGAACCTAGAAAAATGGTACAGATGAACCAGTTTGCAGAGCAGAAATTGAGACACAGACATAGAGAACAAACGTATGGACACCAAGGGGAGAAAGCAGCAGGGGGTGGGGGTGGGGGTGTGATGAATTGGGATATTGGGATTGACATGTATATACTGATGTGTATAAAATGGATGACTAATAAGAACCTGCTATATAAAAATTAAATAAATAAATTTTAGCTTAAATACCATTTTAAAAATTTGCTTATTTATTTATTTGCCACACTGTGTTGTCCATCATTGGATGAATGGATAAAGAAGATGTGGCACATATATACAATGAAATATTACCCAGCCATAAAAAGAAACGAAATTGAGTTATTTGTAATGAGGTGGATGGACCTAGAGTCTGTCATACAGAGTGAAGTAAGTCAGAAAGAGAAAGATAAATACCGTATGCTAACACATATACATGGAATTAAAGAAAAAAAGAAAATGTCATGAAGAACCTAGGGGTAAGACGGGAATGAAATCACAGACCTACTAGAGAATGGACTTGAGGATATGGGGAGGGGAAGGGTAAGCTGTGACAAAGTGAGAGAGTGGCATGGACATATATACACTACCAAACGTAAAATAGATAGCTAGTGGGAAGCAGCTGCATAGCACAGGGAGAACAGCTCTGTGCTTTGTGACCACCTAGAGGGGTGGGATAAGGAGGGTGGGAGGGAGGGAGATGCAAGAGGGAAGAGATATGTGAACATATGTATATGTAATAAATAAATAAATAAAATAAACTAAAGACTATTACAAGACACAAAGAAGGACACTGCGTAATGATCAAGGGATCAATCCAAGAAAAAGATATAACAATTGTAAATATTTATGCACCCAACATAGGAGCACTTCAGTGCAAATGCTAACAGCTATAAAAGGGGAAATCAACAGTAACAAAATCATAGTAGGGGACATTAACACCCCGCTTTCATCAATGGACAGTTCATCCAAAATGAAAATAAGTAAGGAAACACAAGCTTTAAATGACACATTAAACAAGATGGACTTAATTGATATTTATAGGACATTCCATCCAAAAACAACAGAAAACACTTTCTTCTCAAGTACTCAAGGAACATTCTCCAGGAGAGATCATATCTTGGGTCACAAATCAAACCTTGGTAAATTTAAGAAAATTAAAATTGTATCAAGTGTCTTTTCTGACCACAACGCTATGAGACTACATATCAATTACAGGAAAAAAACTGGAAAAAATGCAAACAAATGGTGGCTAAACAACATGCTACTAAATAACCAAGAGGTGACTGAAGAAATCAAAGAGGAAATCAAAAAATACCTAGAAACAAATGACAATGAAAACACAATGACCCAAAACCTATGGGATTCAGCAAAAGCAGTTCTAAGAGGGAAGTTTATAGCACTACAATCCTACCTCAAGAAACAAGAAAAGGGCTTCCCTGGTGGTGCAGTGGTTGAGAGTCCGCCTGCCAATGCAGGGGACATGGGTTTGTGCCCCAGTCTGGAAAGGTCCCACATGCCCCGGAGCAGCTGGGCCTGTGAGCCATGGTCGCTGAGCCTGCGCGTCTGGAGCCTGTGCTCCGCAACGGGAGAGGCCACAACAGTGAGAGGCCCACATACTGCAAAAAAAAAAAAAAATGTAAGAAGAAAAATCTCAAATAAACAACCTAACCTTATACCTAAAGCAATTAGAGAAAGAAAAACAAAAAACCCCCCAAAGTTAGTGGAAGGAAAGTAATCAAGAATATCAGATCAGAAATTAAAAAAAAAGGAAGGAAACAATAGCAAAGATCTATAAAACTAAAAGCTTGTTCTTTGAGAAGATAAACGAAAATTGATAAACCATTACCCAGACTCATGAGGAAGAAAAGGGAGAAGACTCAAATCAAAAGAATTAGAAATGAAAAATACATAACAACCGACACTTCAGAAATACAAAGGATCATGAGAGATTATTACAAGCAACTATATGCCAATAAAATGGACAACCTGGAAGAAATGGACAAATTCTTAGAAAAGCACAACCTTCTGAGACTCATTCAGGAAGAAATAGAAAATATAAACAGACGAGTCAAAAGCACTGAAAGTGACACTGTGATTAAAAATCTTCCAACCAACAAAAGCCTAGGACCAGATGGCTTCATAGGCGAATTCTATCAAACATTTAGAGAACAGCTAACACCTATCCTTCTCAAACTCTTCCAAAATATAGCAGACGGAGGGACACTCCCAAACTCATTCTACAAGGCCACCATCACACTGATACCAAAACCAGACAAAGATGTCACAAAAAAAGAAAAGTACAGGCCAATATCACTGATGAACATAGATGCAAAAATTCTCAACAAAATACTAGCAAACAGAATCCAACAGCACATTAAAAGGGTCATACACCATGATCAAGTGGGGTTTATCCCAGTAATGCAAGCATTCTTCAATATACACAAATCAATCAATGTGATACACCATATTAACAAATTGAAGGATAAAAATCATGTGATCATCTCACCAGATGCAGAAAAAGCTTTCAACAAAATTCAACACTCATTTATGATAAATATCTCTCCAGAAAGTAGGCACAGAGGGAACTTACCTCAACATAATAAAGGCCATATCTGACAAACCCACAGCCAATATCATTGTCAATGGTGAAAAACTGAAACCTTTTCCACAAAGATCAGGCAAAAGACAAGGTGGCCCACTCTCACCACTGTTATTCAAACATAGTTTTGGAAGTTTTAGCCACAGCAATCAAAGAAGAAAAAGAAATAAAAGGAATCCAAATCAGAAAAGAGAAGTAAAACTGTCACTGTTTGCAGATGACATGACACTATACATAGAGAACCCTAAAGATGCTACCAGAAAACTACTAGAGCTAATCAATGAATATGGTAAAGTGGCAGGATACAAAATTAATGCACAGAAATACACTAATGATGAAAAATCTGGAAGAGAAATTAAGGAAAGACTCCCATTTACCACTGCAACAAAAAGAATAAAATCCTAGGAATAAACCTACCTAAGGAGACAAAAAACCTGCATGCAGAAAATTATAAGACACTGATGAAAGAAATTAAAGATGATACAAATAGATGGAGAGATATACCATGTTTTTGGATTGGAAGAATCAACATTGTGAAAATGACTATTCTACCCAAAGCAATCTACAGATTCAATGCAATCCCTATCAATCTACCCCTGGCATTTTTCACAGAACCAGAACAAAAAATTTCGCAATTTGTATGGAAACACAAAAGACCCCGAATAGCCAAAGCAATCTTGAGAATGAAAAACGGAGCTGGAGGAATCAGGCTCCCTGACTTCAGACTATATTACAAAGCTATAGTAATCAAGACAGTAT
>NW_020185339.1:10030-125419 GCF_003031525.2 Neophocaena asiaeorientalis asiaeorientalis | reverse complement strand
CAATATACACAAATCAATCAATGTGATACACCATATTAACAAATTGAAGGATAAAAATCATGTGATCATCTCACCAGATGCAGAAAAAGCTTTCAACAAAATTCAACACTCATTTATGATAAATATCTCTCCAGAAAGTAGGCACAGAGGGAACTTACCTCAACATAATAAAGGCCATATCTGACAAACCCACAGCCAATATCATTGTCAATGGTGAAAAACTGAAACCTTTTCCACAAAGATCAGGCAAAAGACAAGGTGGCCCACTCTCACCACTGTTATTCAAACATAGTTTTGGAAGTTTTAGCCACAGCAATCAAAGAAGAAAAAGAAATAAAAGGAATCCAAATCAGAAAAGAGAAGTAAAACTGTCACTGTTTGCAGATGACATGACACTATACATAGAGAACCCTAAAGATGCTACCAGAAAACTACTAGAGCTAATCAATGAATATGGTAAAGTGGCAGGATACAAAATTAATGCACAGAAATACACTAATGATGAAAAATCTGGAAGAGAAATTAAGGAAAGACTCCCATTTACCACTGCAACAAAAAGAATAAAATCCTAGGAATAAACCTACCTAAGGAGACAAAAAACCTGCATGCAGAAAATTATAAGACACTGATGAAAGAAATTAAAGATGATACAAATAGATGGAGAGATATACCATGTTTTTGGATTGGAAGAATCAACATTGTGAAAATGACTATTCTACCCAAAGCAATCTACAGATTCAATGCAATCCCTATCAATCTACCCCTGGCATTTTTCACAGAACCAGAACAAAAAATTTCGCAATTTGTATGGAAACACAAAAGACCCCGAATAGCCAAAGCAATCTTGAGAATGAAAAACGGAGCTGGAGGAATCAGGCTCCCTGACTTCAGACTATATTACAAAGCTATAGTAATCAAGACAGTATGGTATGGGAACAGAAATACAGATCAATGGAATAGGATGGAAAGCCAGAGATAAACCCACGCACCTATGGTCACCCTATCTTTGATAAAGGAGGCAAGAATATACAATGGAGAAAAGACAGCCTCTTCAATAAGTGGTGCTGGGAAAACTGGACACTGTAAAACTCTTAGAGGAAAACATAAGCAGAACACTCTATGACATAAATCACAGCTAGATCCTTTTTGATCAACCTCCTAGAGAAATGGAAATAAAAACAAAAGTAAGCAAATGGGACCTAATGAAACTTTAAATCTTTTGCACAGCACAGGAAACCATAAACAAGATGAAAAGACCACTCTCAGAATACGAGAAAATATTTGCAAATGTAGCAAGTGACAAAGGATTAATGTCCAAAATATACAAGCAGCTCATGCAGCTCAATATCAAAAAAACAAACAACCCAATCCAAAAATGGGCAGAAGACCTAAATAGACATTTCTCCAATGAAGATATACAGATTGCCAATAAACACATGAAAAGCTGCTCAACATCACTAATCATTAGAGAAATGCAAATCAAAACTATAATGAGGTATCATCTCACACTGGTCAGAATGGCCATTATCACAAAATCTACAAAGAATAAATGCTGGAGAGGGTGTAGAGAAAAGGGAACCCTCTTGCACTGTTGGTGGGAACATAAATTGATACAGCCACTATGGAGAACAGTATGGAGGTTCCTTAAAAGACTAAAAATAGAACTACCATATGACCCAGCAATCCCACTACTGGGCACTACTGGGCATATACCCTGAGACAACCATAATTCAAAAAGAGTCATGTACCACAATTTTCATTGCAGCTCTATTTACAATAGCCAGGACATGGAAGCAAACTAAGTGTCCATCAACAGATGAATGGATAAAGATGTGGCACATATATGCAATGGAATATTACCCAGCCATAAAAAGAAATGAAATTGAGTTTTTGTAGTTAGGTGGATGGACCTAGAGTCTGTCATACAGAATGAAGTAAGTCAGAAAAAGAAAAACAAATACCGTATGCTAACACATATATATGGAATGAAAAAAAAAAAAAAAAAAGGTTCTGAAGAACCTAGGGCCAGGACAGGAATAAAGATGCGGGAGTAGAGAATGGTCTTGAGGACACGGGGAGGGGGAAGGGTAAGCTGGGACAAAGTGAGAGAGTGGCATTGACATATATACACTACCATATGTAAAATAGAGAGCTCTTGGGAAGCAGCCACATAGCACAGGGAGATCAGCTCGGTGCTTTGTGACCACCTAAAGGACTGTGATAGGGAGGGTGGGAGGGAGACCCAAGAGGGAGGGGATATGGAGATATATGTATATGTATAGCTGATTCACTTTGTTATACAGCAGAAACTAACACAACAATGTAAAGCAATTGCACTCCAGTAAAGATGTTCAAAAATTAAAATTTTTTTTAAAATGAGCTTTGTCAAATTGTTTGTTTTAGGAGCTTTAAAACGCTTTGAAAATGGAACTTACTCAACATAAATGTCCTGCTGTTTTTCTCATTGTGTCCTGTCTTCAAATTAAATCTGAGAGAATATTTAGTCTTATTTGTTCAATCTATAAATACCAATGCATAACAGGCATAACAGTGCAAAAAAACCCACTTCTGTACATTCACACCTGTGTATCACATTGTTTTTATAGAAAGATCAAAGAGACAATGCATTATTATAAGTCTTAAGAAAAGATTTGAAATTCAAATTACAATCATTATCATAGAAATGGATTCCTGTGGTATATCATTTGTGAATCTCATGGTGTGTCTCTCTTGGATAAAGAACCAGAAGAAGTAAAATAGTATTGGTGCTCACTGTGGATGCCCATTTGTCACCCTACTTTCCCCACCCACCCCTTTCTCAGTGGAAGAGCCCCAGTGTGATCGTGAGCCCAGGAAAGCTAACCCCGCTTTAGCCACAGAGTGAATGTTGATAAGTCTTAGCCAATGTTGACAGTTCCATCCCTCCTGTTAATGGAATCACCAGGCAGGGGCCAAAAACACCCAAGAGGTTTGTCTTGGGGGCTTTTGTGAAAGATATTCCTCCCTGTCAAAAAGAGACACCGCCCTTCCTGTGTTTCAACAAGGTCATGTGAAGGCGTGATGTCCAGAGCTGTGGCAGCCTTCTTGGGAACATGAGTGAGAAGCTAAGAAAATTAGAGAGATGCTGCCTGGGAAGCTGGAACCTACCTTCCAGTTCTGTGAAATAATGAAATATCGTGTCGATTAAGCCAGTGATTCTCAAATTATAATGTGCATCTGATTCACTTGGGAATCTTGTTAAATTTAAGATTATAGTTCAGTAAGTCTGCATGCTCCCAGGCGAGACTGATCCTGCTGGTCCAGGGTTTCACTTTTAGTAGCGAAGCTTTAGGCCTCTGTTAATTTTGTATTACTTAGAGCTGGAAGCACCTTAACTGATACATTATACAAACCAAATCTGCATAAAGAGCAAGAAGCTGGTTTCTCTCTATTGTTATATGTATTAGTCATACTAACGAATACAGATTGTGTAATTTCTTCATGTTGTTTTAATCAGGAAAAAAAAATCATGTTATTCTGTCTTCACAACGAGTCTGCCGTTCTCTAAGTATTGAAACCCATAGAGGCTGTCTTATTTGATATCACTATGCGTTATATTAAAATTGAAACCTTATTTTAGAACTTAGTATTGTATTGAATTTCAGTATTGTGAAATTTATTATTGTGAAACTTTAGTTTTGAAAACTAGTTGAAACTTTAGTATTGTGTTTGTATTTGATGGCAATATAATTATTTTCATCACAATTTTTCAAAAATGTTGAATGTTGGAAACATATGAATTCTCAAAGAGACGTTCACTATTAGATATGTTCGTTTGGAAATTAAATCGGTTAAGAAGAAAGTTTACTCAACTAAATTTTTAAGTAGGCATGTAAACCACCATTTTTTTTTTTAATTACACAAAATTTTTTTGAAATGTTGTTTTGGAGATATGTCAACATGGTCTGAAATAGAGCGGAGACAAAAGAATCAAGATAGTGAAAAATTAAAGATGCATCTAAAAACTCAGAAAAATTCTATTTTCTGATTTAGATCTTTCATTTAGATATGTTACAGGCATTGCCTATCTGGAACAATGCAGAGGTTTAAAGGATACTCTTGGGAAGGGAACATAAACAGTAAACAAAATTGCATCAGTACAAAATTAACCTGGGAAAATATAAATGATACCCTGAGGATGAAAATTGTTTGAGTCTCATGATAAACACAACATGGCTTCTTCTGATGATTGCTTGTTACATACAGGAAATTGATATTCTTCGTATATGTTGTGATTATTGCTGTCGACCCAATAACATTTATCTAATGTGCTAAAAATATGTTTTGTGTAACAAAAGTAACTGTTGCAAAGAGATCTAATTACATCACACTTTTTTTTCATAGTTTCCGAATCAAAATAAAAGTTATGTCAGAAATCATAAGTTCATTCTTTTCTGAGAATAACTAGCTAGATTAGCAGCCAACCCAGATGCAAGGGCAATTGATGGGTCACAAAACAAGTCCAGCGATCCAGGAACATGATGTTGATTTTGGCCAGTCCCTAAAGAATGTTAGTACAAATATTCAGGGTGGAGTTGACTTTAGTCTTTCTTTCTTCTAGCAGAATGCTTAAAATGAAATCTGCAAACCTCCTTCTTAAAAGTGTTTATTCTCTGATGAAATTGTAAAAGAAAGTTTTTAAAAATTTCATGAATTTTCTAGACACTTAATGAGATCCATTTCTACAAAAACCCATGATCTTGTGTAAAAGAGATAAGGAAGTGGGATGGTTTCCTAGGCCCCAATTTTTTAGGCAAATCATTATCAAGGGCAGATTTATGTTTCTTTGGTCCTATAGAATCAATGCCAACTCACCATTCTCTGAATTATAGAATTCCTCAAATCTCTAACTATATGCAGACTTTGAGTGCTACGGATTTATAAAGTGTTATCTAATGCTGTATTCAGTGTTGGGTGATTACTATGCTCTTTGCTTTTGTGTTGTATAATTTGTTTATGTGTTTTATATACATAGCTCATGCATACTTTTTATATTCTGTTTTAGATATTAAATTATAAGTTGAATCATCTAGGTTAAGAACTATAGATCTACATAGAAATCTCATTTAATTCTTTAATAAGTTTGGCCATTTAAGCTCACAAGGGAATAACACTTAAAAAATTAAACGCACTTTACTAAAGTTATTTTATAAATATTGTTAGTTTAATAAAACATTTAAGAAAAAGTATGTATCATCACAAATGTGTGTTCATGGTACCAACCATGAATTGTTTTGGATGCTAAAATGATTGATCAGTATGTTAAAACAGGTCATTTTCATTTAAAACCTGTTTAGATGCACGTGCTGGTACTCAGCTAAAGCGAGTAAACAAAGGTTTCCAAACCAATTCATACATTTTGGGCCCCATTGCATAATCTCATGCTGGGCTACAGTTGTTTCTTTCTTGTAGAAGTTAAAGAAAAAAGAGTGTTGTTGGGTGTAATGAAGTAAAGATACTAGAATCAAAGATGCTACTGTTCCATTTAGATACCAAGATTCCACATCATTTCACAACTTTTTCAAATTTCCTTTAACACTTACACCTCTAGGTTTTATCCCTCCAAAAATATGTAATGTTCTGTAATAAAGATAAGTTATTTTTAAATGTGGCCAAATGATGAGGGTATGACAACTTAACATCACATATTTAGAAAATATAGAAAGAATTGATAATATCTGCATGTTTTAGCCAGTCCTTCTTTCAGCGTCTTCAGCTGAAATTTACTAGCAGTTAGAGTCTTTGTTTTCTTACAGTAAAAGAGCAAATGAACAAATCAATAGATCTTTAAGTTTTAAAAGATGTCATGTGACATTGTTAAACTCTAGGTTACTAAGGCTATTGCAGAAAATTAAAATTATATGATGCTGCTTTCTTTTAAAAAAGATCAATAAAAAGCAATTTTATTTGAGCTGTGATTTTCAAAATTTTAACCCCCAGATTTAGATTCACTGTACAACCAATTCAGCGATGAGCAGAGTATGATCATTAGGATAGCTTTAACAGAATGGGCTGTTAAAAGAAAAATGAGTTTAGTCATCACAGAGAGTCTATATACATTTTGTTTTCTATATTTGAAGAGACATAATTAAAAATAATAATTTAAAAAATCTGCAGTGCTGCCCATTTTGTGTAATAGTATTTTCTGGGATTAAAGACTATAGTACTGTGTATCAAGTGTAGAATTGGCCCCTATAATAATGCATGACACACACTGGGTACTCACTATGGGGCAGGTGCTGGGCCAAACCCTTGATCTGCATCTCTCATTCCATCATGCAACCGCTCCTAAAAAGTAGGTATTCTTTTTCTTTCTGTTTTAAAGATCTGGAAACTGAGGCTTCAAGTGATTGAATAACTTGCTCAAGGTCAAATCATGGGCAAGTATTTGTACCCAGACTTGAATCCAAGCAGTCTAGGGGTCAGGAACCATGGCTTACTCATCTTGGCATTCCTAGAGTCTAGCACAATGCTGGGCTCTTAATAGGCTCCTAAGCCTTAAGTGCTTTAAAAAAGAAATACATGGAGCCCTTGTGCAGCCGACTAGCCTTTGGAGGCCTTGAGAAACTGAAGGGAAGGGCTGAATCCTGGTCTAACATCCAGGCTCAGCCGTGTGAAAGGCCCATCACTGAATCATCCTAGCACAAATTATAGGCTTTGAAAATGGTTTGCAAATGTCACATTTTTGAGTTTGCTGCACGGTATGATATCTTAAATTTCACTCCCCTCTCTGGGCAGCGTTCATTCTGATTGTATGTTGGTTTGTCCGCTCAAGTAGAGAAAGCCAGATTGAAAACAAACCACGAATACAGATTGCTTTCCTACTCTGATTCCTCCTTTGTGTTTATCACAGTATCAGAACTAGGATGCCCTTAGAGATATGTGCAGAAGGGCTACCAGGAATGAAATTTCAATTCCAGTTTGGCACTAAGTAAGCAACTCTTCCAAATGTCTTTACAATGTGCTGACTGTAATACTTTGACCAGAAACCACTGGTAATAGCAAGAAATTAGGCCCTGGTTAGAAACATATTACTGCATTGCCAAATCCTTCTGTGGAATTCAACTGCTACATATTTTTAGGTTAAAGAAAACTGGATCTTCTGCAATTCGGCCAAATCTGACTTTGGTTTCAAATTACCTCAGAGAAGAATTTTTAGCTGATAATTCACTTTATATGGTTTGTTTCACATGGAGATATATTCACAATATATTTGGTAAGTAAACCTCTTTTCTATTAAAACGGCAATACTTACTAAATAGTAGTAGTTCCCAGTGGAAAATACTGGTTATACTTGGGGGTTGGGGGGGGGTGAGTGGATAGGAAGTATGAAATCTTAGATCACTGGAAATCGGAAAGTGGGGATTTAAGAAGAGAAAGAAAGACTGAGAGAAGGACTCTGAGGACTCCAGAAAAGTATCTGGAAAAGTCTAGGACCTTATTCTAGGGAACATTCCTGCTTGGGTGGCATTCTGATTGGGCTTGGTTGGTTGTTTACATATGTCATACATATATACATTGTATACACTGATATTTTTCATTTCTCTTGGTTAATCTCATTCCTTTTATCTTGAAAGATAATGAAAACATGTGGATGAAAAGAGACTTCCTGGAATATCTCTCCTAAACTGCATTAGGTAAGATAACAACGTGAAGTAGATCCACATTTCTCTAGTAACTTGTAATCTTCAGCCTTGTTTAAATGAGCACATCAGGAATACAAATGCCTCAGGAAAAAAATAGAATTTTTAAAAGGAAAACCAAAACATTTCTAGGACAACAGTTGATGCCAAGGAGAGACTTCACTACTTATTCAACGAACACTTATTGAGTGCTTGTTGTATGGAAATAGTGAAAGTAAGAGTAAAAAAAAATAATAATAATTAACAAAAAGACATTATAATTCATAGTCCCTTCTCCAGAGGTGCTTATTTTGTAGCAAAAATTTCCAATTTGACATTTTGAAATTATGGGTTCACTGAGAAATTCTAACTCCCAAATTCTGATATAGATTCTTATTTGTGATAAGCCCGAGCCCTGACCTTTGTAAGTTTTACTTACTTGGCCATTTTTATAATTGATCTTAATGCAGGTTTTCTTATTTTGCAGATCCCTCCCAAGTCATTTCTGACAATTAATTTTACTAACTGCTAACCCTAATCCTGTAAAGTGATTTGTGTCTACTTGTTCTGAGCTTGTTGTCAATCTAAGAGATTTTAATGAGCAACAGTGAATATATTCTCAGCAAAAGAAGTTCATTTTCTTTACCTAAATAAAATACCTTTGTTTCAGTGATAAAACTGCTAATATGCTTATCCACAATTTTTTTTTAATTTCAAAAATTTCTCTTGCATTTAAGGAATGAAAAACATTGCAATTTTACTTCATGACATATTAAGAAGGCTTCAAATACAAACTTTGGTCATAATGTTAGAGAGGAAGAAATTTTCCTCTACCCTTGTAGGTTCTTCTGGCTGGTTTAAGAATTAAACGGACATGAGGAAGATTAACAGGAGAAAAATCGAACAGAGTTTAATTAACATGTATACATGGGAGAGACCCAGGAAAACTGAGTAAATTACCAAAATGGCTGAAACCCTCACCTTAAATATTATCTTCAGCTAAAGACCAAAGAGGATTTTGGGGGTAGTGGTTTGAGACTTCAGAGGAGAGGAAGTTCACATGGAGATGGAAAAGCAAACATTGGGTAAACAAATGTTTGCTGGGCCCTGCAGAGACAGTGGGATATAGAGTGGGCTCTGACCCACCACACCTAGCCCGTATTATTTGCAGATATCTCTGGTGGTGATAGCTCTATTCCAGGAACAGGCCCTTTACATCTAAATTCATTGAGGCAGTTAAGGGGAAGGTAAAAAGAAAGACTTTCTGAGTCTTCCGTTTCTTAAAAATAATCAGCCTAAATTAATTCTCATGCCAAAAGGGACACATTTTGGCGTGGCAAATTTTGCTCCCCTACAATAGCAATTACAATAGTTTCTGCTTATTCCTATTTTAAAAAGGAAGCTTTTAATTGAAATATATACAGACAAGTGCACAGAACAAAAACATATGCTTATTTCTTTGGACTAACTAGCATAGTCATATACAATCATGGACTACATTATTATATGTAAAGTGATATCACTTTTTAAAAAACTTAAAGGTTTTAAGTTTTGGATTCTTTCCCCTCATTTCCTTTCTTTGGAAGAAAATGTTAGAACAAAATAACCCAGTTTCCTTAAATTTGAGGTACACTTTTTTTGTTTAGAGAATTTAGAAGCACTCTTGGGTGATACATTATGAAGGAATGTAAGGCCTATACACAGACATATTTGCATTGCTAAGGAGGAAAATTTCCAGTCGTTGTGAACATTCTTCTTTTGCAGATTTTCCTCAGCTCTTTATAGAGGATAATCACCATGCCAAAATGTAGAGAAACTAATGGTAATCAGCAATGAGGCTTTATCTTTTTGTACACTCCTTGGAAATAGACATCCTCTTTGAAAGCTAATCTTTTCATTAATTAACAGATTGTTTTACCTACTAGATGCAAGAATAATAACGAAAGAGTTGTAGCATATTCAGTAACATATTTAGTCATACACACAATCAAATGTGTCAATTTGATTTATCTATGTATAAATACTTAACGTAGTTGACTTATTGAGGTATATGAGTTTTCAGGTACAAGTTCAAATGATTTAGACTACAAAGTTTGTGAGAACTTGGTATAGTATAGCCAAAAACCACTAACATTACAATCAAGAGACATGTTCTGATTTGTATTCTACCAGTAAAAGCTGTGTGACTTTTGGCAGATTATTTTAGCTCCAAAGGCCTTGATTTCCCTATGTCTTCAAAGTCCACCCATTTCTAACATTCAGTGATTCCTTATGGCTGAGAGCCTATATAGAGATCAATTACCTGGTTTGAATAAATTCAATGTTTTTAAATGATTATCTAACTGGCTTACTTAACTTTATCCTTGTAGTTCCTTTCATGAATTTCACGTTGTTGTGTTTTTCATAGCATCATTGCTTCTGATTGTTTAACTGCTATCTATAATTTGACATAGGTGCTTGATGACATAACATATTTTTATTTAGGACAGGTGCAAAATACTGATAGAAATAGCAAAGCTGAGCATAGAAATCCACGAGCAGGATTGTGTATGTGAAGGAGAGCACTGAAAAGATAATTTAATTTACTGTATCCATTTTTTTAACCTCTTTATCACCACGTAAAGTAACTAGCCTGTCACCTGTGCCATTTTAACCATTTAGTTACTTATTCAGACATTTAGGATTACTATTTAGCTAACTAAAATCTGAACCTTCTCCTCATCTTTTCCATGAAATTGCTCTTATTAAGGCTTTTTAAATACCATATTGAAGCATCACTTTTCATTCCTTGTTTTACTTGATCTATGCATGGTATTTACACTTGCTTGAATCCCCTCCCCATCTCCGCTCCCCCCTCGTTTGAAATCTCTTCTCTGACCATTTTGATTTAGAATTATTTGCCGGCTCACTATATAGTCAGCCCACTCAAGATGGCTGTTCTCTTGCTCTTTGTACATCCCCTGCTCTACCAATCACTCACATGACTATCCAATCCTCTTAATTATAGGGCTTAATCAGTAACTGCCTTTGTGTTTGCCCCCAGCCCCAGCTGTTGGTTTCCCTGGTAACTGATGAGGCAACCTGAGGTCAATTCCCCGTAAACGGTAGCCTGCTTCTCCTCCGAGTGGCGATGCTGTGTCCTGCCTGCTGCCTGCCTTACACAGTAAGGTGTTGCTCCAGGAACTTTTGCTTCAGACATGTAAGATCCCCTGTCCAATAAACCATGGATGCCTCTGTCGCTGTTTCTAGGCTCTTTCTTCGCTCTCAGGCTGGGCAACTACAAGGCTTGGGGGCCATTGGGGTGCAGCCCAACACTTACCTTCCTTTGTCTACATAATATTGATTTTATCTCTAGCTCCATTCTGGGATCTCTTCTGACTCCACTCACTCTTGGGTGAGTTCATGACTTCAATTCAATGCCCTCCAAATATCTATCTCATTTTCAACCCCCAGATTCCTATTTCTAAGAGCAGCTTACTCTGTTTTGATCTCCTACAAGACCCCCAAATTCAACAGGAACAGAAATAAATTTAATTATCTCTCCCCTCCATTCCCATCATGCTTTTTCTCCTCATTATACTTTTAATACTGACATGCTGTCCATGTGGCCATCTAAGAGAAAAATCTAGGACCCATGTTATTCTTTATTTCCCATGTTTTCCTAGTTATAAAAGTAGACTCTAGAGTCCTTGTTTGAGTTTGAATTCCAGCTCGACAGGGCCTCTACTTACTATTGGTGTGACCTTGGGGAAGATACTTGACTGCTCAGTGCCTTAGTTTCTGCATTTGTAAAATGGAGATAAAAATTGAATGAACACCTTGGGGTTCTGAGCACTAAATGTGCTATGTATAAAGTTCTTAGAATGTTACCTGGCAAAGAGTGCGCACTCAGTGTTGGCTCTTATTGTCATGATTATCGCCATTATCGTTACCTTCAGGTGGTAACTCCTGATTCACTGCTATTGCCTTCTGGGACTTTGTAATCTCTACCATGGACTATTGAGCTAAAGACTCCTCAATGTTTTCTTGCCTTCAGTCAATCCCTGTCTCAATTTATGCTTTGCTCTGCCACTTGAGTGAACCTACAGGTTTATTTTTTCTTTTTAAAATTTTTATTGGAGTATAGTTGAGTTTCTGTTGTACAGAAAAATGAATCAGTCATGCATATACCTATACCCACTCTTTTTTAGATTCTTCTCCCATATAGGTCATTACAGAGTATTGAGAAGAATTCCCTCTGCTATACCTACAGCTTATTTTTAATCTACTCTATATTCTATGCATATTGTTTGTGTGTTTCTCTACTTGACCAATAGTAGTAAGAGGAACAAGAATATCTTATAGATCTTTCTATTTTCAGTGCTAGGCATAGAACTAAAATGTAAATCTTTGTTAAACCAAATAATGAATGAATGTTCATTTATTTAGAACTATGATGTAATACAAAGCCTAAAATTTCAGTCATTGTATTATTATATTTACTAAATAGAGCCCTGAACAGACGAGAGAGAAAAAAAAAGTAAATGTTGCTATTACTCTTTGTGTATTTAAAACATATAATAAATAAAAGTTTCATGAGCAGGAGTGAGCTTGAATAGCTAAAATAATGTCTGTTGTGTTTAAACTCCATACTCCATTTAGAAGAATTTTACACAGATTGTTGCAGGAAGTTTCTAGGTTTAATTTAACACCTTTCTGTCTAAATAGACTTCCTCTGGCTAATCTTTTACCCTTGAATGAGGCCAATTAGAAACCACTTTTAAATGTTTTCTTAGAGAATTAAGAATCTATGATAGGCCCTCTATAACTAACCCTGCTAGGGAATTCAAGAACTTCAGGACTGTTGAGCCCGTCACTAGGTGACAGACAAATATATGACACCTCCCTCTTTGCCAGGGTGCCCAGGACAACACAATGGGTTCTCCCATTAGATGAGGTAAGTTAAAGCCTACAGTCCACATTTTATTCTGGTTAGTCAGCATCCAGTTGACTGTTACTCTTTTAAAAAAAGCGGAAGTGGTGGAAACTTTGCAGTTATGACTAGCTATTTTGAAAAAACAAGGATTAAAGAATAATAATTTCTTCTGAGCTTATTCTTTGGATACATTCTGGCTGTGCCAAAGGACTCATTAATTCAATCAGTACAAGCATCAAATCCAAATCATTCTGGGAAAAAATCAGTTTATTCAATAATAATTTATTTTACTTCAAATTTAGACATGACCATAAAATTATACTCAGAGCAACAATTCTGAAAATTGACTTAATGATGGGTTTGATTGGGCTTGACAATTAATTAGGGCTTTCTGAAAGCAGAATTGTATATTTTTCTTTGGTGGTGAATTACTGCCTGTGATTGAAGAGTCAATTTTCCATGGTTTTAAATGGCAAAGACATTTATTTCTAAATGAATAAGGATTTATGCATAACTACCTTAATTATAAATACTAATTTGAGAACATAATACTTATTTTGTATATTACTCAAATAGGAAATAATTACTACATTTTCTGAAATCATTTAAATTTTTATTATCATTCAGTGTCTATATTCGAATTTAAGTTTTTCCTTATCTATGCTTCGATTCTTTACTAAATTATATGCTTCCAAATTGAGAAATTGCCTTGGATATGTCTTTGTCTTATCTTTCCACAATGCTTTTAACATATTGGATATATAAAAAAATAACCAAAGTTTCCATTTAGGTATATAAATTTACTGTTTATATACCTTTTAATCCACAAAGAAACTTTATGGGGTAAGTACTACTGTGTATATTTTATAAACGAAAAATCAGAGATTGCGAGATTTTAAAGAACCTTTCACCCAGTTTCACTTGTGTAGAAAGTATAGAGGGGGCTTCCCTGGTGGCACAGTGGTTAAGAATCTGCCTGCCGATGCAGGGGACACAGGTTCGAGCCCTGGTCCGGGAAGATCCCACATGCCGCGGAGCAACTAAGCCCATGTGCCACAACGACTGAGCCTGCACTCTAGAGCCCCCAAGCCACAACTACTGATCCCGCATGCCACAACTACTGAAGCCCATGCGCCTAGAGCCCGTGCTCTGCAACAAGAGAAGCCACCACAATGAGAAGCACGTGCACTACAATGAAGAGTAGCCCCCGCCCACGGTAACTAAAGAAAGCCATTGTGCAACAACGAAGACCCAATGCAGCCAAAACTAAATTAATTAATTAATTAAAAAGAAAAAAGAATGTATAGAAGGTGTAAAGGCCCATGACTCTTTCCACCATGCCATACTGCATGACATATTGATTATTACTAAAGACAGGCCCTTAAAAAGTAGTATATAAGTCCCAGATAAATCTTTGGTTAAAAGTTACTCAGCGGAATAATTGAAAAAAATTCCATGGAATTTGATAAAATGCCCAAGATCAGCTAGGAAACTTCTAAGGAAGACCAGAAAACAAGGGCTTGCCATAGCCAATGTCAGAACTTAGTATGAATCTACAGTAAGTCAGATGGTATGGTACTGGTTCAAGGAGAGAAAGAAAAAAAATGACCAACAGATTTCTTAATAAAGATCCCAGAAAGATATCCACTTTGTTACTGTGTAATGTGTCATCTTAGCTAAGTTTGAACTGTGCTTCTTAGAGTTCCCATAGTTTTGCTTAGAATGACATTTTTGAAACCTTCATTCATTACACTAGCTGATTCATTACACTAGTTCAAGGGCCAATTCACAACTCCTACCAATAATTTTTTTCTAGTCACCTTAACCAAAAGTGGATCGTACCTTCTCTGTACCTCTGTGACACCTCCTTACCTATTCTTTAAAAGAACAGATCTTCTGTAGAAAAATATCACAGTATTTAACCTTCAATTTAAGTAAAAAACTACCAAAATTTAGTATTCCAAGGTTGCTGCTTGGTTGAACATTTTATTAACATGACATTTCAATATATAGAATAAGACTTCTCAAACTTTGCTCTTTTAAGATATTAATAGGTGCTTTTAGAAAGAAAGAAAAAGAAGAAAGTAAATTTGGATACATTTGGCAAATGCTGTCAAATATTAACTACCTATCGGTTACTAACAGTGATAACTAGCTTACAAAGTTCTCTGAAAAACCTGGAAGTAAAGAATTCCTAAATTTGTTTAAGCCAGTCTTTTCTATACTTTTTGCCCACAGAACACACTTTTCTTCCAAAATCCTTAAATTTCACTGCATTTAGAGTAGAAAATTCTTATGGTGCTTTCTGTCATTTTTCTTAAAATTTAGTTTAATTTTTTGAATAAATAATCCATATGTTTCAAATATCAGAATAATGCAGAAACATTACATTTAGATTTTTCTTTTCCATCCTGTGCTTGTCCATTACTCTCATGATTAGCCATTTTTTAGATTCTTGTCTATGCTTCCAGTGCTTCTTTCATCAAACACAAGGCAATTAAAACACAGCAGTATATTTTATTTATCCTTTTTTCTTAAAAAATAATACAGTATATTACACTGTTCTATACTTAATTTTTTTCACTTAAAAATATATCATGGGGGCTTCCCTGGTGGCACAGTGGTTGAGAGTCCGCCTGCTGAAGTAGGGGACCCGGGTTCGTGCCCCGGTCTGGGAAGTTCCCATGTGCCGCAGAGTGGCTGGGCCCGTGAGCCATGGCTGCTGAGCCTGTGTGTCCAGAGCCTGTGGTCTGCAATGGGAGAGTCCACAACAGTGAGAGGCCTGAGTACCACAAAAAAAGAAAAAAATATATATATCATGGACTTCTTTCCACATTAGTATATAAAGGGCTTCTTTACAGTTGTATAATATTCCATTGAGTGGACATGTAGTGGCTTATTTCATCAGTTCCCTAAATTTGGATAAATATATTGTTTTAAAACTATTGCTGTTACAAAAAATGCCACCATGAATAAACTTGTATGTGTGTCATTTCATAGATGTGGCAGTATATCTATAGGATAAATTCCAAAGATTAGTAGGTCAAAGAGTGAATACATTTGTAATTATTAGAAATTACCAACTCACTCCTCATAGAAATCTCATTCTCCTCTCCCACAGTCTGTTTCACTGTAGCCTTGACAACAAAATGTGTTTTCAAACTTTGAATTTTGCTAAAGTTATACTTGGAAAATGATAATTTAATTTATATTTTCTCTTACTATAATTGAGGTATGGAGCATTATTTAATATGTTTAAGGATCATTTGTATTAATTTTTCCAGGAAATATGAATTCACATCCTTAGTTTATTTTCTTTTTGAGATTTATTATTAATGAGATAGTATTAATGAGATGAGCCCTTTGTGTGATATGAGTTCCAATTCTGCTTGGCATTTATCTCCTAATTTTGCTTCTGATAGTCTTGATATTTATGTCATTAAAAATGTTTAATCTTTTTTCTTTCTTTTTGTGGTTGTTTCTGAATTTTGGTTCTGGAGGATTGTGTTTTCCTAAATGGTCACAAAATCTTCCATCCCACACACTCTTCTTACAATGTAACTGAATTAGCTTGCTAGGGCAGCTATAACAAAGTACCACAGGCTTTTTTAAACAACAGAAATTTATTGTCTCACAATTCTGGAGGCGAGAAGTACTAGATAAAGGTGTTGGTAGTATTGATCTCTTCTAAGGCTTTTCTTCTTGACTTGTAGATGGCTGTCTTCTTTGTCTTCATATAGTCTTTGATCTAATCTCTTCTTATAAGGAAACCATTTATACTGGTTTAGGGCACACACCAATGACCACATTTAACCCTAATTGCCTCTTTAAAGGACATATCTCCAAATACAGTCATATTCTGAGGTAGTGGGGATTAGTGAATTTGTGGGGGAACACAGTTTAGCTCATGACGGTAACTGTGACATTCTTACACCCAAGAAGTGGAATCTGTTTCTTCCCTTTAAATCTCGATGGGTCTCTTGACTGCCTCAATCAGTAGAGTATGGCAGAAGTGATACTAGGTGACTTCCAGGGCTAGGTGTTAAAAAAGACATAGATCCCACTTGAATCACTCTTTTTGGAATGCTGGCTCTAGAGAAGACAGCCATTTTGCTGTGAGGAAGCCCAAATTACCACACGTAGAAGCCGATGTTGAGGAACTGAGACCCCCAGACAACAGTTACCAACAACCTCACGCAAGAGAGTAAAGAAGCCTTTGGATGATCCCAGCATCCAGCCTCCAGGTCTTTGAGCCTTGGCTCTAGGCATCATAAGACCTCCTCTGCTCTACCCCATCAGAATTTCTCACCCTTACTTTACACCCATCTGAGGATTGCATCTCCTTTGGAACGTTTTCTGACATACAGTGTGTAGTATTGATCAACATTTAACTTCTTCCAGGTGATTACTCAGTTCTCCGAATGCTATGAGTTAAAAATTTATGTTTGCCCATGATTTAAGATGCAGGGTTTTTTTTTGAATTTTATTTTATTTATTTTTTTATACAGCAGGTTCTTATTAGTTATCCATTTTATACATATTAGTGTATATATGTCAATCCCAAACTCCAAATTCATCACATCCCCCCACCACCACTGTCCTCCCTTGGTGTCCATACGTTTTTTTCTCTACATCTGTGTCTAAATTTCTGCCCTGCAAACTGGTTCATCTGTACCATTTTTCTAGGTTCCACATATATGTGTTAATATACGCTATTTGTTTTTCTCTTTCTGATTTACTTCACTTTGTATGACAGTCTCTAGATCCATCCACATCTCTACAAATGACCCAATTTCGTTCCTTTTTCTGGCTGAATAAAATTCCAGTGTATATATGTACCACATCTTCTTTATCCATCGGTCTGTCAATGGGCATTTAGGTTGCTTCCATGACCTGGCTATTGTAGACAGAGCTGCAATGAACATTGGGGTGCATGTGTCTTTCTGAATTATGGTTTTCTCAGGATATATACCCAGTAGTGGGATTGCTGCATCATATGGTAGTTCTATTTTTAGTTTTTTAAGGAACCTCCATACTGTTTTCCATAGTGGCTGTATCAATTTACATTCCTACCAGCAGTGCAAGACGGTTCCCTTTTCTCCACACCCTTTCCAGCATTTATTCTTTGTAGATTTTTTTTTTTTGCTGTGATTTATGTCAAAGAGTGTTCTTCCTATGTTTTCCTCTAAGAGATTTTTTTTTTTTAAAGACACCAATTGTACTTGAACATTTGTAACTTTTTTAAAAAGTTTAAAAATTTTTTGGCTGTGTTGGGTCTTCATTTCTGTGTGAGGGCTTTTTCTAGCTGCGGCAAGCAGGGGCCACTCTTCATCGTGGTGCACAGGCTTCTCACTATCGCGACCTCTCTTGTTGCGGAGCACAGGCTCCAGACGTGCAGGCTCAGTAGTTGTGGCTCACGGGCCTAGTTGCTCCACACCATGTGGGATCTTCCCAGACCAGGGCTCAAACCCGTGTTCCCTGCATTAACAGGCAGATTCTCAACCACTGTGCCACCAGGGAAGCCCCCTCTAAGAGTTTTAAAGTGTCCAGTCTTACATTTAGGTCTCTAATCCATTTTGAGTTTATTTTTGTGTATGGTGTTACGGAGTGTTCTAATTTCATTCTTTTACATATAGCTGTCCAGTTTGCCCAGCACCACTTATTGAAGAGACTGTCTTTTCTCCACTGTATATATCATTGCCTCCTTTGTCATATACTAGTTGACCATAGGTGCCTGGGTTTATCTCTGGGCTTTCTATCCTGTTCCATTGATCAATAATTCTGTTTTTGTGCCAGTACCATATTGTCTTGATTACTTTAGCTTTGTAGTATAGTCTGAAGTCAGGGAGTCTGATTCCTCCAGCTCTGTTTTTTTCCCTCAAGACTGCTTTGGCTATTTGGGGTCTTTTGTGTTTCCATACAAATTGTGAAATTTTTTGTTCTAGTTCTGTAAAAAATGCCATTGGTAATTTGATAGGGATTGCATTGAATCTGTAGATTGCTTTGGGTAATATAATCATTTTCACAATATTAATTTTTCCAATCCCAGAACATGGTATATCTCTCCGTCTGTTTGTATCATCTTTAATATCTTTGATCAGTGTCTTATAGTTTTCTGCATACAGGTCTTTTGTCTCCCTAGGTAAGTTTATTCCTAGGTATTTTATTCATTTTGTTGCAATGGTAAATGGGAGTGTTTTCTTAATTTCTCTTTCAGATTTTTCATCATTAGTGTGTAGGAAGGCAAGAGATTTCTGTGCATTAATTTTGTATCCTGCAACTTTACCAAATTCATTGTTTAGCTCTAGTAGTTTTCTGGTGACATCTTTAGGATTCTCTATGTAAAGTATCATGTCACCTGCTAACAGTGACAGTTTTACTTCTTTTCCAATTTGTATTCCTTTTATTTCTTTTTCTTCTCTGATTGCCATGGCCAGGACTTCGAAAACTGTGTTGAATAATAGTGGTGAGAGTGGACATCCTTGTCTTGTTCCTGATCTTAAAGGAAATGCTTTCAGTTTTTCACCATTGAGAATGATGTTTGCTGTGGGTTTCTTGCATATGGCCTTTATTATGTTGATGTAAGTTCCCTCTGTGCCCACTTTCTGGAGAGTTTTTATCATAAATAGGTGTTGAATTTTTTCAAAAGTTTTTCTGCATCTATTGAAATGATCGTATGGTTTTTCTTCTTCAATTTGTAAATATGGTGTATCACATTGATTGATTTGCATATATTGAAGAATCCTTGCATCCCTGGGATAAATCCCACGTGATCATGGTGTATGATCCTTTTAATGTGTTGTTGGATTCTGTTTGCTAGTATTTTGTTGAGGATTTTTGCATCTATATTCATCAGTGATATTGGTCTGTAATTTTCTTTTTTTGTAGTACTATTAATTTTCTGTTTGGATGATCTGTCCATTGGTGTAAGTGAGGTGTCAAAGTCCTCCACTATTATTGTGTTACTGTCAATTTCCTCTTTTATAGCTGTTAGCAGTTGCCTTATGTGTTGAGGTGCTCCTATGTTGGGTGCATATATATTTATAATTGTTATAGCTTCTTCTTGGATTTATCCCTTGATCATTATGTAGTGTCCTTCCTTCTCTCTTATAATAGTCTTTATTTTAAAGTCTATTTTATCTGACATGAGTATTGCTACTCCAGCTTTCTTTTGATTTCCATTTGCATGGAATATCTTTTTCCATCCCCTCACTTTCAGTCTGTATGTGTCTCTAGGTTTAAAGTGGGTCTCTTGTAGACAGCATATATATGGGTTTTGTCTTTGTGTCCATTCAGCGAGCCTGTGTCTTTTGGTTGGAGCATTTAATCCATTCACGTTTAAGGTAATTATCGATATGTATGTTCCTATGACCATTTTCTTAATTGTTATGGGTTTGTTTTTGTAGGTCCTTTTCTTCTCTTGTGTTTCCTGCCTAGAGAAGTCCTTTAGCATTTGTTGTAGAGCGGGTTTGGTGGTGCTGAATTCTCTTAGCTTTTGCTTCTCTGTAAAGCTTTCGATTTCTCTGTCGAATCTGAATGAGATCCTTGCTATGTAATCTTAGTTGTACGTTCTTCCCTTTCATCACTTTAAATATATCATGCCACACTCTTCTGGCTTGTAGATTTTCTGCTGAGAAATCAGCTGTTAACCTTATGGGAGTTCCCTTGTATTTTATTTGTCATTTTTCCCTTGTTGCTTTCAATAATTTTTCTTTGCCTTTAATCTTTGTCAATTTGATTAGTATGTGTCTTGGCATGTTTCTCCTTGGTTTATCCTGTGTGGAACTCTCTGCACTTCCTGGACTTGGGTGGCTACTTCCTTTCCCATGTTAGGGAAGTTTTCAACTGTAATCTCTTCCTCTTTCTCCTGTTGTATGTTTGTCACCTACTGCAGCCTGTCCTTTCTCTCTCTCTTCTCCTTGTGGGATCCCTATAATATGAATGTTGTTGTGTTTAATGTTGTCCCAGATGTCTCTTAGCTGTCTTCATTTCTTTTCATTCTTTTCTTTTTCCATGGCAGTGAATTCCACCATTCTGTCTTCCAGTCACTTATCCATTCTTCTGCCTCAGTTATTCTTCTACTGGTTCCTTCTAGTGTATTTTTCATTTCATTTATTGTATTGTTCATCTCTGTTTGTTTGTTCTTTAATTCTTCTGGGTGTTTCTTCTTTAATTCTTCTAAGTCTTTGTTAAACATTTCTTGTATCTTCTTGATCTTTGTCTCCATTCTTTTTTCAAGGTCCTGGATCATCTTCACTATCAGTGAATTCTTTTTCTGGAAGGTCGCCTGTCTCCACTTCATTTAGTTGTTTTTCTGGAGTTTTATCTTGTTCCTTCATCTGGTACATAGCCCTCTGCCTTTTCATCTTGTCTATCTTTCTGTGAATGTGGTTTTTGTTCCACAGGCTGCAGGATTGTAGTGCTTCTTGCTTCTGCTGTCTGCCCCCTGGTGGATGAGGCTATCTAAGAGGCTTGTGCAAGTTTCCTGTTGGGGGGGACTAGTGATGGGTAGAGCTGAGTGTTGCTCTGGTGGGCAGAGCTCAGTAAAACTTTAATCTGCTTGTCTGCTGATGGGTGGGGCTGGGTTCCCTCCCTGTTGATTGTTTGGCCTGAGGCAACCCAACACTGGAAACTACCTGGCTCTTTGGTGGGGCTAATGGCAAACTCTGGGAGGGCTCATGCCAAGAAGTAATTCCCATAACTTCTGGTGCCAGTGTCCTTGTCCCCGTGGTGAGCCACAGCCACCCCCCGCCTCTGCAGGAGACCCTCCAACACTAGCAGGTAGGTCTGGTTCTGTCTCCTATGGGGTCACTGCTCCTCCCCCTGGGTCCCAATGCACACACAACTTTGTGTGTGCCCTCCAAGAATGGAGTCTCTGTTTCCCCCAGTCCTGTTGAAGTCCTGAGGTAAAATCCCACTAGCCTTCAAAGTCTGATTCTCTAGGTAATTCCTCCTCCCATTGCCAGACCCCCAGGTTGGGAAGCCTGATGTGGGGCTCAGAACCTTCACTCCAGTGGGTGGACTTCTGTGGTATAAGTGTTCTCCAATTTGTGAGTCACCCACCCAGCAGTTATGGGATTTGATTTCATTGTGATTGCACCCCTCCTACCATCTCATTGTGGCCTTCTCCTTTTCTTTGGATGTGGGGTATCTTTTTTGGTGAGTTCCAGTGTCTTCATGTTGATGATTATTCAGCAGTTAGTTGTGATTTTGGTGCTCTCACAATGGGGAGTGAGCACACATCCTTCTATTCCACCATCTTGAACCAATCTCCACTAGATGCAGTTTTCATTATACAATAAATACAGTGTGTGAAATAGGATCACTTTTCAACTTTCAATTCTGTTCTGTACTATTCATGCTATAATACCACACTATTTTAATTATCAAAGCTTTATATTATGTTTGCTATTTTACTCTCAGGTGGGGCTAGTCCCTCTAGTTATAGTAACGTAATCTTTAATCTCATGTCCACTGGATTGTCATTAAAAAAGGCTACACATGATCAATAACTGTGCCCTGAAAGGGCACTCAATGTCAAAAGAATCTTACATTTCTGAAAGCCATGGGTCTTGTTTGGGCTATCTCTGATGAGGATTGATATTTTAAAGATGATATTCATCTACCTCTCTTTCAGCATCTGTAAATTTCCATTCATTAAGATGATTAACATATATCAAAGAATTTTCTTGTGGAGCAGGCCAAAGTTGCTATCTGCTTTCTGTTCAAGACAATGAGGTTGATGCCATATACATGCATATACGGTTTTTTTAGTATCTACTCTCCTTTTTGTTTCTGTAATTTAAGCCTTTATATCCGAAATTGTTTTGCTATTTTACTTCTGTTTTCTTCCTTCTACTGGTTTCCTCTTTCTCCTGTTATATGTTTGTCACCTACTGCAGCCTGTAAAACTATACTGAGTTCTCGTATTTCTCATCTTCCACTGAATCAGAAATTGCTACATTAAGGTGTTTTTGTTGTTGGTGTTCATGCTGTAATGTTGGGTTATAATTTCTAAATGCTTTGTGACAGCTTTTTTTCCTAGTGAATTTTATTCTAGTGAGTTTTTCTCATATTTATTGTAGTTTTGTAACTTTAACTTTTTCTTGTAACATTATACTTTTAAAAATTTCCATAAAACATTTGTATTTAAAAGAGATGGATTTACCTGGATAACTATGAGCAGACGATTTCTCTCTCTCTCTGTCTCTCTGTCTCTCTGTGTGTGTGTGTGTGTGTGTGTGTATGTGTGTGTGTTGGTGGCAGGGGGGTGCTGTGGTGCTGCTGGGCTGGGAAGGCAAGAAAAGGGCCAGGATAGCTTCCAAATTTACAATCCTGGATCCTTGTCCCTCTAGGTATTGCAGGATTCTGTAACATTTAAAGTGTATGGCCCCTGTATAATTTTTTCTTATTTCACTGGTTGTTTTGAAGAAAAAGTCAAGCACAGTTCTGCGTATATAATGAACATACAGAGTATGGAAATTCTCTTTTTAGCTTTTCTTTGACCTGATTTGACTGTTCTATAAAAGTTAGAAAATGGTTGGCTTCTATTTTTGCATACATTTAAAAACAGAAAGCAAATAAATGTTGCAGTTTGAATAGCTAAAATTTTGCCTCAATAATTCTGTGTACTTTTCTTGGCATCAACCTCACTGTCTTGAACAGAAAGCAGATAGCAGTTTTGGCCTGCTCCATAAGGAAATTCTTTGATATTTGTTAATCATCTTAATAAATGGAAATTTACAGATGCTGGAAGAGAGATGGAGGAGTATCATCTTAAAAATATCAATCCTCAAAAAAAAAAAAATATCAATCCTCATCAGAGATAGTACCAACAAGACCCTTGGCTTTAAGTGATGAAAGATTCTTTTGACATTGAGTGCCCTTTCAGGGCACAGTTATTGATCATGTGTTGCCTTTTATTTATGACAGTTCAGCGGACAATATTAGTACAGTTATCATGAAATTAAAGATTACACATTTTTGACTAATGTATGAAATCAATAATCATTCAAATGTATCCCTTCAGTTAAAACCTATTTGTATACATTTAATAAATAAAAAGTGTTTTTATATTTGATGTTTGAATGGTTTAGTTAAACCAACAAAAATAAAGATATAAATTAAAACTATGTAAATCTTGTAAATACATGCAAAAATAAAATCAGCTTGTACACTGTAGTGGAAAAAGTTATTATTTATTCTTTATTGAAAATAGATATATAAATTTTAAAAATGTATCTAAGTTCATTCTAGTTCACATATATAACCATGTGAAATTATTTTATGTACCTGCATAATTCTTTATGGAGAATTGTGTCATCTTGACATATTAAGAAATAAGACATTTATTAATATACTGTAATATTCTATACATACTTTTAGGAAATATCTTTCAGTATACACTTTAGGAAACTTGGATAATTTATGAAATTGAACTTGGCAGCTCAAAAGAGAGAGAGAGAGCCAAAATTTATGTTCTCTGGCTACTGTATTTCAGTAGCTTGCTTATGAAATAGCTATTTAAATAATTTTTTAGGGAGAAAAACTTTAAAAAATCTAAATTTATTGTCATTTGTTGGAAATTGAAATATTCATAAGTATTTATCGGCATAAGTGGATTTATTTTTGCCATTTGAAACCTAAGCTAAAAGCTTGGTGAAAATGAACTTCCTTTTCAAAGATTTACAATTCTTCATTTTTTTTTTTTCTGTGGGAACAGAAATGCTGAAATATCATTTTCCCTTTAAGAGTACAGTATTTGTGTTTCAGAGCCAAACCAAACTAAAGCCATCTGGGAACTTGCCATTCCTCACCTTTCAACTTATTCACTGAGTGGAGATGATGACCCACAGCTCTCATTGTTTTGGCACTTAAGTTCACCTCAACAACTGTTGAATGAATGCCATTCATTTGCCCATGTGATTTTTATCTGTCTTTATTATTTTCAATTTGTTTTCTGTAAGTCTGTCTCCTGATCCAGCAATAAGTTCTTAACCATGTATAATTATTTTTTTATACATCTCAATTCTAAGTATAGTGCTAATCACGAAATATAGGTGAATAGTTATCTGTGAATTCCATAGAAAGTGATGACCTATAAGACTTAGAAGATTTCAGCTTCCAAGTCTGATAGAGAGCATTTTAAAACATTCTATTCTAAAATCCTTATTACATATCACTGAAACTACACAGCATATTATTGCAAAGATCTCTTGTGTTCTTGCATTACATGCCTTCTCCAGTTTGCGCTTAGTCCAGACCTAGATACCCCAGAGATATGATCAGTGAGAAGGATAGTGTTTCTTCCTTCAGGGAGGTCCAGCCACTTAGAAATGATAGACTAAAAAAGTAGTCAAATACATAAAAGTTAAAAATTGTGATAAATGCTATTAAGGAATAAATTAGGTCCTGAGATAGAGAGTAACAGAAGACTTACTTTTGATTGGGTAGTCAGAGGATTCTTCTCTGAGGAGGAAATTTAAGGTGAGAGATGAAGTATAAGAGCCAGCCAAGTGAACAGATAGAGATACATTATGAATTGCAAAAATTTCAAAGACAGTATATGTCTTAAACACTCCATTTGTATTTACTTCTACTAATAAAAAATATTTATTTATAGCATTTTATTTACCACTTATTTTGTGCCAAGCACTGTTCTAAGGGCTTTATTTGAATGGTCTCATTTAAAATTCACAACCTATTGGGGATGTTATTAGTGGGATACTACTATAATTTTTTTTTTTATAAATTATTTTTTGGCTGCGTTGGGTCTTTGTTGCTGGGCGTGGGCCTTCTTTAGTTGTGGCAATCAGGGGCCACTCTTCCTTGCACTGCATGGGCTTCTCACCGCTGTGTCCTCTCGTTATGGAGCATAGGCTTTAGGTGAACAGGCTTCAGTAGTTGTGTCACATGGGCTCAGTAGTTGTGGCTTGCAGGCTCTAGAGCACAGGCTTGATAGTTGTAGTGCATGGGCCTAGCTGCTCCGCAGTATGTGGGATCTTCCCGGACCAGGGCTCGAACCCGTGTTCCCTGCATTGGCAGGCAGATTCCTAACCACTGCGCCACTAGGGGAGTCTAATACTACTATAATTTTTATTTTACAATTTGAGAAAATTGTAGCCCAGAAAGGTTAAGTAACTTGCTCAAATTTGTTTCAGTTAGATCCTTCATTATGGGGCACCAGTAATGAAAACTTTTTGATCATCAATTGTGCTACAAAATAATCTATTTTTTTCCTTTATATAAATTTATTTTTTCTGCATATAACCTTAGTGATCTTAAAGTAAGTCGCTCATAAACATTTGATTATCCTAATTTCATAAACACAATTAACATGTTTACAATCACACATGATGAAAATCTTGGAATTGAAGTCATCTTTAACTCCACCCATTGCCTCTTCCTCCACATCCAATCAATAGTCAAGATGTATTGGTTCTACTTCCCTGTAGTCTTGTAACCTTAGTGTCTTCCTTTTTGTTCCTATCGTCTCCACTATAGTTACTTTATCATAATATTCTTTAAACCACTCTAAAAAATTCCTAACTAATGTCCTACTCGTTTGTTCCCAGTTTAATTCATCCTTAACACTGCTTCCAGATAAATCTTCATGAAGCACAGCCATAATCATGTGATTCACAATTTCAAAACTCTTCTAAAAACTCTGTCTTGCCTCGTGAATTACATCCTTATCTCGACTTTAACATTTAAGACATTCCACAATGCAGTCTACCTGTTTTACAGCCAATAGAGAAAGCTTATGCCAGCTCCCAAGAGTGAATGTTAACTTTTTAGCAATTTTGTTAGCCAATTGTCAAACACAGCTTAATAAAAATTAAATTATATAGGGGCTTCCCTGGTGGCGCAGTGGTTGAGAGTCCGCCTGCCGATGCAGGGGACGCGGGTTCGTGCCCTGGTCCGGGAGGATCCCACATGCCGCGGAGCGGCTGGGCCCGTGAGCCATGGCCGCTGAGCCTGCGCGTCAGGATCCTGTGCTCCAGAACGGGAGAGGCCACAACAGTGAGAGGCCCGCGTACCGCAAAAAAAAAAAAAAAATTAAATTAAATTATATAAACATAATTAAAAGTCTTATTAAAAGCAAAGGTAATAAATACTCAAAACTCATAACATCTTAATCATTTTACTATATTTTACCATTATGCTCTTGAGGTTATTTGCATGTATTGTATCTGCATGGTGGAAATACTCTATAATGAAATACTACTTTGCATCTCCTATTAACTGTGCATGCAAGAATGTGAACTTGGTAGATTGAAATCACCATTGTGGGGACAGCAAAATATAGGCTGTGGACCAGCTGTCTGGTTTTGTATGAGAACTCAGCCATGCTTGTTCCTTTATGTATTGTCTATGACTGCTGTTGCACTGAAATGGAGACTAGTTTTGACAGAGATGGTTGGCTCCCAAGCCTAAAATATTTACTCTCTGGACCTTTAAGAAAATCAGGGGTTGGCCATCGCAGCAGAAAGGCAGCTAAAGTTAATAGGGAAGAAAATAGGAGTGGCCCCACCTCCTAATACTATCACGTTGGGGATTAAAATCTCCACACATGATTTTGGGGGGGACATGAACCTTCAGACCACAGCATTCATCAATTTCTCTCTTCTTATCTGACTCCCAAGTTGAAGACCCAAGATGATTTCCATCTCAAGCAGGAAATATTCCCTGAAAATAAGAGCAAAAAGAGAGTTTCTTTGTCTGAACTTCGGTATGTTTCACTTATCCTGTAATCTTCCTAAATTTTATGTGTAAAAATTTTACCTCCCTAACTGAAGTTAGGTTTCTCGAAGAAAGGAATTATGTCTTCCTTATGTTCACACAGCACAGAGTACTTCCAAAGCACTCAGGATAGAGCCTTGCACTCAGATGCTGAGAATGTTTCATGAATGAATAAATTTCTCATAAGTCTCTGTATTCCCTACAGTGCTTAATGGTGCTGAACACATTGTATTCACTCAATAAATAGTTGTTGATTGATTGATATGTTAGGAAACATAAAAGCTGAAAGTACTTGAAAATTAGACTTATATTTTATTGAAATGCAATAAAACTATCTTCGGTTTCTAAGTATTTTAATGCTTTCAACTATTGTTTCATCTTTCCATCACAGTCAAATTTTTATGCAATGTCATGAGGCTGTTGTCTGCTCAAATTTATAAGACGCTTAAAAATGCTCAGACCCCATAGCAATGCCAGGATCTAGGAAATCTGCAGTCATTTATGATTAATGATGCTCTGTGTTTTGTGAGGGATTATTAAAAACAGAAGCCTATGACTTCACTGTTTCTGACAATAACTTTGAACACAGGGTCAGTCCTTCAATTTTAACTTTTCTTTGTGAGATTAAAAGAAAGTAAAAACAATGGCATTGGGAGCTTCACCCAGATGTGACAAAATAGGAGACACAAGTTTTCAATCTGTTTCTTCCAATGAAACGCCACCTCATTCATAGAATATTGATGATGAGCAAATGTCACTGAAGGGCCAATCTAGTCATCAGAAAAACATAGAGTTCAGGACTCTATCAGGCATCACATGGTCAATTCATAGAAGATGTTAACCAAAAGACTTAAGAGCAACTTAAGACTGACTCATAACAAATGTAGTTTAATATTTGCATTTCCCTCCAGATGAGTAATTGGAACAAGAGTTATCAAGTTCCAAAAAAATCAAAGTATTCAAGGTTCTATCAAAAATGTAAGCAAGTACTGAACGTTTCCTGAAGAAAAATGTTGTACGACATAAGGACCATTTTTATTCAATTACTTAAAAATAATAATCATGTGCTCCAGCAAATAAAA
The DNA here is from genome assembly GCF_003031525.2 of Neophocaena asiaeorientalis asiaeorientalis. Taxonomy (NCBI): domain Eukaryota; kingdom Metazoa; phylum Chordata; class Mammalia; order Artiodactyla; family Phocoenidae; genus Neophocaena; species Neophocaena asiaeorientalis. The sequence continues at coordinate 97,019 of NW_020185339.1, read as the reverse complement.
GTAATAGGAACAACACAATAGTTTCCTTTTAAATGGCAATTCCAGATTTAAGAACATACATAGTTCTCCCTCTGCTATCTTCTTATTTACTAAATATCTATAATTTACCTATAATTATCTAGGATAGGTTATTTGATTGCAGTTATTAATGTTTTAAAAAGGAATGTATGCTTTGACAAAAATGAATTCAAACTTTTCAACTCTGCTTACTGGCAAAACTTTACAATCCGTAGGAAATAAAGACTAACTTCTTAGAAGAATTAGTACAGCCTTCAAAATACACCATTGCACTGAATTCTCTCTCTACTACCATCTTAGAAGCATTCTCTTTAATTGTCAGGTAATGTGGTAACCATATTCAGAGTAGCTGCCTGGTATGTAACTTTTTCTGTGTTACAAGCACCTCACTGGTTGCTAGGCCACAGTCTGACCTTAAATTTGTATGAAAAATTAAGTGGAAGACCAACGATTGAATTGTGGTTTTTTTCAGTTTAATATGATTGCCCTGGAGTCTGGCAGGGGAAGAAAAAACCAGCTGCTTGATAGGAATTGTCACTTTCCAGTCCTTCAGTGAAACAGCATAAAAAGGATTTAGCTGGAGCCAGCTTTCAGCCAATCCTTCTTCCTGAAAATGTGATGATGTGAGGATAGACAGGCCTAAAGGACAGAATAATACAAAAAGTTTCTTCCTCACTTTATTACTACAAGTTAACTTCTAGGGACTTTTTGTTTTTCTTTTTAAATGGCTTCATTTGTCCTTTTTGTTTCAAAGCAGTAAAATGATATGTTAAAGCTATACAGTTAAACAGTCCCGGGCCGTAAGAACAAAGATCCTATCATGTCATGTTTTCAGTCGTTACAGTAATCCCAATTTAAGATAATCAAACAAGAGATATCTGAGAAAGAGCGCTCATTCATAATTATGGAGTTTCAAACCTTCTTTTCTATTAAACTGAACAGAATGTGTGAATTAGAGGGTGTTGTAACATGTGCTGAAGTAAAGCTCTTTGCAGTTAATGTCACAAGGAAGTGAGTTATAATTTTGTAATAAGACACCTTTCTCTTTAAGTAATAAGTTATGATGTTGCTTTCTACCACAGAAAAAGCAGTCCTCAATTTGTAGATTTGTTGTTTTTGGTTGTTTATTTTAATTACATTACCTATCCTTGAATCTATGCCTTCAGTATTTGACCAATAATTTTCAAAATACTGTATATTGTAACTAGACCAAAATGTTCTGGATGTGGGTATCTAAAAATGTTGGTTAAGCTCCAAGAACTGGAAAATACAAATAATTGGCTCAAAAAGATTGTTGTTAGTATTTCTTCTTTGCATTTTGTAGGTCAAACAAATTAGAAACAAATAATAGAAATGTAAAATACTTTGCTGTGTTTTAAAAATTGTCCCAGACCCATGAAGTAAATCAACAACATACCTTGTACCCTCCCCCTACAAAGGAATGCAGTTTTCAAAAACTCTCTATGCACTCCTGACTTTCATTCATTCACTCCTTTCTACAGTAAGTATTTATTGAGCACCTATCATGATGAAGCATTATGCTAGGTCCTGAAGATGTAGTAATAAAGAAGGCAGGCATGAAACCATTCTCATGAAGCTTACACATCTAGCGACATGAAATGGACTATAAACAAGTACATTAAAAATAATGAAAAACATTAGGAAATGATGTCTCCCTGTGGAGGTGACTTTTCAGCTGAGATCTAAATGACTGCATGCACCAGTTATGTGACTATCTGTACAGAAAATCTGTACAAGCAGAGAATGCAGAGGCCCTGAGGTAATAAGCTTGATGTTTGAGGAACTGAAGTAAAGGTACCCATGGCTAGAGCCTAGTGTGAGGGAGCAGAAGAGGTTGAGAAGAGATGGGAAAGAATGGTGGGGCTAGATCACATACAGCCTCACTGGCAGGGCAAGGAGGTTGGAGTTTCTTTAGCTGTGATGGAAAGCAATTAGAAGATTTTAAGGAGGGGAGTAATATGATTTGATTTATGTTTTTAAAAAGATCCCTCTCTCTGCTCTTGAAAAGAACAGATTGTAAGAGAGCAACACTTGAGGCTGACTTCTAATCACTCTTATTGCTGTAGAGGAGACTATGCGAGACAACCTTGAATAGGAAAGGGGTTTGTGTATCTAATGGAATTCTCGTAAACTTCTCCTGTTTTGTTTTTTTAAAATCTGTCTTTCATGTGTGCTGTGAGCATTACCTTGCCTCTGCTCCCTGAGATGCTGTTTTTCCCGCATTCCCCAATCTTCTGTATCTACAAGGTATATCTCCTTTATGAAATCTTCCTCTATCATAATAGAGTAAATATATATGGAAATAAATACATCTTCAATAACAAATCATAAATTAGAATAATAGGTAATAATAGTAGCTATAAAAAGAACTGCTAATAGCCATAATAATATTATAATAATTGGGGCAGATTCCATTTATCTTAACAAAAAGATGAAGCAAAAGATATTGTTCTCTTATACAAATAAAAAAGACTCAAAGGAGTCAATAAATTGACCAGCTGCTGAGTAGGGAACCACAGGTTTTCTAACAAAAAAGCTTCTGTTTGTTTTCACTATTCTAAGTTGTCCTTTTAGTGGAAAATTTATTCTTTTTTGCCAGTTACTGGGGATCTTGGCAGGAGTCAGTATCAAAGAGAAGAATGCTCCCATGTGTGCTTGCAGGTACAGACAGAAATATCAATAGGTAAAAGTTACTATTCTAACCAGTGCTAACATCCTCATGCTTACGAAATATGCAAAGAAATATGAATATGAAATAGCAGAACCTCATTTCAAGAGACTAGGAAAGGAAGGAACACAGAGTGATGGTTAATAACATGTAGTTGTGTTCCTGTTCACATGTACAAGGGATACTGCATGCTTAATAACGTAATTGTGTTAGTGCCTTTTCAAACAGTAAAAGTCTATAGATAACAGCTTCACATCCAGTTTGTGAACACAGTGTGGTGCCATAACACTGCCATGGTCATCATTATCTCCCTAGTTTAGAGTAAGTGATAGCCACAGAATTATACAATTGCCAAAGCAGAATGAATCAGATAACAAACTGATCCTGTTTACCAATTTCCCCCTTTATCACCCATCCCTCCTTGGCTACATTAGGTAGTAGGATCATAAGAAAAGAATGATGCACATAAATTATCTATGAAGACCGATTTCGACCCACATCCTGAAGTTAGAGTTCTTGAAAATCCATTGTGGATTTCCTTTGTTGCACTATGCCAGGAACCACTTTTAAGTCAAAGGGAGTAAATTATGGTACCTAATTATCCTTTTGGCTGGTTGGATTCTAATTACAATCTTAGCCCACTGAGGTAAATAGAAATTGCTTCTGAATCAATAATTTGAGGTTGATTCTCACAGGGTAGCTACAAGGAATGTTTATCAGTCCATCCATCTATAAAACTGAGCTGCCCAAGAGGTTAACTTTGTTTTGTATTAGCACATAATGGAAGAATTAAACAATGCCTGATTTCAAAATAGATTTCACTTTAAACAGAGAGAGGTTGAAGAGTATAACCACATTAGGTAGCTTAAAAGAAAATTTAAAATGTCATACTTCACCTATATAAAAGACAGATCTATATTGTAATTAACTTTTAAAAGGATGAAAAAAAGAGGATGAAAAATTATGCCCTATTTTGAATTGCAGAATGTAATTTTTATTTTCTTAAAATTCCCTTTTGGGCTTCCCTGGTGGCACAGTGGTTAAGAATCCGCCTGCCAATGCAGGGGACACGGGTTCAAGCCCCGGTCCAGGAAGATCCCACATGCCTGGAAGCAACTAAGCCCGTGCACCACAACTAATGAGCCTGCGCTCTAGAGCCCGCGAGCCACAACTACTGAAGCCCGCACGCCGAAAGCCCGTGCTCCGCAACAAGAGAAGCCACCGCAATGAGAAGCCCGTGCACCACAACAAAGAGTAGCCCACGCTCGCCGCAACTAGAGAAAGCCCACACGCAGCCAAAAATAAATAAATAAATTTAAAAAGAAATTCCCTTTCTATTAATTTCCCACTTTTGCTACTGGAAAGTTATGTAACTTAGACTCAGTTAAATAACTTATATTCAGTTTTCAGAAACACTTATCTGATGTTTAAAAAACTTTATGAGCATTTTGAAACATGTTATGTAAAACCCAAAAGCTATATTTTCCCACCAGTATAAAGCTGGATTCAAATTTGGAAAGATGGATTGATTATTCTATCAGAATTGACAAATCTTTATTATATATAATTACTCACAGTCTGTCCTGATTCAAATAAATTTAATAAAACTATTTTAATGTTGCAGTGTATCCACTTTGCATTATAGAGCAGTCCATATTTAATACATACTTTGATTTACAATTGTTGAGCTACTATGGGATTTTAGAAGAGAAATTAAATAAATGTTGTATCTTTTTTAAACAGTTATGTGAAAGATCGTATTTCAAAAGAAAACTTACTATATTTCCACATGAAAAATGGACTATTCAGTCATCTAATTGTTTGGACTACATAACAACAAATACCAAGATATTAAACAACATTGACATTTTACGAAGTATCAAAACAATAGAATTTTATTTTACTTTTTACTCACATTTTGGTTATCATTTAGAAATAGTATTAGATTCAAATTCAGTTAAATATATTTTTCAAAAAGCATTATTTAAAGCAAAAAGCATAGCTTACTCTTCTTGTTTGAATAGAGCAATGGTTCTCAACGGGGGTTTATTTTGTCCCCAGGGGGATGCTTGGTAATGTCTGGAGACATTTTGATGGTTGTCCGTGGTGCAAGTTTGAGAAACCCTGGAGCAAAGAGGTATTAAAGAACCTTAATCCTAGACAGTGCTTTAAAGATGAAATTAAGAATGTAAGCATTAAGAAGTTAGGGCCTGGGTCTACCTGACTAACAATAGTCTTGTACATTGTAGAAACTTAGTAAACATTTGTTGAATAAATACATTAATAAACAGGTAAAATATAAACAATTGTTCCTGAAGCCTTGTTCCATTTTTTTGCGTGTAAAAAGACACAAGTAGTTATTCTTTTCTATACCAAAACTGGTTAGTAATCATCGCTGTAGGGCAACATATCCTATTTAATGTATGGGAAACATTTTTAGGATTATATTTATGACATACTCCAGAATGCATGTAAATGAAGAGTTGAAATATGTTTTAGCTCATTCTAGTATAAGGGACATATTAAGATGGATTTGGAAATACATACGTGTAGCCATTTTATTATACTGTGAAATTACTGCTCATTCTTATGGAAAAATAAAATTTGTGGAAAGGGCCTTTTTGCAATTTTTAGTCATAAGTGATAGAATTTTTATATACCCCAGGCAGTAATATTACTTATAAATTTATACCATACACCACTTTAACTTAAACTTTTTTTTTTTTTTATTAAGAGGAGTGATCAGAGTCAAAACCATATGCTGTGGCTTTGCCCTTTGGAACTCTCAAATATACTGTAAGAATAATTATTCCTACTTAATGGAGTTACCAAAAAGAATGTGGTGCTGGATGGTAAAACGTATGTAATCTAATGAAAACCCTCTGTAAACTCTCTAAAGCCTTGTGCTAGGAGTTTTGAGTTTTGTGGGTTTTCTCTTATTAAAAGACTAAATAGCAGTTGAAATCTCTAAGAGAATAAATGGATGTTAAAGATTCAAAAACGTTCCTTCTCAGAGGATTCCATCGTAAGCGTATAATAAAGAGTATGGTCCTTTGGGAAATCAGAGTCTTTATGAGAGAGAGGGAGGAAAACTTTTTATTATATTTATATTTCTCAAAAATATACCATGTTGAATTTTTCTTTATTTGGAAAGTAAAACATAAATGTAGACCCTCATCATTTTCTTTTGATTAGCCTCCTAAGTGTCTTTCTGCTCAGCCTCTTTTCCATCCAGCCCATTCTTTGGAGATTTGTTTTATGTTTTCAAAAGCACAGATCTGGAGGTGCCTATCCCCAAACTCAAGATACTTGACCACCTTAGCATGTGAGAAAAATTCTTTTAAAATCTGCTCCTTATCCTTCTTGCCAACTCTGTTCCCACCACCCGTGCAATTTCCACACGCATCTTTTCCTGTCTCTATAGATGCCGTGATCTTTTATGCTTTTATGTCTTTGTTTTTTCTTTTCTTCTTTTCTAGCTGGGTAATGTCAAGGTATCTTTCAAATAGTGTATCTCTAAAAGTCTTTCCTAACCTGTCTTTGACTTCTCTTCCCTAGGTTCCTAAAAGAACTTCTACACACCTATGTGAAAGGATTTACCACATACTAAAATTATGTTTATGTATATTCTCATCGGCTGCCACATCTGTGAAAGAAGGGGTATATGTCATTAACCTTCGTATCCTTGCTGCCAGTGCCTGGCACATAAGTGTTTTATAACTCAAAGGTGAACCACCTATTAGTATGGATAAAATTAAAAAACGAATCAAACCAAGTCAGTCAAGGCAAGGATGTGAAAGAACTGGAACTTCCATACACTGCTGGTAGGAATAGAAAATAGTACAAAAACTTTGGAGAATAGTTGGGCAATTTCTTAAATAATTAAACATCTATTTACAAACAACCTGGCCATTCCATTCCTAGATGTTTACTCAAGCATATGTCCATACAAAAACATGTACATGAATGTTCACTGCAGCTTTAATACCCCCAAATTGGAAACAACCCAAATCTCTGTCAGCAGGTGAATGGATAAACAAACTGGTATATCCACACAATGGAATACTACTTACAGCAATATAAGAGTGAACTATGGAGAAAGGCAGTAATGTGAATAAATTTCAAAGTAATCATGCTAAGTGAAAGCAGCCAGACAAAAAACAAGTACATGCTGTATAGATCAATTTTAATTTGCTATTAAAATGCAGACTCTCAAAATGCAAACTCTTCTACAGTGACAGAAAGTAGCCTCATGGCTGCTGGGGTAGGGATGGGGTGAGTACTGGAGAGTTGAGAAAAGGGACAGGAAGGAAGGGTTGAGGAAACCTCTGAGGGTGATGGGTATATTCACTATCTTGATTTTGGTGATGGTTTCACGTCTGTAAACATATGTAAAAATTTGGCAAACAGTGTATTTTGAATATGCGCTGTATGTTCGGAGTCAATTATAACTCAAAGCTTTTTTAAAAGGAAAAGAATTAGAAGGTGAAATCCTGATGAAAAGATATTTTGCGGGGAATTTATAAGGTAGATGCTGCTGGTTTCCTTAGGATATAAGTGGGTAAGTATATATATTTATTGACATAATTAGATAATACATATTTTCCTTTTTCAAGAACTCACAGAATTATTGATTTGGGATATGTAAAGTCAGACACTATTCTACTCTATTAAAAATTTGTATATTCTTCTCTGTTAATAAAACATGATTACTTAACATCTATATTTACTGTGGTGTCCCAGCAAGAAAAATTGAACTGAGCATAAGTCTAATAATTCCACCAAGGTCACTGTGTGGCTGCTGGGTAGGTACTCTAACGTTGCTGGGCATCAGCACTTCATTTTGTAAAATAAGGCTGTTGGTGTAGAATGAACACAGTTCAACAAATATTGAGGCAGTTTTTTACAAAACACTTGGGAAAGGCTATTTTTTTACAAAGACACTTAGGAAAGTGGTGGGAGTGTTAAAAGACAAACTGAGGTACATTAAAATGTTTAAGTTTACTTGAGCAAACACTGATTAGAATCCGGCCTGCGGCGGCAAACCACAAATGATTAGGCGGAGTTTTAGGCGCAAACTCCTCCCACGGAGTCGGCAGAGGCTTTTAGGGAGCAGTGCTGGCGGGAAACCTCGGTGCTTCCCAGGTGAAATCTGAAACGGCACCGCTGTACAAGGAGGGCAAGGAGATAGAAGAAAGAGGCAGCCACTCCAGATTGGTAAGTGGCTGGTTTAATGGTCAAGGGAACTTAACATCGGAGGCTTGTCTTGGGCGCTGCAAGCTGAGTAGATCTCCGCTCCACTGGCGCCTGCCAGAGTCTTACAAATTTATACGAATTTATACATGGCTCAGTCTGTAGCGTCCAGATCGTCTCAACAACACATTGCTCTCTCAAGGCTGAGTCTTTGAAAATGGCTCCCGCTGTGGCAAAGGTGGGCAGAACATGCGTTCCAACGACAGGGGAGCGGTGGGGAGCTCTCGCGCAGGCCTGGATCCAACTCCCAGGTCAACCCTGGGTCACGCACCCTCTAGATGACCTGCTACAAGCAAACACAGGTGCGAAGCAAGGAAATTATTTGATTGGCTATAGCTTAAGTGGTTGCCTTATTTGGGAAGGCCTAGTTGGCTGTCTGTGCTTGGTTATTCTTAAATTCATTTTCTCCAGTAGCAGTGCATTTACAGGAATTAGCTCTGGCTTAGGTCTTGGTTTGCTCATGAGGGTACAAAAGCTTTAGAGCCACCTCAGTCTAATGGCCTCTTTGTTTAATTACTTTAACAGTAGATGAGATTCAGGGTCTCTCAAGAAGTTTAAAATCTAGAAGGGAAATGAGGTCATGCATAAATCATTTTAAAGATGCATAAATTATTTTAAAGACATGCTAGGTACATACTATTGTTATGTGCAACATAGGAGCCAAATACTCTGAGAGGACGGTGAGGTCCCTTCTGACTGGAGAATGGAAAGCTTGTGAAGAACATCTCATTGGATTCCGCCCTTGAGGGATGGGTAGGCTTCCAGTAAGGTGGAGTTGTGCTCTTGTGGTAGCACACAGTCCAAATATTATTGGGCCAAACAGGTGGGGAAAAAGATCATCTAAACAGAGGTGACTTGGCCGCAGTGCACAGAGTAGGTTTGATAAAAGGTGCTTACTGATGTTGACTGGAGCAGACTATTCTTAAAAACAAGTGGGAATATGAGAGGGTTTGGAAAAGGTTTGGTGCAAATCCCAGAGGGCCTTGCATGCCATTGTTAAGAAGTTTGGATTTGTGTTATAGAATCGCATTTCAGAAAGCAAGTTTATGAAACTCTGCACTTAAGCATAGCTACAGAGTAAATATGAAAAATCTTTTTTGGAAGTTAATTTTGCTCTACCTAGTCTGGAGAACACTGATACTCAAGCTCAAGCACACAACTGGATTATCTGGTTTACAGGGAAAGGGATTAAACTCAGTTTTCCATATGTTGAATTTGAGGTGCTAGTGAAACAGTCAGGTACAAATGGCCATTGGGCAACTGATACTAAAAAGTTTAGAATAAGCCTAAACCCAGAGGGGTTACAATGAATGAAAGACGTTTTATTTATTGATGGCTTATGGTATACAAGGCATTGTTTTTTTTAAAAAAAAAGCCTGTTAGCTTATGTAAATTCTCACAATATCCCACCGGGACACTTTTCGGTCTGCCTCGTTTCAACTCACATCTCTGACCTCTAAACATGAGGAAGAATACTCCAAGGCTCAGTCTTTGACCCCCTTTTCTCTTCTCATTCCCTAAGTGGTCTTGCCTCCAGTCTTATCTTGGAGCACAGTCTTTATGTTGAAGACATGTATGTAAATGTCCTGGGCTAGACTTTCCCAGAACTTTGTATGCCTAATAGATACACTGAACTTAACCAAAGGCAAAGTCTTGATTTCACTTTTCTCACCTACATTTACTTCTGCTCTTTCATATCTCAGAAAATGGCTACTCCAAACTTACTGAGGCCAAAAAATAAAACAGAACAAAAATGGAGCCATTCTGTACTTATTTTCCTCTCTTATACTTCACATCCAATCCATGATAAATCCAGTAAGCTCCACCTTCAAAATATATCCAGAATTCATCTATGTGTCATCACCTTTACGCTACTACCCTGGTATAAGGCAACATCCTGCCTCACTGGATTAATACAATTATCCCCTAAATGATCTTTTCCCACTTTTGCCCCCTTCTAGCCTGTGATCCATATACCTGTCAGAGTTGTTCCTTTAAAATATGTCATATCATGCCACTCCTCTGCTCAGAATAATCCTCAGAATAATCCTCAGAATAAAAAAGCCAGAATCCTTACCAAAATGCCTAGTGACCTTTCTAACCCCCTCTAACTTCTCTACCCCTTGTTCTAACCAGGGCTGCATTTCTAGCTATTCCTGGAACTCACTGAGCAGGCTTCACTCTCAGCGCCTTTACACTTGCTGTTTCTTCTGCCCTGAATGCTCTTCTCTCTTATATTTCTAAGGTTCACTCCTTGCCTACCTCTAGGTCTTTGCTTAAATGTCACTTGTTCAAAGAATCTTTGCGTAACCATTCTGTATATAAACAAAACAAACAAAACTAACCTTCTCATTTCCATCACTCCCATAGTAGGAGCTCAAATATATTTTAATGAATATTCAATATTTCAAAGAATCATAAAGAATCATCTGTATACTGAAAATAAATACCTTGTAACTTAAATGTCCCAAAGTTTTTTTTTTTTAATAGATCTTTATTGGAGTATAATTGCTTCACAATACTGTGTTAGTTTCTGTTGCAGAACAAAGCGAATCAGCCATATACATACACAAGTCCCCATATCCCCTCCCTCTTGAGCCTCCCTCCCATCCTCTCTATCCCACGCCTCTAGGTCATCGCAAATGCTGCTTCTTCCCATCAGCCAACTATTTTACATTCAGTAGTGTATATATGTCAATGCTGCTCTCACTTCGCCCCAGCTTCCCCCTCCCACCCCGTGTCCTCAAGTCCATTCTCTATGTCTGCATCTTTATTCCTGCCCTGCAACTAGGTTCATCCGTACCATTTTTTTTTTTTAGATTCCATATATCCCAAAGTTTTATATCTGGTGTGTTGTAGGGCTGAAATTTGAATCAAATTCTTTTTGACTTCAAAACTTCATGAGTATTTAAAATACTATGAATATTTGAATATATGAAAGTCTTCTTCAAAGAGAAATTTTTGAAACTGTCAGAGGAGATGGAATTATGTAGTGGCTAGATTATATAGATGGGCTAGGGAGAGACACTAGAGTAGGGATTCTTACTCTTTTTCAGGTCATGAATTCCTTTGAAAATCGAATGATACTCTTTGGCCCTCATCCCCTAAAACACACGTAAGCATGTACCACACTCTTGCATAATATTACGTGTAATTTATAGACTCTACCTTCTGCTCTAGCTGAAAGAGACAGAAAGATGGTGGGAGAAGGTGGATTTGGAGAGAGTTTGTGCAGACTAGTCTTTTGGGAATTTTGAGAGTAAATGTAAAGGGAGGGCAGGTGGGCCTTCCAGATCCGTAGGCTATGTCTCTGACTTCTCTGTTTATGCCTAAGTCATTCAAACATCATGGTCTCATAGAGTCAAGACAGAAGGGACACAGGAGATCATCGACTACCATCATTTTGCACATGAAGCAGCAGGGCCCACATGGCCCCAGTTTCTTGCTTGTGTACCTCCAACTGGCCAGTAGCAGAGCAGGGATTAGATTCCAGGTGTCATGACTAAGGCCAAAGCTCCTTCTACTGTACCATGTGGGCTCCTCAAAAGCATTGGGTTGTCCTCCTGTATTTCTGAGCTATTCTCAAGGTGCTTCAGCACACAGGATATTGGTGTTTTTCGGTATCAAAGTGTATATTGAGTATAGATGTTGGACAGAGCTTTGCACTGGAATTATTCTTTTCTATTGCTGAAACATGCCAAGAAGTCGTTTTGTAACTAACTCATGACTTTGAGCAAATTACTGGTTAGTTATAACTGATGAAAGAATATTTGATGGTTAAGTGGGAACTTAAAAAAATCTAGATGAGGCTTAAAATACTAGTGCAAGAATTTCATTATCCAACTCGCTTTAATCTGCAATTTGGTTTTCATTGTGGAGACGGCTGAAAGAGTGCAAGATTGTGACATTGTGGTCAATTGCACAATTACGAGGAATGTTATACATTCCAGATCTTTGTAGAAACAGTACAAAATGTCAGTATATATTCATTCACTTGGAGAAGCTTAAATAGTACTTAAAATCTTCAAGATCTGATAGTAATACTGAAGAGTAATTAAAGGAAATAGTGAACCCATGTATTTGTATTTATCTGTTTTACTCTCCACTATCCATTTATCCATGGATTTAAAAAGAAAGGGTTTTGCCAAAAAAGTGGAAATCCTCCTACATTATTTATGAGCTCTCTCGGAGTGACTGACAAGACTACCCAGAGTGCTAATGTCCTCTCTTCTCTAGCTTATCAGTTAACTAGTGAAATTTAACGCGAATGGTGTCCGCTTTATATTTAGAGTGTAACTGTATAAACAGAAGCCACTGAGAGAATCTTGTTTTAGAGTTTTCACCTCATTTAAATTCTTAATTTATCCCTTCAGTTTAGGAAAGGCTATTGTGGTGTGGTCCTGCTTCCAATTAATGAGCTTCAGAAAAGGATTAGGTTTGCCTCACTCAGTCTTTCCAAAATAGACTAACCTTGAATCACACAAACTCTGAAGAAAAGGTAAATACTCTGTTCTGATTCAAATTAACTTCGACAGGGAAGACAATCCTAGGTTGTTTATTTTATTATAGCATGAGCTAAGAGTCCCACAGTTTTAAAGCTGATAAAACAGACATTTTTTGAAAGTTAACAAAAATTAGTTTGGTGCATTTTTACTTCTATTCCATTTTTTTCACTTATCTAATATTTTTTGTTTCTAGTCATTCAATAAATAGTAGCAGTAACTAATAGCTTGTATCAGTGTCATAAAGTCCAGAACGTTTGGGTGATTTTGTTATTTGAAGTTAAATCCTGAGGAGCCAGTGACAAAAAACTCCAAATATATTAAACATCTTAAGCGTATTATGAAATTATAAAGGAAACATAATTGTGTATATATTTGGAAGGTCACTTTAAGGATATTCATTGCCCTATGATGAATTTTTGATGATTTCATAGAAATCAGGACATCCGAAAGTATCACAGTCTAGCTTCCTTTTTCATGAAGGTAGGTATCCATCTCCCCCTCAAATCCATCCCCATACTCATATCCAAGATTAAAGACTACATGTGATGGAATCTAAGATGGCATCAATTTCTTAGTCCATCTTTGGCAATACTTTTAAATGTACTTCCACTGGAGTCTGATTTATTTATTCCTGAATTCTTTGAAAATATTCTGATCATACCCATAAGCACATATATATTCTAGTCCCTTCCGAAGATCAAATAAGCTCATACCTTACTTACATGAGAGGAATGTAGTACATCTGTTGGTGTTTAATTATTAAAGATAAGAGTTTTTTTTAGAAGTAAAGAAAGCAACAAGAACATTCATTGATTTAGGTCAAAGTATTCATGTTGTTAAAAACAGATCTTAAAGTTTTGTTTCACATAAATCTCTCAGCCTGGGTTAAAGCAATCAACACCACTGTGAATGAAGATATGTTTGAATTAAAACAATTAGGCTTGATTTTCTTGTCTTGCATCTCACAGCAGGTATTCAAGCACAGCCAAAACTTGGATGTGCTGATACCTGTAATCAACACGAAAGGTCTCTTTTAAACTAACAAATCATCCCTCCTGGTAGAAGTATAAACAAAACCCTAATTGCAGATTTTGCTAACTATTCTCCCCTGCTGTGAATACTAGTTAGTTTCTAGTGTTTAAGCCTAACCTCAGCTATAATTTATAATTGGCAAAAGATAAGAGCTAATTCTCTAGATTCAGCCAATGTTACTGTGAGTTCTTAAACTGAGCCTATACCAATCAACGATTTCCTAATTACCAGCTAGTATCAAGCATCTTGAAATGATTTTTTAATTGCAAGGGACAAATAATAAAACATATAGTGGTGATAAAGTGCTAGACTGGAAGCACTTTTATTTTTATTAATTCATTTAATCTTCACAAAGTACATCTGAGGTAGATACTAATATTATTCCCACTTTACAGATGAGGAAATTGAGGCTGTGTGGTAGCTTGTCTAAGCATCACAGCTACTAAGCAGTGGAGGTGAGATTTGAATCCAGGCTATCTGTGTTCAGGGTCTGTGGCTTGCCTTTGCCACTAAAAGTAAAGCTATAAATAAATAAAAATTAACCACTATTCCATTTTATACAGATAAATTGAACATATCTGCTGAAAAGACGCTTCATGCAAGCTTCCTAGGTCTTATGCATCACCCAGGAAAGGGGTTCATGGATTCTAAGAACCATAGTTTGCAAGTCAAGGCATAGCTTTGATTAAAATAATTGATTGGGAGAAATAAATGAAATCTAAGTACACAATGAACGAACACCCCTATCTGTTTCTCAATGTGTCTATCAAGTGCTTTACGGCTAGATTCTCCTGTTCCCTGACATATTCTTAGCCCACAAACTCAAAACTTTTGAAAGTGTCATTAACTCTTTCAGGTATTATATTAGTGTAATCAATGTAAATAGTGCCACAATTTTAGTCAAAGCCTAGTTTACTTGTTTAAAGCCTTGCTACTCTCGTGTGGCTGTCAACCACCTACAACAGCATCACCTGGGAACTTGTTAGAGATGCAGAATCTCAGGCAGCAAATCCCAGACTTATTGAATCATAATCTGCTCTTTAACCGGATAACCCAAGTGATTTTTATGTAAATACTGTTTAAAAACAGGTGGTTTATATCACTCTATTTAAAGACGAAGAAAAGCTGACGTTTCAAGTCCCATAAAGTAAGTTCTTACGAATTTGTGTGTTTCTTACATCTGTACAAAAGAAAAAGTAAATAAATATTAGCAGAAAATAAATATGACACCATAGGCAGTTGGATTAACCAATGAGATTCTCATTTCATTTTTATTTTTATTTTATTACTTTTTTTTTTACCAGAAATGTGAAGCAGGAGGAGGCTAGTTAGGCTTGAGGTGTTAACTATGTACAACTGTGGTTTTAACCTCTCCACACATCCTTTTTCTTAATTAAAACCCACTCCTTCCCAATTAACAGTCCTTGTTGTTCAGTGGGGCTAACCCCACGCCTTATTCCAGGTTTAAGGGTGGGTTTCAGACCCTGGCTCTGCCAATAAGGGTATATAATGATTGGCCCAGGGATGACACATGATTCCACAATGACCAATGAGAGCTCTTCCCAGGGCTCTCCCCACCCACCCGCCTCCGCACTCTAGGGGAAAAGCTGTCCCTGTTTGCTGAGATGGCAATGACTAAGGGCCAAGGGAGCCTGGAGTTTCCAGCCACCATCTTTGGCCATTCTGAGGCTAGCGAACCATGCCTGAGAACGAAACAACAGAGAAAAAAGCAGACCCAAGAGACAGAGATGCTTGGTGACTCTGGTCAGACACCTGGATCCAGTCACAGCTTTGGATTCATCTCGTGAACTTTTCAGGTATATGTCAGTCAAGTTCATTTTTTTTTTAATTGAGATATAATTGACATAACATTATATTAGTTTCAGGTATACACCATAATGATTTGATATTTGTATATGTTACAAAATGATCACCACAGTTAAGCCTAGTAAACATCACCATACATAGTTATAAATTTTTTTTCTTGTGATGTGCTTTTAAGTTTTACACTCAGAAATGTTCAAATATGCAGTACAGTATTATTTACCATAGTTACCATTCTGTACATTACATGCCCATGATTTATTTACTTTATAACTGGAAATTTGTACCTTTTGACCCCTTTCACCCATTCCCCAACACTCTCCCCATTCCCCGACCACCGATTTGTTTTCTGTATCTATGAGCTTGGTTTTTTGTGTGTTTGTTTTAGATTCCACATATAAGTGAGATCATTACAGTATTTGTCTTTCTCTGTCTTACTCATTTCACTTAGCATAATATCCTCAAGGTTCATACATGTCACAAATGGCAAGACTTCATTCTTTTTTTATGGTTGAATAATATTCCTCTGTGAGTGTGTGTGTGTGTGTGTGTGTGTGTGTGTGTGTGTGTGTGTGTATGCCACATCTTCTTTATCCATTCATTTGTTGATGGACAGTTAAGTTGTTTCCATATCTTGGCTATTGTCAATAATGCTGCAATGAACACAGGGGTGCAAGTGTCTTTTCATTAGTGTTTTTGTTTTCTTTGGATAAATACCTAAAATTGGAATTGCTGGATCATATAGTAGTTCTATTTTAATTTTTTGAGGAACTTTCATACTGTTTTCCATAACAGCTGCACCAATTTAAATTCTCACCAATGGTGTACAAGGGTTCCCTTCTTTCCACATTCTCCCCAACACTTTATATTTCTTGTCTTTTGGATAATAGTCATTATAACAGGTGTATGTTGATATCTCATTGTGATTTTGATTTGCATTTCCCTGATTAGTGATGTTGAGCACCTTTTCACGTACCCGTATGATGTCTGTGTGTCTTTTTGGAAAAAATGTCTATTCAGATCATTTTTAATCAGATTGTTTGTGTGTTTTTTTTTTGCTATTGAATTATATGCATACTTTATGTATTTTGGATATTAACCGCTTTTCAGATATATGATTTGAAATATTTTCTCCCATTCAGTAGGCTGCCTTTTCCTTTTGTTTCCTTCAGTGTGGATTTTTATTTTAAAATGTGGCTATTTTCTGTTTTGTAAAAATAATTTTCTCCATTCCAAAATCTTTTTATTTAATTGACCATGTATTTGTATTTTAGTTTGCATCCAAGAGGGTTTAAGGCGACATACTAAGATGCAAGCATAGAGTTTGAGAGCTTTAAATCCAAAACTTTGCTGCCTAGATTTGCAGTCTTGCTTTCTTATTAGCTGTGTGAGCTTGGTCATATGACTTCACTCTTTCCTATCTTGGTTTTCTTATTTGTACAATGTAGATACTACCACAGTCATATATATTTCTTAGGGTAATTAGGAATATTCAGTGATTCATATCTTAATTGCTGAGTACAGTCGTGAAATATGATAAGTACAATGGGCTTTAGGTCCTACTAAGATGCAACCATAGGCTTATGCAAAATTAATTGAAAATAGGCAACAAAAATGGGAGAAAGTAAAATAAGGATTAGAAATGAGAATGTGCCAGGTGTAAGTTAGGACATAAAACACGTGCCACAAAATCCTGCACACATGCCAGAAGCAAGCCCAAATTTTGGTTCCCAGCTTCTTCGTTGCCAAAGTGGAGACCATCAGTTACTTGATTCATAGCCTCAGATGAAAAATTCTTGCCTCGGAGCTGTTCAGTTGTGCCTGATTTTTACATGAACCGATCTTACAACTGAAATATTTTTGTGCATAACTTTTTAATGTGATTAGCATAATTTGTTTTGGATAGATAACCAGGACTGAAATTGAGGTCAGAAGGTTTAAGCATTTAAAGGTTTTTATAAAACATAGTATACTTTTAAGTATTGCAAAGGGTGTACTGTGTACAGAAGTGTTTTAACCAATCAACCCCTCGGTAAATTTTGGTAAAAACTTAGGTAATTAGCTATGAATGTAGTTGTTAATACTGAAAATATTTTGCATTTGTAATTTTTATAGTTGGAGACGTTGTGTTGTTATTTCTATACTATCACCATTCAGAACAGATATTTTACCAATGTCAATCCAACAGAATTAATTTTCTACATGAAAATTTTCTTTTAACACACACTAAAATATCATTTACTAAATACAGTATTTATTTAGAAGAGTTTAAATGTGTAGCTTTTAATTTTTGACAGCATTAGTAAATGTTTAGAAAGAAACACAAAAACAAATTTAAAATTTTAGTAGCTTAGCTTCACCTTACAATTCAATGTAGGTATTTTTGGTTGGGATTGAGGAGGGCCTCTGTTCCATTCAGCACAGTCAAGGACTCAGGTCGATGGAAGCTCTGCTATATTTAACAATGGCTTCCACAGTCATTCAGAAATCAACATCCAATTCATGAGTTGGTGAAAGAGAGTATGGAGAAAACATATCCATTTTGGTCTTGTCCCCAAAGTGACAAATCACTGTTATCACCATTCCATTAGTAAGAACTAGTCATATGGCCTTGCCTAAGCTCAATTTGTACAGCCTTGGGAATATTACATAACTTTCTAAGTTTCAATTTTCCTATTTGTAAAATGGGGATAACAGTAGTGATCAGCTCACATGGTAATTGTGAAGGTTATATACTATGTAAAGCACTTAGCTCAGTGTCTGATTCATACTAAGGGCTTAATAATAATACTCATTACTGTCATCATTTTTAGTATTAGAAAAGACACGCAACTAGATATATATTACAAAAATATTTTAAATTACATATAATTACATTTAATAATTCTTCAAAGAAGCCTGAGAAACAGGAAAAAAGTTACCTACCGAAAATAAAAAAAATTAAGTCTGGGCTCAATACGTAAATACCAGGTAAAAAAAAAAGAAAAAGAGTAAAAAATGTTGTGGTCAAGAATTTGATCACTGGACTAATGTACAAGGCATGTTTATATGTGTAGCTACGTGGAAAATATAGTATCCATTCTTCATTTAGAAAAACAAACGAAGATACACTCTGAAAAGCTAAACTGAAGCATGAAGAAGACTTTGGATAAAAGGGATGGTGATAAGTTCTAATATTCCGAGTTACGTTTAAACATCATTACAAATATTAGTCCAAAATAATCTAAATATGAAGAATAGTTATTGAAGGATAATGTGTGTTGTGAAATTAATAAAGTGAGATCGAAGCATGAGATTATTAAAATAAAGGAAAATGTGAAGGAAGATGCTATGAAGGCTGCTTTGCTGCGAATGAGGGGAGAGGAGTGGCTTGGAATGAGCCTGAGGTGACAAGCAGGGAGAAAAACAGAAAGAACATTTATCTGTATATTGGAAGTGTGCATGTGTTAGAAAGTAGGGATACATGATGATATCTGAGCTTTCAGCAAATCACTCTGGATTAATTTTGGTGAATGGACTGGAAAAATCTAAGAGTGGATGTGGTGAGTCCAATTAGTAGGCTGTTAAAGAAGGTTAAGAAGTGCTGATAGCTCACACAAGATTTTTGACATTAGAATAGAGAGCAATTGGTACATTTGAGAATATTGACTGTAGAAATGGTAAAAACTTAGTAATGGTTTGGGCATGTGGATGAGTAAAAGAGTTGTGAAGGTGACTCTGGGTGTCTGGCTTGTGATCCTAGGTAGTGGGTGGTAATGCCACTTAGGACCAAGGTTGAGGACGCGTAGGAGAGAACTTGAGATTAGTTTGTGACAAATTGAGTTTAAGTGACATTGGGACATGCAAGTGGTGAGGTTATATAGACATTTGGATGTATAGATTAATGATTCAAAGGAGCTATTTGTAGTTAAAATATTAATGCATAGTCATATAGGTGGTATAAATGAAGCTTAAATCAGTTTCTTGACCTTGGCACAATTGACATTTTAGGCCAGTAATTGTTGTGCAGGGTGTGCTGTACATTGCAAGATGTTCAGATCATCCCTAGCCTTTACCCAGCAGATGCCAGTAGCACCCCCCACCCCAGTCATAATAACCAACAGTGGCTCCAGATTTTGCAAATGTTCCATGGGTGGGGGAATCAGCCCACTGAGAAACACTGGCTTAAATGATAGTAACTAATAAAGAGAATACAGAGTAATAAGAAAACCATATAGCCCTATTAAAACCAGTAACTTGGTTCCAAACTACGTGGCTCAGGCAATTTTCGTTAGTTGGAATAATTGTCATGGATATAAGAGGAGATAAGAACAGGAACACAATGTATTTGCATGTGCACTTGTAAGACTAGTCAAAGTAGCATCCAAGGTAGATGGAGAAATGAAGCCAGAAGGATTAGAAATTTCCAAATGGCTGAAGATGGGATTTACTAGAAATAAAGAATTAAAAACGTATGAAATATCTGTAAATTCTAAATTGAAAGTGGTATAGCCTCTTTATATAGTTAATCCTGCATATCTATGACTAGCTTAACTGAGTGACAATGTTCTTGCTGATGCCATTTTCAGAAAAAGCAGGTTTAGATTATGTCTCCGGAGTTAACGTGGACATTGATCAGAGCAGAATCTTTCTCGTTTGAGTTTAATGACAATGAATTCTAACAGCTCCACAGAGAGTCTTGGTATCCTTGAGGGTTGGTAGAATCTCAAGACTTTGTTGAGTCCTATAGAGTAACATTATTAGTTACGTGGTACTATTAACAGTATTTTCAATATATAGTTTTTATTATCTGCATACATTTAGATTATGCATGTTAGAAATATTTGTTCCAATCATTTTGTTGGTAAGTATCCCTTTCATTCCTTGAAAAATATGCAAATATATAATCATTTTACAAAACGAAACTAGTAGAGCCTGAAGTACAGTTAAATTGTACAACATTTGTTTTTCTTTTTTTCATTAAAGTCATTTTCTTCATTTACAAATATTCAGTTGAATAGTGTTTCCTAAAGTACTTGCATTTAACTTGCACTTGATTATTTGTACTATAGAATGCTCTTGATAGAAACTTTTGATTTTCTTTGCTGTTTAACTTTGATATGGAATACCCAGTTGGGCAAGTTGTAATTTGCCTACAATGCCAACTCCTTTGAAAGTGAGAATGAAAAAAAAATGGAAATCTCTTTTAAAATAATTTAAAGATCTCTTTTTTCCCCCCTTAATGACCAGAAATTTCTAAATCCTGGTTTCTAAAAACCGTGCCATTTTGAAATTTATCTGGCGGATAGCACTGCTCTGCTGCATTACATGTGGTTGATGTTAGTCACATCCTTGATGTAACATAACACAAGCTGGCTAAGGTAATCCGATGTGACATATGACAGCATTTTGAGCCAGTCTGGGATATTTGAAAATATGCCATCTTTCGAAGACTATGGACAGATAGCATGGTGAGCCAAGATTGTGAACTCTGCTGCTTTCATTTTGAACAACCACAAGGCAAGGTTCTATGATAATTAAAGGGTGAATTCCAACCTGGTAGACTCTAACAAATACTAAAAAAAAGTACAATTTCTTTTCTTCCTGGTGAGTTTATACTTGAAACCACTTAAGTTAAATCATTAAGAAAAATGACCACCAAAGAGGATGTTGATTAAGCATTAATACAGGTACGTGAGAAAGATGATGCAGAAATGAGCTAACAGTAGCTGGTAATATATAAAGAGGTGACAAGTAGGCATTTAGTATCTAGTTATTTTTTTCAAAGTGCTCAGATCAAATAAGTATCAATTTATTAGCTTTAGAGGAAAAACAACCTAGAAACATGAGCACCCAGGCGAAAATGTAAGTTTTCTACATATGTTGTTGAGTTTCTCTGTAAAAAGTCTCTCTGTCCTCAGTCTAATTTATTGTGCAGGCTGTGGAGAATTTGAAAACCATGTTTTCTTCTAGGATTACTTCAAGATCAGCTCCTTTGGTTTTAAATTTGTTTCACATTTGTTTGAGCAGAAAATACTAGCACTAATAATACCTGATGAATAGTGATGAGTTACAGAAATGAAAATAACCTGGACACTAAATTTGATAGAGGATGGAAAAGGAAATTGAACATAATATGTACATCTTAGAATAAAAAGTAAAATTGTACTACAAGGTAAAGGGTCAGGAAAGCTGGGTTTTTTTTGTGAGATTTACAACTGAAAGTTGTAATATGCAATTGCCTTACTCAATTATATCTTAAAATACCCTTAACTTATACAAAGCTTTTCTTATCTTTCCATGTAAGTTATTCCCATGTAAGAAATCATTAAATAATTCCTGTATCAATCTATTAATAACATGATTAAGTAAATGCAGAAAACAATTCACTTTCTTGTGAATTAACACATCCTATATGCGTATATAAATATATATATAAATACATTTTTCATTAGTGTTTGCACATATATTTTAGAATACTGAGGTTTGCTGAACTGCTGAGATGAAACAGGGCATTGGGAAAAAAGGCTGTTTTTAATTAACTTAGGTGCAACAGGAAAAATTCCCAATATTTTAATATTACTCTTACAACTTATGGTTTTCTAATGCTTTCTCCTTTGACACTCGAAAGTACATATCATTAAAGATAGATTATTTTATCCATTTAACAGAAAGGAAAATCGAGACTCAAGGTTGTTCTAGGAATTGGTGGAATCCTAATTTCAATCCAGATTTTGAACCTGAAGTCTACTACCCTTTCTTTTAATGGTTCTCATAAAATTAGAAGTTTGTTGAAGTGACCCAAGATGTAGTGACTGATGCCAAAATTTAATGTCAAGATAAACAGTTTAACATTAAATAAAGGATGGATCTGTTACCCTGAAGTTATTCTTCAAGAGTGCTGAAAATGCTCACACAAATTACCTTCCAAATTCTAACTGATAATTAGATTTTAAAAAGGCTGTAGGTAAAAACTTTGTAGTATTTTGCCCTTTATGCTATAGGATGTACTGGGCTAAAGACATAATAATGCCCGATGATATCTTCTAATATAGAAGATCCGATATTTTTTGATTTGATAGAAACAAACAAAAAATATTTCTAAACTTACTGCTGTTATAAAACAGTCTAGAAAAAGCCCATTAGAAAAACAAAACAAAATTTTAAAAGTTTGTCTCTTTGGAGCTCACTAAAGATTAAAAGGTATAAACTGAGAAAAATTAAGGTCAAGCAAATATTTTATTTGCTAGGTTGGTTTCAAAAATGCTGTTTGAACATTTTAGGGTCCAGCTGTGGATGACTCCTTGCCATCTCTTCTAGACATATGTTCCCTCACCAGAAGGAGAGAAAGGATACCAGAAAACAAGATTTTAGTGTCTGTTATGTGCCTGCTATGACTACATTTTTCACAGATTATTCTCACAGAAAGCCTGTGAAAAGGTAATGTTATCCCATCGTATATACAAAGAATTGCGGCTCACAGATTAACTTATTCACAGCAAAATAGCTAATATGTGGCTGACTAGGGATTGAACCCAGTTACAGAATTGAGATTTGAATGCTGAAAGTATTGAAAATTAATGTATATTGATCTTGGAAGAAATATAAGCAGATGATAAATGACAGAAAATAGGAAAGCAAATGAAAGAGAATGAAGGAGTTTTTCAAACTGGTAGTCTAGCATTGGTAAGGGCCTACCCAGGGAGAGTTGTACAAATCAATTGGATAACAGACAATTCTGTTCAGATATCTAGTTGAATTAGGAATTGCCTGTATAATGAATTGGCATGCATTTTGACCTACTAAAATACTGTAAGGTAGAACATGGGATATAGAGCCAGCCAGCTCTGAATTCATTTCCTCACGGTTTAGTTTACTATCTGTGTGACTTTGGGTGGTGTACTTAATTCTACTGATCCTTAACACATCCCTCAGCAAAATGAATATTCACGTCACTTACCTGCATTCTGTTCAGTTACACTGTGGTAACAGACATTGTCAAACTCTGAATGGCTCACAACAGCAAAGGTCCATTTCTTGCTTGCATTGCTGCTACTTTTCAGGTCAGATACAGCTCTGCTCCTTGTTTTCTTTCTACTGGCAGAAGAAATCGCCCCTTCTGGCATGTGTTTGTCTCATGGCAGAGAAAAAAGAGATGCAGGAACCACAGGATGGCTCTAGAAGTGTCTGCTTGAATGGTTTGTGCATCACTCTCTGTGACCTTTAAATGTCCCAGAGGAAGTCACACACCCAAGCCTCCTGTGAGTGGAGCAGGCAAGTGTCATTGTCTCACAGGGAAGGGCAGTGAATGACTGGGAACAATCCTGCAGTCTACCATTACACCCACAGGATTGTTGTGGTGATTAAATGAGAGGGACAAGTGAAGTTTCTGGCAGAGTTCCAGGCACACACTATGTGCTTTTGAAATTTTATTTCACTTTTATCCCCTGTTTGGGATCCAAAGTCAAGCTGAACAAAGGCCAAGCTCATGAAATATTTTAGCTGCCTATAATAATTTTCCAGTGTCCATTTTGTGTACAACCTTTATTATAGTAATTGAGAGAATTACAAATGAGTGAATCACTGTGTTTCTCATTAGAGACTGGGAATTAAAAGAAGAATTAAAGTCATATTTAAAAAGATGACAGTTACTTAGAAAGACCTTAATCCTTTTATTTAACTCTCAGTGAAGAATCGACAAATTAACACCTGGCTTCTAAAAGTACATTCTTCTCAGGAATTCCTAACTTCTTAGAAATACACCACACACAGACACACACACAAAACAAAAAAATATATAAAAGAATTAAATGAGAACGATTAGCAAAATAACAAGGTTTCAGTTGGAAGGTAGCATTTGGGAAACCAGATGAACATAAATTTTGGTGAGGATTATATTCCATTAAAAAAAATTTCTCTGGAATTTTTCAAATTTTAACACCAAAGGAAAATTCCCTATTGAATGTTTCTGAAAAAGTCTCTTTTCTATGTCATGTGGTCAACTCCAGCAAGAGTTTTGTATGAGTAATATATTTGGTCTTGTAGATTTTTGGATGAATCCTTGAGGAAAAAGCCAACCAGTTTTGCCTTTGCTCTAAGAGATCAAAGACACCACTGTATTTTTGGTATGAAAAGCGTTTTTCCATAGTTGCCAAAAATATGCTGTTTTCCCATCAACTGTGTAGTGGCCATGCAGTGATTGACAGCCCATGCAGTCACTCCAGGGTGGCTCTATTTCAACTTAATGGTAGTGCTTAATTTCAAAAGTACTTTAAGTCCCTTTTGGATAAAAATTATAACAGTACAAAAATAGTTCTTCCCTCAGCTAACAGTTAGTTAACAACACCCACTGTGTGAGGTATTACTGTAGTATGAAGCAGCCCTTTGGGAATTCACAGCATAGATTTCTGTGTGTTAGACCAAAGTATTCAGTTGTGATGACTTACCTGCCTCTTTTTTCACAATAAATTCAATGGAGGAAAACCTTTCAGATGAATACTAGATAGTTTAAATGCTTCCACAGAAATAAATTTTTGAGAATTATTTTTGTGGGAAAAAATGTATTAAGAAAGTCATTGGTATGCCATTCTTCAGTGTAAGCTATTTAAAAATGGAAACTTACCACATGATTTTAGATATAATACACTGAAACATATCCTCTCATATAGCAAATAACCAGTAAACTCTGACAGGCAATGGACAATAACAGGTGAATATTAATCACGTCTTATCAAGGGAGTCCCATGGTATGTAAAGTGCACTTGGATATCGTATGTGACCAAAATTTTGAGAATCTGTTTGTTTGTATTTTATCGTGCTTATTTTTAAAGAATTTCAATGTACCCAATATATAGCAAAATTAAATAACAACAATAAATTAGCAAAAAGTAAATAAATTAACAAAGGTTAATTAAAAGCCGCTGTCTGTCACTTGTGGGAGGGAGGAAGAGTATACAGATAAATAAGTTGCTTCTTAAAGGAGCATGCCCTTTGAACCGAGGTTCAATTTATATGAGAGTGGAGAGTCCAGTTAACTCAAAAAAAAAAAAAAAAAAAAAAAATCCTGCAGAATATCCTCTACTAGGAACTATCTGGTCTTAACACTAGTGTTTACAACCTTCAGATTTGCAGCATTCATTAGCTTTTTCCTGAATTTCAGACCCAACTAAATGAAGTGATGTGAAAAAAAACACTTTAATGCTTTATGCTCCAAATCATAAAACTGAGGATGTATCTTGAATGATTAGAGCTAATTGGTGACTGCATACAGAGGTCAAAATCACAGAAATCTGTCTTACTTTTCGCTTCAGTTCACAGACACTGTTTAAGATCAGAAGTATAAAAGGGTTGCATGTTGTGTTAATTGATACAAGAGTATGTTTTCTGCTCACTTTTGATGCTGTAAAATCAAATGCAACAGTTTGGAATGCAAACTGAAAGGAGAGGTTACATAGGTGTGGCAGCCTCACAGCCTAAACTGGTTTTTAGTATGACAGTAAGCATTCATTTGTTTCACCTCTGATATTTGGGTCTTGTTGCAGGAGTATTTTTGAGAAAATATAAAAAGGTCTGTGTGAAAAAGTTAATAAAGTACTCAGTTAAGTTTTAAAGATTTCATTGTCTCAGATTATCTATATATTTCATGAATTCTATTTCATCCAGTTTTCCCAAGTTACTATCTAATATCTCCACTTCAGTTTGTGTATATCCTGTCCAAAATACTCTGTAGCCTTCAGGGGATGTTTAGGTCCATATTCTACAATGTCTTATTATTTTTTAAGTCTATAATACATAGGTAGTTCATGTTTTAATTATTTTACTAAACAACATAACAAGGCTTTTAGTGAAATTCATGAAAAGATTAAAGAAAACCCACACTAAATCTGGAAGTTCATTTATATGATGTTAACTTTATGGACAAATTATGCTGCTTTTAGTAATAATGTTGTTGTATATGTATACATGCGTCTTTTCTAAAATGAAAATTGATAGACATCTTTTTTCTTCTAATTCCTGCTTGCAAATGTCCACAATCTGAAAACAAGCTTATACTCTCTATCAGAATGATCTATGACAGAGAAAAAAGACATGCTCTTTGGCAGAAATACATGCAGTAGGCTTAAACTGTTAGATTTTTTAAATGTTTCAGTGATGGTTATCTGTAGCCCAATCTCTTCTGATGTTTGAACTGGCCTTATCATTACTGCCTGAATCATTATCAGGAAATGCTTTTTTAAAAGATTTCTCTAAGTTGGGAAGCTTTTAATCAGTTTTGCTCCTATTACAAAATCAAATCCTTCCATTCACAACAACCAAAATTAATAAGGTAGAGGCTTTTGCTCTTAACAATGTATTTATCTTTAGACTAATGCTATTATTTGGGAGTCCGAAATTAATAAAATCTACCAACATTAGTAAGATAACTAACATGTTTAAAATATGCTAAAGTGAAACTGAACCCATTTTGTGTTTAAATTCCTGAAGCTTTGATTAAATCCTAATACATATCATCTAGCTGCCCTGAATTCATTTGATGGAAACACTTGATAATTGTTCACCTTATACCCTTATCATCTATACACATTCTCAGCGCTCTCTACTTACTATTCCTTGTAAAAATAAACTCAAATGCCAAAGTAAAAAAAAAAAAAAGAAAAATTAAACAGCAGTCTGAACACTGAATAAAAAAAGTAGCATACTCTGAAAATAAAAACAGAAACCTCTAAAATAATGTTTTATTTATCACATACAAACGTGTTTTCCTAAGAATTATTTCCAGTATGGGCCACCATATGGAAGTAGAAAGCCATTATAGGAATGAACTAAGATGGTTTGTATCACCTGCATAACTTGTTTTGTTCTATGCCTTCAGGCTTCAAAATCCGCTTCCCATATTTTTTTCCTTTCTTTAAAAATAATGTACATCAGTTTAATTTATCCCAGGTCCTGACAGAAGGATCAGATTTTAAGCATTTAATGCTGTGGTTTCAAAGCCAATTTTTCAGTGTTCATCGTTTCAAAAGTGGTAGAATTCGGTTTTTGAAAAGGTTCAGGAACTTGGGAAGGACTGGCATACTTTCTAAAGTCCCACATTGATGTTAAAGGCAGCTCTGTATGGTAGAGAGCAGTTTGGGCTGAAGTTTTCTATAGTGCTCCAGGAAATACTAACCCTTTGCCTACTCTAACAAGAGCCCCTCTTAATAGTGTCAACCTAGGAATATTTTTTAAACTCCTAAAGCATATTGAGTAAATAACCTATCTACAGATTTTCTGAGCTAGGACACTGATTGGTTGGTACATTTTCCTAAAAGGAGGGTATCAATATATCTGCTTAAGGCTTTATTCCACTGCGTGTGTTCGGAAACAGCTTTCCTTGAGACCAATGGGATTTTTATCCATTCAGACGCTGAAGCACTAGATCTTAGCACAGTAAATTCATTGTAGGCTCACTTTATTGGTGGTGGGGGAACCTCAAAAGGTCAGGAGTCCAGATTGCTTCAAGTAAACATCCAGAATCTCAGATGCTTTTCTGAAATGGGCCCAAGTTTATTTGAACCTCTCTTCTGGTTTGGAAATCAGGCTGAAAATTTCACAGAAACAGATTTTCTTGTGAGATCTCAGAATGTTGTGGTTTAAGTAAAGTAATAAACAAACTTGAAAAATGAAAGGCAAAATTGGCTCAAACTCACCTGGTTTCATTCTATTAAATGCCTGAAACTGAGTGGCATTGTGCAATATTTTAAAAAAGGAAAAAAACAGAGTTTGGCTGTGGTTTAGCTTAGAATCATCAAATATTCCTGCTAAGGAGGTTTAAGAGAACTTTCTGTCATTCTGTCCTCCTCTGTCTTTATGTTTCAATAACTTTTAATCTTTTTGTTTTTCCTTATTTTCAGTTTGGGAGACTTCAGTATTGGTCTTTCATTTAACATATTAATGAAGAGTAATTCTTTGATCTTCTTTTGAAGACGAATAATTTCCACTTATTTACGGGGGAGATCTCCTTGAAATGTGTGTTATGGTATTTATATGGTATATATAACATGAAAATAAGGTGACATTTTTTTGAATACTTACTATTAAATACCAGGCATAAGAGTTAAAACTTTTACATATATCATATTATTTGTCACAGCAAAACCATTAAGCAGGAATTATTCTCTCCATTTTATGAGTTATGAAGGAATGGTTTATGAAGTTATGGTAACTTGCCCAATTGTATACTATGTTATTTATAGCTAGGAAGTAGCAGAGGAAGGATTGAAGCCCAGGGTGTCTGTCTTTAAAGCCCATAATACTTTACTACTGCTTTACAAAGTTTCCTGTATAGTTGCTGAGGTTTTCCTGAGAGTTTTTTTAAAAAGCCATTTATCCTTTACTAATAACTTTAACCCTAACCATTGTATATAAAGGCTTTATATAGTATATGCTAGCAGGAAAGAATATTTGTTTTGTAACTCTTAGATGTGAATAGGAAATTTCTATAGTTAAGAAAGCCTGTTTTAATGATAGTGCCTTAGATTTGTAAAGCACTAGATACAGAGACCTTTTGTGTTTATCTCATTCTGATCCTTCCAACAAACCAGGAGGTAAGCAGATAACACATCCTGATCCACTTGTACCAATGACAAAGACTGAGGCTCCATGAAATTAAGATATTTTCCCAAAGTCATGAAACAAAGAGACATCCAGAAAAAACTTCAAATCAAATCTTTTACCTATGTAAATTGCTCTTTGCAAATCAATGCTTCAGAATTCCATTCTGTGATCTCCTTTTATTAACATCTTACTTTATTTTCTCACTCTTCCCTCTTTCCAATTACACTGTGTTTTCTCCACAGTACTTTTGCATATTCCAGCTCGCACAGATATTGTGCTCCTGATAGAAAGCACTCTCCGCTAACTGATAAAATCCAAACTACTTTTGCAAAGCCCAAAATAGTCTGGACACATGATACTGAAGCTGTTCTTGTGCTACCCATTTAAGTTATGTATCAAGTCTAAATTTAATCAAGGCCACATTTTATTTATACATTTCATGCATTAAACTCATTTAAACTTCTAGTCAGATTTCATTAGAAGAAATACTACCGTGCACATCATGCAGTAGTAAAGCTAATGTGCTTCAGGAATTTGAAAGGAGTTCGAGATCGGGGGTCTGATTTCAAAATTTCTTTTTCTTTCTCTCCTCAGAGCTTGCAGCAGGTCTGGGAGCAAGCAGCACAGTTTGTTTCCTAGGACACTAATACAGTCAGCATGCTCTGTAGAAATGTGTAAACACAGACATTCCCTGTAATCAGGGAGGTTGGTGTCTTAAGGCAAGATTATGTTTTTTTAGGAAATGCAATTTATGTTCAGGATTAAGTTTCCCTCGCAGACTGATAACGTCAGAGGTTCAGGGAGATGATAATAAGTATTGTGTCCTAACTCCCTGCCCTACATCTGAAGTCTCAAATCACTCTTCCTGGATCGCCTTCATTATCATGATCCCAAGTAAAATTATTTAGATTCTTCAGTTCTTAGAAAGATGAGAAAAGTAAATGATATGAAAATACAAAACACATTTTGAAGAATTTAAAGCTTCTATAAGCCTCATTGGTGGGTGCGAGGAAATACAGAGGGACATGAGGAAAAAATAAAGATGACACCAGGGCTAACATCCTTCTTCACAAATCAGGAAATTTAAGTTTATGTTGGGTACTTTGGTATTCTTGAGGTTGACGTGGGGTTGGGTAGCAAGTTAGACATGATTCTTAGAATGTAATCATTTTTGTCTGCTTGTGGCCTGGCCCTAATACTATAAAACAAGTTAAATACATGACAAATATTCTCTCTCTTTTCAAATAAAAGTTGAAATAAATCCACCCAGAATATAAAGTAAGCTTTCTCTCTAAATCCTTCCATCAAAAAAACCTAACTGCTCTATTTCTTTTCCCATCTAGCAAAAAAAGTTTTCACTCGTTAAAGAGCAGTTTCCGTGCCAGAAACACACAATTTTTTTGGCCTCATACTAAAATCACGGGTTTCCTTTTTTCGCTTTTTTTTTCTTTTTCTTTTTTTACCTCCAGAGTTAGGAATCTGAGGTCCCCCACCCCATTTTAAACAGCAAATTACAAATTGTGCAAAAGAGAACTATGGCCTTGATCAGACAGCTGAGTTTTCTCCATCTTTACAAAAAAAAGCCTTTTCCCCAAATGAATTGAGTACGCAGAACTGGAACTTTTCTGACCACAAGGAACACTGAAGTGCTTTTTTTTTTTTAAATCATGGTAACAGGTATTGCTTGGGCAGAGGCCTTACCACGGAAACCTCAATCTGCCTCAGTCGTGACTTTGAGAGCAGGAGTGACACCAGGCAGACTGAGGGGGGCGTTTGCTTGTTTGTTCAAACACATTTTCTGAATTACTTGTGTGTGTCAATTAGGAGGATAGAACTGGAGAACGCTGCTCTGAGCTGATTTTCAGAGTAAAACCCTTGTGTAGCATTGTAATAATCTGAATAACTAGATATGCTCTTACAGGCAGGGAATCAAGTCTGTTAGAGGGGTTGGACCAACTCTAACTTCTGACTCCTGCATTTTCTAACAAGACATTTGAAAGAAAATACATCATAGTTTAGAAAATAATTCCTTTATCCCTTCTGTCTGTTCCACTTCCTCTAAAAGCAGAATTTTATGATGCTCAATCTAATTTTTTTTTCAAGATCATTTATTCAATAATAAGAATGGTCTCCTGGCCTGAGATGCAATATAACTAAATATGTATTTTTTTCCTATAATGTTTATGGCAGAGGTTAAAGCACTGCAAATAAGGATCTGAATTGGAAACTGACATTACTTCAGCTGCAGTCCCGCTGTCTTAACTGGGGAGCAAAATATTAGCCCTCGTCCAACTTATCTTTTCCATGAGGTGTAAAAAGCACCCTATACAAAGGGAGACTGTGAAGCCCAGAGCTAGTGTGATTGCTTGCATGTTATTCATATACACACCCCTTGTTGTACAGGGGCACTGGGTGAGCCCACTGATTTTAACCACATGGCTGCGTGCAGAAGTGCATTGAGGGGTTTCCCCTGGGGTGCTCGCACGGTGTCCTACTGGCTTCCTGGGCTGCAGAAGAAAATGAAAAAGCTGAGTTCTCCCATTATGAGATTTCATCCAGATGCTCATGAGGTTATATATTTAAATAACGAGTCTTGGACTTTAAGGAGAATTACCATTTTAAAGCTTGGCCGACTATATGCATTTCTCCACTGGGTGGCGCCCAAAGGCCGTAATACTGAAGACAACTCAGCCTGGAAACTGAGAGTCTAATTTTTTAAATATTTTAAGAGTGGATTAACTCAGAACTACTCTTCTAATCAGATTTTGAGGTTATAGTGTCAAATGTCGCTCAGATTGTACTTGTACTGCCTGCTGCGTAGTCGTTAATAATCCCGCATTACAGAGAGCGCGTAGGAACTTTTGAGATACAGAGTTTATTTATCTGTGCTGGTAAACTGAAATTTGGAGAATAAAATATTTTCTAATCAATATATGAATAGAATGGTCAAATGATCACAAGAATTTTTTACAATCAAGTTGGTTTCCCTCCCCCCGCCATCATCTTTCAGTTTTTAAGGAAGATATTCCTTGTCCCAAATAACTTTCAAAATTTCAGGAAAACATCATTAACTTAACAGTACCCTTTCGCTATGGTCCATTATTAACAGCTCTTACAAACTGTCCTGATTATTTATGGAGCTGGAATTTAGCTGGAATTCACAGGAGCTGGAATTCCTGTGAATTTAGGGGACTATATGGCCCATTCATTTCAATTTAAGTATATTCAGCTGCTGTGTGCTATATGAGCCATTGACTGTAAATAGGAAATCTTATATAGAGATTTAGATTCTAATGGGGTATAGCTAAAGCTCCTTTTATATATGTGCTTCAATTTCTAGCCACCGAGTTGGTGTTTTCTTCTTCCTTTTAGCATTAATTTCTGTCTTTCTACGTATCTGCTGTGAAAATCCTATTTTAAATCTTTCTTGGCTACTAAACAAGCAGCATTACTAGTATAGGTAGGGCACCCATTAGAGCAAACTCTTGCTGCTTCTAGGACCTATTTATATGCTCCCTGTTTCACCATACACCTTTCATTACCAGCCAGAGCCGGATATATGCAAAATTGTGAAGTAGGTGGTACTGTTTTTGACTGCTAATTCTCTTCTCTTTACCTGAACTTATCTTCACATCACATGTTGTATAGTTGAGAAAACAAGTACATGGGCATAAAATAGACTTGGGTTAGAATGTTGTTGCTACTATTTATAGTTTCTGTGATTTTTGGATAATTTACTTACTCTCTCCGTACTTCCATTCATTTGAAAATGGGAATAGTAGTCTTTATAACTAAGGGTGGTTTTGAATATTAAATTAGATCAAGCATACAAAGCACTTATACCATCTTCTTAATAGATGGTAGCTATTGTCATAAGGATAAGCATTTTAAAAACCTAACTCTATTTGTATGGCATTGTGATAGACTAAGGTGAAAAGATCGTAAAATACACTGCCCTCTGATCTATGCAGTCTAGTTGGAATAATCATTCATTTGTTCATTCATTCATCAACAGATATTTATTAAATACCTACTACATGAAAGGAATTGTTCTGATGGTGATATTATAACAATGAACAAAAGAGAAGTGACCCTTGCCCTCACAGAACTTAGCTTGGTGGAAGAGACAAACTCTAAACAAAAACACATTATTCAAATAATGTTTTTAAATTACAGTGATAAATATCATGAACAAAAAGTAGAGCACAGTGAAAGCTCAGATATCATCTGAGGTCACCTTTACCTTTGCATTAAAAAGAAATATTGATCTGAACCTCTTTTATCAAGTTTTCTTCAAAAACTTATATCCTCTTCATGGCTATACAGATTCCTCCAGATTTATTTTTCTGAGAGTCACCTTTTCTCTAATTTCACATTCCTGTGAAACTCTTTATTTCTCTATGATATTAACTCCTATAGTATTTTTCTTCTCCTGTCTCTCATGGATTAAGACAGATTACCCAGCTTTTCTATTGCTAACAATGTTTTATTTTTAAAAAAAAGGTCTCTAATGATGAAATTGACAAATTTAATTGCTATTTATTAATGGCAACGATGGTACAAATAAAGATTTATGGTGGAAATCAATGATAGTGTTCTCAACCTGGTGGAGAGAGATTTTATGACAGAAATTCATTCTGGTATCTCTCAAATCATATCAAGGAAATTTGTTTACCAAGCTTATTTACAAGGTGGCTCCCACTGGCTTGGGCAAATTTTAAAAGAAGCAAATAAAAAATGACAAATTTTAACCAAACCTTAAATTAAAATTCTGCTAGGTTTGATCTTCAATTTAATTTTTTTTTCTCCTCATTACTTCACAATGCCTCTTTAGGGAAGTAAAATTTATAAATTTAAAAAATTTCATGAAAATTTGTTTGAGCCACCTCAATAACTATCATATATGCCTGCTGAATGAGCAAAATAAGTAAAATTAATCAGCGTGAGTAGAGCTAAAATAAAGAATAAAATGAGTAAAATACAAAGTTATCTCTAATGTGTGTAAGTCTTTCATTGTGACCATCAAAACTGGCTTGTCATACATCCTTACTACAGTGTAGAAAAGTAAATTTGGAGTCGGGAGGCCTGGGTTCTAACTATCAAAGCAACTATTAATAAGTCTCCAAAACCCTCTAGAAATGTACTGTCAAATACACTAGCAAATAGCCACATGTGGGTATTCACTTTCAAATTTTAAATAATTAAAATTAAATTAAAAATTTTTTTAGTTCAGTCACACTAGTCACATGTCAGGTTTTTAATATTCACATAGAGTTAATTCACACAGAGCTATCATATTGGACAGCTCATTTACAGACATCGCAGAAAGTTCTGTTGTACAGTCCTGTCCTAGAATGTCTGTCCTCAAATAAACATATTATTCCATTTTGTGCCTTGCCTTATCCCTTATCATTTTCTTAATATGTTTTGGAGAACAGGAATTTTTAATTTTAATGTACTTCAACTTATCCATTTTCCCCCTTTATGGCTAACATTTTCTGTGTCCATTTAGCAAAACTTTTTCAACTACAAAATTATGAAGACGTTCTCCTACTTTTTTTCTGAAAGAGGAAGATTTTTCCTTTTCTATAACGTTACGAACTAACATTGATCTTGGTGGAAATTTAATAAGTGCTAAATGATAACAATGGTAATATGAATGTCTATCTATGTGCTCAATAGGTAGGATATAAAAAAAAGAAAATAACACAAACAAGTCTATTTTTTTCCTTAGAAAGAATTATAGGGATGTGACAAGTAGTCCAAAATATTTTCTTGTGATTAAACTTCAGTTTTTCATTGTTGGAGCTGAGTATCAGCAAAGCAGATTTCATATGACTTCATGTCAGCAAGTAAATAGTTTGTTTTAGGAAATTAACCCATATATTTATTTGTGAGAGTGTATGTTTATGGGTCTCGGTTATAACCTTCAACATCCAACTCCTACTTGTTTGAAAATGCCGGCTTTATAGATGAAAAATTCCTGACCTGGGGCTTCCCTGGTGGTGCAGTGGTCCGCCTGCCGATGCAGTCGTCTGCCTGCTGATGCAGGGGATGCGGGTTCGTGCCGCGGTCCGGGAAGATCCCACATACCGCGGAGCGGCTGGGCCCCTGACCCATGGCCGCTGAGCCTGCGCGTCCGGAGCCTGTGCTCCGCAAAGGAGAGGCCACAACAGTGAGAGGCCCGCGTACCGCAAAAAAAAAAAAAAAAAAAAAAAAAAATTCCTGACCTGTTACTGGAACAGGTGTCCTGCTCAAGCCTGCCTAATCCTGATGGGCTTTCAACCCAGCGTTGACAGTCTGTTTTGGTAAGGGACAGTGGTGTACTTGAGAAGGGGAAAGTGTTTAGACCAATCAACTTCATGCTTTCTGAAGTTTAGAGTGTGTGTAACTTTCTGAAGTTTAGAGTGTGTGTTGTATTTTATTTGAAGTTTTTCACGTATCTACTCAATGATTAAATTGTGGCAGTTTTTTGTTCTGAAGTTAATCTATAAAAGAGTATTAGTTTGAGCTCTGACTCTGAAGTTCTGAGTTCATTTTGATGACATCAAAATAGTTTCTATATTCTCTACTCTCCACGAACTCTCATTCTAATCGTGGGTAAAATATAAAAATGGAAGATACATGTGTGATAGTTCTCCAGAGATTTGGGGGGGGGGGGAAAGATGTGCTATTAGTGCCAATATGAACTTTTAGTAGTTTGTCCTCAATCCTCCTTTGAGCTCACTGATTTTTCTTCACCCTAAATATATGATTCATCAGGAAGAAAATTGCCAGGGTGATTATGTAGTTTCTCTATGAGCAACATTTATTAGAAATAGAGACCAAAGAGAGATACTTTATATAGGAAGTTGCTGGTCATTAACATTTCTTCAAAGTTTGCCGGGCATTCTGCTCAAACCCATCTCTCTTACCACATAGAATACCTAATCTTCACAGCATCTCCAAAAGCTAGCCAATCTCCCTCACTAATCCCATTCTTCACCACCAGCTCAGTTTTATTTTCTTCTCAGCACTTACAACTATCTGAAATGGTTTATTTGTTTATTTTTTTGTCTACACCAATTAAAATGTAAGCTCCCTTCCAGCTGGTTTCCTGATAACAATTCACTGATTATGTGTTTTTTATTTCTCTTATCTACATTTGACCCACTTTTTCCTGTTATAGGAAGAAATGCAAATGTCCTCAGTAGATTAGGTTAAGGCAAAATACAAATTAAGAAATTATAAGCAAATTGTGTGGCCCTATATGGTTTTGCCTATTTTCTTTACAACTCTCTCCCTAGTATCAAGAATAGTGACAGACATATAGTACGACACTCAACAAATATTTCTTGAATGAATCTCTTCCCACTCTATTAGACTAGATAAAAAAGAAAATCATTCTGTTGTCTAAAGGCAAACCTGGGATAGAAATACAAATTTGCTGAGCATCCAAGCTCATAAACTTTTCCTATGCCAGTCTGCCTCTGAACTTCATTTTGAACAATAGAAACCAGTTGGTGAAGTAGAATTTAGCAGAATCTTAAAAGGGAAAATTACCGTATCATATGAGTTGACTCTAGCCAAAGAAGTCTCAGCAAGAAATGAATACCCGATTTTAGACAATAGGATTTCCAGAAAGTTCAGATACAATAAGTTTGAAAAAAATGGCCTGAGGCTCTGAAAGAGAAGATGGCTGAAAAGAGATGGGAGGCCTTCAAAAGCACATCATGTGTGCACTTAACTCTGACAAACCATTCCATTGTACTCTTAGTATATTTTGTTTCCTACTCATACTCATTCTCTCAGAGCATTGTGGCATAATTTCCTCTCTGCACAAACTTCTAACTCTCAGGTGGTGATCTTAACTCATATTTAATTGCAAAATAAAACAAGATTAATCAGACTCTAGGAAGACAACTGTCTCCCGAGATTTTGTAACTCCATCTAATGGATGGTCCAGAGGGTTGGTCTGGGGTTAATAAAAGTTACAAAGAAACTAAGTTTTGCTTACCATGTGAAAAATTTGTGCCCATATGATTGTGAGTCTTTAGTGAAGTACTAGGAGGGAGAAGCTAGGCACTATGTTTCTGCGCTCTTGTGTATGAAAAAGAACCAGACTCGTGTCATTTTACTTGGGTTTGAAACTACATATGACACTTGCAATACTCTGGTTAAACCCACATTTCTAATTCTAAAGGTGGTATAGAGAGCAGTTTCTTTATCTTTTAAATAAGTGGACATCTAAAGAGAGAAAACAGACTCTCCGAAAACGAATAAAAGAGAAGCAGTTAATTTACTTAATGCTGCTTACAAGCCAAACTTACCTGAAGGAATGAAAGATGAGATTCTTAGGCAGGGAAATGTTAAGGGTTTCAGATCTTACCATGCCAGGCCGGTGGAGATGGGTGTGGGCCAGGGGAGGAGGTCATTCTGCTAGTAGAGGGTTGGAGGACAGAGGGCTGGTGTCCTAGCAACCGTGTTTCTGTGAGAATTTCTGATTCAGCTCTTTAAGGCCACAATTCTCAAAAGATTTCAGTCAATAACATACTGGAGCACATGTCCTGCTAACTCAGGTGGCTCCGAAGCAATTCCTGGGACTCTTTCTGTGTGAAAGGGACTGAGATTCAGTCCATGGGTTATCCGTGTACTGTTCTTTAGCATTTTACTGCTGAAAGGCAATCATAGTCTTATTCATTCATTCACTCATTTATTCATTCAGTGAATTTATTGAGAACCTGTCACTGTTCTAAATGCAGGGGATACAGCAATGAAAATTAAAAATAACAAGCTTGTCTGCTGAACCTTGCATTCTAATGAGCGAAGGCAGAAATTAAACTCTGTGAATAAGTAAAATATATCATATGCTAGATAGCAAAGTGAGCTATGGACAAAAATAATGTAGAGGATGGGGTTAAGTGCATCTGCTGAAGATTACAAGTTTACATAAGGTGGGTAGAGAGTGTGACATTTAAAGGAAAGACTGAAGGCTTAGGGAATGGGGGTGAGAGAAAAAAGGGGCATAGAAAGTAATTAAGCATACAGGTATCAGGGGAAGAGTGTCCTGACAGAAGGCACAGTAAACTCAAATCCTTTAACCAGGGCTGGCTTCATTGGTTTGTGATCTTTGCGGTTGCACAAGACCCTTTGAACAAGACCCACACCATCTTGAAATTCTTAATAAAACTTGAGCAAGGAGTCCTGTATTCTTATTTTGCCAGTCCTGTCTGTAAGGCACTGTAGGGAAATAGTAATGAGGTGCCCATCATCAGGGAGGAGTGAGCAAGAGGCGGAGTGGTAGATGTCAGGGATATAGTGAGGCAACACACCTTGTATGACCTTGAACGACCTTGAATAATGTTTCAGCAGGATCACTAACTGCTGTGTTGAAAATAGAATGAAGGGATCAAGGCTAAAAACACAGTGATCAGTTTTAGGAGAAATATTGCAATGAAATCTCAGCAAGACTTGATGGTGGGGTAACATCTGGTCCTAAATCTAAAATACCATTGTATCATCCTGTTTTTAATTAAGGGCTTATGGGTTTCAATGCATTTAGATGACATTTTATGGACGAAAGGGAGAAAACCTTGTTATAAAGTGTCATTTGCTTGTAGGATGCAAGCCCAGAAAAAGGAATGTCAGTGTACCACTTATGACCTGTAATCTAAAAGTCTCATGCATATTTAAAAAGATGCCTTATAAACTATATGAAGTTATCATGATCATTATTATAATTGAGGAGTTTGAATTTGATCTGTAAAGGCTCTTTCCAATTCTTATTTTTTTGTACATTGTCTTTTGTCGTTTAATATCTGAAATCTGATTTCATTTTACTTACTCTGGCCCCAGACAGATTGGGTCTATTTTCAATTCATGTTTAATTTTGAAGGCTGTAGAGTTGTCATAGTTTTACATTTTTATATACAATTATATATATTTTATCTATTAGAATCAAATGAGATAAGGTATATAAAAGTACTTTGGAAAGCCTAAATCACTATAAATGGAAGAGGTTAAGTAGTAGGTTAGGAAGATTGTTCTTTAAATCTGTTTGAAATAATTTGTTTGAAATTTCTCTCACATGTTCCAGCAAGCTGAGAGAACTATATACTCGTTTACTATAGCTAAGACATAGAACTTGCTTTCATTTTGTAAAATTAAATTTTTGGAGATAGGTTAACTAGCAACTTTCTACATAGTGTAAAGATTGTTCTTCTGATATTGGCACTTGTAGCCTGTTTAGGATTTTCCTGCCAAATGTGCAGTTTCTTGACTTTTTTCAGTTGGTGAGAGAGAATTTTCTGTGCTCCTGCTTGTTTCCAACTTTAGACTTCTATTTACAGGCAAGAAAATAAGCTTTTTTCCCCCCTAAAATGTTAATTTGAAGTACTCATTCCCTGGATCAAGTTGTTGGCAATTAAAATTTTGCTTACAAATTTATCTATGTTTTTATTATCCAGACAGTGATGCAATTTTAGATATACTTCCTTAGGAAGATGGCCATCTTCGCAAAGGTCAAGTCCTCCATAATTGCTCTTGATCCCAGCTTCAAACATCAAGTATCAGCTCTTACTCAGATTTCCCTTTCCAGTCCTCCCTAAATTCCCAGATTAGGTCACACCCTTTTACTGCCCTCTGCTCTTCCTCCTGGACATTTGTCATGATTAGGTTGATTTTTTTTTTTGCGGTACGCGGGCCTCTCACTGTTGTGGCCTCTCCCGTTGCGGAGCACAGGCTCCGGACACGCAGGCTCAGCGGCCACGACTCACGGGCCCAGCCGCTCCGCAGCGGCATGTGGGATCTTCCTGGACCGGGGCACGAACCCGTGTCCCCTGCATCGGCAGGCGGACTCTCAACCACTGCACCACCAGGGAAACCCGATACGTTTTTTTGTTTATCAGCTGTCTCCCCCACAGATTCTAAACTCATTTGGAGCAGAGACGGTGCTTGTTTGTTCTCCCAATCCTATAACACTACTTGGCAAATAGGAGTTACTCTGCATTTGTTCATTGAATAATTAAGACTCAGGCACCTGCTTCAAGTGGGACTATTGTACTAAAAATTTTCAGAATAAGATAAAATGTAAAAGATATTAAGAGCCATGGGATGAATCGTGATGAAGTAGCAAAATTTACCTTGAATTTACTAGAAATAAAACATAACTTTACAATTATACTTTACTGGTTTAATTATTCAGTATTGGCTAGATTATGCTGCACTAAAAATCTGTCTCCCAAATGTTAAACCATATCTAGTGCGGTCACTGGGATAATTGCTCTAGAAAGTTACTCAGGGACCCCCAGCTGACTGATCCCACTGTGTTGGGACATACCATCTCAAAGCGTGGTTTCCAGAGTCACTGCAACAGGGAAAGAGAGAGGGCATGGGGAACTCACAGCCACTGTTAAAAGGTCTGGGCTGGAAATGACAAGAGCCACTTCTACTCACAGCAATTTGGCCAATGCTTGCCCCATGGCCCTACAGGGGGCTTGAAAGTTGTCTTTCATGTAACTGAAAGAGAGGCAAAGTAGATGTGAGGAGAACTAAAAAATTTTACTGTCAAGTAAAATTTTTATACTAGGTAGTATTTATTTCAGGTGTTAGAATGAAGAATTAGAATTTATTATGTGATAATAAATAGGTAACTAGGTAGCTCATTCCTATAAAGCAACAGGACTGGATTGGAAAGTATCATCTAAAAGGCAAAGTGCCTTAATTAACTTTGTCAGCTGAGTCCCAACCATCACCTTCCAGAAACATTGCCAAATTATTTAAGACCTTCCCTCCCTCCCTCCCTTTCTTCCTTTCTTCCTTCCTTCCTCCCTTCCTTCTTCTCTTTTTCTCTTTTAAACAATAAATTTGAACCTTGAAATTTATTCATAGCAGCATGGGTTATTTAAAAAAAAGAATAAAACCAATTCTAGTTTTTTTTTTTTGAGGATTTTATACTTCTTTAAGTAACTTTCACAGGTTAAAAACATAAGTGGCAAATGTATACAAAAATTATGAAATGACAATACTTGATAAAATCATTCAGTCACCCTCCTTTTGAAAATACTTGAAAGAGCATGGTAATTATCATAGCAAAGGCTGTGACTAGGATTATGAAAACGGAGGAAAGTGTTACAAAGCAAAGTTACACATGGAAATGGGAACATACATTTTTATAAAGAGACTTGCACTGAGTCTACATAATCAGTTTTGACATTCTAACTAATTTTCGAGCTTACAAACTACTTATTTTTCAATTTAGTCAAATATTAATAACAAGTGTGCTTAGCCAAAGTAGTTAGTAAAACTAAGAAAAATAGTCAAACTGGTGGAATATAGAGTTTTAGCTTCAAATCGTATCTGTGACAGTGACAGAAATGAGTGTGACCAAAAGCTGTTTTGGTTTGGAATCCCTGACCCCATTTTGGTATAAATGTTAGAAATCTACATATTCTGGATCAGCTTCTCACAGGGATGTCTTACTGAATCAGACAAACTGACTTTTTAAGCCACATCTGATTCCACCACAATTACAGATGTACAAACTAGGCATAAAAGCCATATTAAAATGTTCTCACATAATAACCAGCAACTGAAATCAATATAAAAGTGTTTATGCATTTTTGTGACAAATACATTTATGTTATAGAAATACACATTCTGGGAAACCTAGTTTGGCTCACTGCATCATCCTAATTTCTTTTTTATAGAAGGAAGCTTTACATCAAATTACAGCATGCAATGTCAAGGGAGCTTTAGCAATGCCTATTTTGCTTTATGTTTAGCCATTTATTGAAAACACGTCCTATATTACAGGCTGTACATAAA
Organism: Neophocaena asiaeorientalis asiaeorientalis; assembly: GCF_003031525.2. NCBI lineage: Eukaryota > Metazoa > Chordata > Mammalia > Artiodactyla > Phocoenidae > Neophocaena > Neophocaena asiaeorientalis. The sequence goes on along the minus strand of NW_020185339.1, from coordinate 55,319 downwards.
TATCTTTTGAATTAAGATTAATACCAACTTAATACCAATTTGACAACTTACTTATTTAGTTTTCTTCTTATTTCTATGTTGAAAACTTTGTGAATGGCAAAGCAAATTTGTTTTTATTGAATACTAGTTATTAGTGTCTAGAGTATTATTCATTCATTCAAGTGTTATTGAACATCTACTACTAATGCCACTACTCTAGAACTTTGGTTTAAATCAATTAAACAAGATTTCTGCCCTCATAAAAGGGGAGGGAACAGATGTTAACAATTATAATTAAGGAGTCTATGTAGTGTGCTAGAAAATAAATGGCATGAAAGTACTGAAATGGGGATGGAACAGGTTAGATCTCATTGGGAAGGTGCCATCTGAGCAGCAGCTTGAAAATGTTGTGGCAGTAGCTACATAATAATTTGCGGAACATCATTCCAAGTAAAGGGAAGAACAGAGCAGAGGTCCATGACCGGTGTGTGTCTCCTGCATTTGCAGGAAAGCAAGGAGGCCTGTATGGCTTGAGCCCAGGAAGAGAAGGGGGGAATGGTAAGAGTTGAGGTCCAAGGGGGAGAACAGGGAACCAAGACTGACTTTCACTCTGAGTGAAATGGGGAGAGTTTACAGGCTCTGAGTAGGACACTGACATGATCTGAGTGGTGATTAAAACATTCACTAGCTGCAAGGTCAAGAATAAACAGTAGGGAAGCATGACTGAAGGAGGGAGATCAGTTGTGTGGTGATGGTGACTAAGAACAGGATGAGAGCTGTCTGGGTGATGAGAAGTAGTTAGATTCTGAACATACTTTGAAAATAGAGTCAATAGGATTTGTTAACAGATTGAATGGAGACAACAGGGGATGGGAAGAAGAGGGGAAGAGAGGAGGGAGGAGAGAGAGGGTAGAGGATAGAGAGGAGGGAAGAGAGAGGGGATAGAGAGAGAAACCAAAAAAGAGGACTGAGTATGATTCCAAGAGTTTTGGCCCATGCAACGGGAAAGATGCAGCTGTTTGGTAAAAGAGCTTTGGGTGGGGGTGATGATGGGGATTGAGGGTTTAGTTTTGGACTTGTTGACTTTGAGATGACTTACACTTTTGTGTGGAACACTGGGTAGTTAGTTGGATATAGGAAGCTAAAGACTTATTTTAATAAAAGACTATTTGGAGGAGGCAGGGCATTAAGAACTGTTTTAGAGGCATTTATGTGATTTCAGTTAAAATAAGAAACTATTTTCCCTTCTGTCCTACAAACTATATTTTATAGCTGTATATATATCCCACATGACTGCTTATAGGCTCACGGGTGGGAAAATAGCACCATCTTGTGGGTAATAATATACACATATCTTGAGAAAATCTATGTGAACATGTACATTTTTCTGCATTCTAAAGGAATTTAATTCTGAAATAATTCACTAATACTTTGAAAGCCACACAAATGTTATGGGTGTATTTGGATAAGGCTATGTCTATGAGTTCCAGAATAACTGACAAAACCAGTAAGTCAGTCAGGCAACTGAATAATTCAAATAAATATCAATAGAATAAATTATTCCAATCTTCTAAGGAATCTGAATAATTATGTAAATTATAATGTAAATAGTAACTTTTAAAGTAGGAGATGAAGTAATTATATATGCATATATGTTTAATTTATGAAAGAATGTGAATTCTGCAGTCAACAGACTTCTATCTATAATTCTTTCATTTATTCATTCTTCAAACCGCTTTTAAAAACATTTTCTGTACATGCATTATTATACCAGGCTCAGTGAGAAACCAAAGAAATTATATAAATCAATATCTTTGTCCTGAAGAAACTTATTAACTAAATGAACTTACTACCTATTAAAATTTAAGGAACATTAAAATTTGTAAATCATAGTAATAGAATAATAAGTACACGGTAGCTATTTATGAGTCAACATATTTGTTTAAACTAGTGGTTTTCAAATTGAGTTAATTAATTGGAGTTGCTTTAGGCATTCCTCAACATTTTATCAAAAGATGAGAAAGTGTGTAGAAAAGTTTGCTTTTGTTGTGTAAATGAGCAGATAAGACATATTGTTTAAAATACTGTATTAGGATACAAATTTTACAACAATTTGTTCTCATCTTTTCACTTTACTTTTATTGTTATACTCATATTTGCTTTGTTTAGAGAATATTTAGTTCACTACATATACCTAATGTGATTTTCCTGATAAGATGGATATTTTAAAAAAATAAAACAATCAAACAAACAGCATTAACTTACCAAGCATGATACAGCTATTCCTGGCTCTTATTACCGGAAAAAAGAAATCCAGGCAGGATAAACCAGAAATGAATGAAGTTATTTGCTAAGAGAAGAGTGGAAGGGAAAGAGAAAGGGGATGAGACTTCTACGATTATACCTTTTTATAAAGTTTTGATTTTGAACTATGCAAATATTTTCCACATTTAAACAAATACTAAAGAAATAAACATAGTTGATCTTTGATCAGAGGGGGAAGAACCACTATAAACTACATTGTTGAACTACTTGGGGATATTTCTAATGTAAGATGGTTGTTATTGCATTAGGGTTCAATTTCTTGGGTATGATAATGTTATCGTGGTTATATAGGACAATGTCTGTTTTTAGGAGGTAATGGATAAAACGATGCTTAAATAATTAGGGATAGAGTCTCATTGTATCTGCAGTTTACTCTCCGATTTTTCTGGATAAAAAGACAAATCGGTATGTATGTCTATGCCTATATCTATACTCTTATCTACATTTATATCTATGCATGAAGCAAATTTTTATCTAATTGGTGAATTTAGAGTTAAGGCATGTGAGAGTTCTCTCAACCTTTTAATAGATTGGATGTTTTTCAAACTAAAGAAATTAGGGTAAAAATGCTCTCACTTATCTCATCTTTTTAAAATAGTCTATAAAAATACCCTGAGAATTGCAGCCAATATTCAAAAAGTGTGATGTGATTTACTTGAGCTCCCGAAGTTAAAATCTGATGGAGATGAGATGCGAATCCAGACTTGACTGTGGGTGCTTTGCCCTTGCCACATTATGATGTTGCTTTCACAGCGGTTCTTCATACCAATCTTCAAACCAGTTTAGGGAATACTAACTCCATTTCCTTAATCTCCTAATCACAACTGTCTTCTGACTTTAAGTTCTGACTTTAACTGACTTTTTGACTTTATCAATTCTCAGGGCACTATTTAGTCTATATAAGAAGATATTTGAATGAAATGAAAGTTTAGCCTCCAACTACTTCTAAGATTTTAGGCTTTCATGGATTTTAAATAGTCTTCATCTCAAGTACAGAAAAATAAGATATGATATAATTTGTATATATGATTTTTCAACCTGAAAGACCATAAAATGATTTCTGAATTAACAACATGTAAACTTAAGTTCACTAAGATTTAATAGTATATATGATGTTATATTCTGATTATTTCAATATGCCCCTTCATATATACTCACTTATTCACTGTATACAAATCCCTGATTACTCCAGAAATTTTTACTTTGGCTATACTTTTTAAAATTGGAATATTGAAAACGGATGAATACCATCGTTGTTGGAATTACAAGTAGATTTTAAAATTTTTGTTTAAATAATTCAGTAATTTAAAAATTATTTTCAAGCAATTTATCTGTGAATGGCTTTCTTTCCTCCTATGTGACTCCTAATCTCTACACTTGGCAGTGAAAGTTTCATTCACCAGTAGAGAAAAGTCTGAAAGTGTTTACTTTGTTTTTCTTGCTAGGATAACGATTTCCTTTGCATTAATTAAATTTAGCAAAACTGCCTTACATTCCACCTTGCTTTAACAGAAGAAAGCATTGAGGAATGGTAGAAGGAGGGGAAAGGTATAAACAACGAAAAACACTCAGCAAATGCAATAACATATGAGCACAAATGTTTTGATATAATAAACTGAGATCAATCTAATTTGGGTGAGGGAAATTTTATGGACTCTGTAAAGACAATATGATTTACGGGTCTATGTTGGACAAATTCCAATGCAAAATTTTTTCAGTATTTAAAAATCTAGGTCAAAAAAATTTGATGAAGACAACATTCAGAAAATAAGAAAGTTGTTGGCTGGTACTAGCAAGTAACTAAAATTATATATGTCTATTTATTAGATAGGATTTATATCTATGTTAGAGATATATCTATATATTATACTTACTGTCAATATACTTAACAGAATATCCTCTATTATATCAGGATGCTAAATATATTTAATATAATATAATATGTTCACTTGACATTTATACAGCATTAGCTATGTACCAAGCACTGCCCTGGACAAATTGATATAAAATAAATGAAATGACCCTATTAATACAACCAAGTGGGAAAGAGAGATTTTATCGAGCTGCACATATTGGGGTGTCACCCTCCCCTACTCTACAGATTTTGAGTCTCTTCATCCCTCTATTGGCTACCAGAGTTCTCCCTCTTGAAGCTACTTGAAAAATACCGTCTCTGAAAGTGAGCCATTTCCCTCATGTTGGAGCAAAAAAGGAATTGAGATATTCTGGTTATCATGCACCCTTTTTCAACAGAGTTCTGTTATTTTCAGGTGTTTCATGGGAATCCATAATTATGGGTATTTTAATCATACACTTAGAAATGAATTTCAGACTTTTCTTGACGGCAGTTTTGCTCTCAAAATTCTCAGATGTGACCTTTTATCTTAGTTCAAATACAGAAAATGTGAAGTTAAACAGTATTGCTGATAATAAAGCCACTGCCACTTTAGCCTACTTACTGTTTCCTTTCCTAAAGCAGTCAAAATAATTTTTTAAAGAAATAGCAGGTAAATAGCAAGATAAATAATGCACAGAAAATGGCAGAAACCTTGACATAGGAGGACCTTTTAGAAAAATGATTCAAGTAGATTTTTAATAATCCTGGTGGCACAATTATGCCCTATTTAATACTGTGATACAGCAAGTATATTAAGCAAAATTAGGCAAATAGATTTGATCATAAGTCATTTCTGGGAAGAACACATAATGGTTGCCCTCTTTTTTTCATTTACACAAAGGCCTTTCATGCTATTTTAAAGTGCTTAATTGCTAGACAAAGTGATTCTCTTCTGTTTCTCTGACCTCTTCTGTGACATTCCAGTCGAAGGGATTAAATTAAAAACTGTCAGATAAGTGTCCTCAAGGGGTTTCAGAGTAAAACTCAACAAAGATCCAAAATAAAAGCGCTGTGATTATAAGTTACTATTTGCATTTATTCATTTTCCAAGAATGTAATTAAAAAGAGAGGTTCAAGCAGTTTAGTTGCATACTTAATGGCAAAGAGTCTAGAGAAAAATAAGAACTCTTGAAAGATACAAGATGAATCTAAAAGCAGTACTTAAAATGTAGCTCATTTGTCTTCTCTGCTTCCTTCAAAGATACTGTCTTTATACCATCTTCGGATATGGCTTTCTGGAAGGGGCAAAATTATTAACGCATAAGGGTTTATAATCCCGATCTCCTCTGCTCTCTGAGTGTGGATCCTGGTATCTCTTCCTTTGTTGTACTGAGTGATGGGTGGATTGGCAATAATAATAGGATACTGGAGAAATGCTGGATAGCTCTTTACCAACACGTGGCTCCTGGAGAGATGGAAATTCCAGTGGGAGAGAGAGGAAAGGTCTAGATTCGTGTGAATTGAGAATGTGTAGTGAGAGAATTTAGCAGCCACATCCCAGCCCTTCAACCTCACAACCCCACCCAGACCAGGGACAACTTGGGCTGAAGGTGCATGAATAGTAGGAAAGTTCTGTTTGTTTATTGGTCATTTGTATTCCTTCATATGTGTTTATATTTTTTGTCCTGATTTTTAAAAAATAAGCATTTAGTGTTTTATTCTTTTTAATTATAGGCATCCTGTTGCCTACTGAATAGCTCTCTCTGGATGTCCTTTAGGACCCTATGTGCAACACAACTTGTTGTTTTCTGTTCACACATGCCCCTCCTTTAATAATTCACACTTTTGTAAATAGTATCATTCACCTAGTTGTGGAAGCTGAAAGTTTTAGAACCTCTTTGGATCTTCCTTCTCCCTCATTCTGCAAGTCCAGGTCATGACCATCCTTCTAATTCTGCCTCCTAAATCTCTCTTCATCCCATGACCACTGTCTGACTTCAGACTCTCATCTTTTCTTACCCAGACCATTTTACTAGGCTTGTATTTGGTCTCTCCACTTCAAGTGGATTGGTTGTCTACATTACCACCAGTTTTCTTCCGAAGACAAAGATCATATTCCTTTCCTAACTGGACTTAAAAGAGATGCTACTCTATCTGCCTGAAATTTATTTTACCAGCCTTCCCTCCAGTCTATCTTGACCACTCTTCAGCCAGACTAAACTTACACAATCCTTTTCATTATTTCGTGCAATCTGTTCTTCAAACATGCCTAAACATGTTCCCACCTCTGGGTCTTTGCACTTACCCTTCTCTCTTTTTTGAGTGCATTTCTCCCACCCACACTGTCTGCACATAGACTGCTTTCACTTCAGGTATCTTCTCAAATGTTGTCTTATTAGTGAGACCTTTCTTGGCCACACTGTCTAAAATAGCAATCCTCCCTAGGATACTCTTTATTCCCTTACTGTTTTCTTTTATTTCTGGCACTTCAGGGCCTCCTCACCAACTAACATGTTATGTTTTGTTTATTAGTTTGTTTCTTTTCCACTACTAGAATTTAAGCTCCTAAAGGACAGGGACTTTATTTTGTATTTTATCCCTGCACCAAGAACAGGGCTTGTCTTGTGGTGAGTGCTTAAAACATATTTGGAATGAAGGCAATGAATTAAGTTCGTTTCAATAAGCTGAGAGTGCTCTCCCCTCTTATATGTCCAAATGACTCATTTTTCTAATCAGGCCAAATTCAAATTCATTTTCCTTAAAACACCATTTCTTTTACTAGAAATACCTAATGGCTCCATCTTCGAGATATTATTGCACTTTGTAAATAAGTATTTCAACATATTGTTTAAAGATGTCTGTTATATTATGTGTTTTTTCCACGGACGATGAGAATGTAAAATATTAGAGGTGATGGGTCATGTACTAGGGGCTCAAAAATACTTGAATGATTAAATTGATTATTGAATGGACTATAAATTAAAAACAAGTACTACACATAAAGAAAAATTAAAATAATTTTCCTTCTAAAATTTTTTTTCCTTCTTTGAAATATTAAAGCTACTTTCTTTCTCTCTGGATAGTCAAAAATCACATTTATCGCACATATACTTATAATATTATATCTTTAAACACAGAAATACAAAGGGGCCCTGGGCAGCTGGGCTTGTCCCTGACTTGACCTGTCAAGTTAACTCATTCTTCAGGACATAGGGAGATCAGTGCACAAAATCTACCTTCCTTGAAAGATCTCTATTGCCAATAAAGAAGAAATCTACTATCTTTCTGGATCTGACTGAGATTTTTTAGAACTGTAACAATTTAATCTGGAGTTTGAAATTAAGCTTTTCTCCTAAATTGTTAAGTTGTTCAGGAAAGCACCTTCTGAAAGATTTTAAATAACATAATTGCCTGACAATTACTTTGAACACACTGAACAATTTTCTTCCACTGAGAAGAAACCAAGTACTTGAAAAAAGAAACGTCACTGAGCTGTAACATACTGGAATAAGAGTCCAGAAACATAATGGCCAGAATTCCTTTCTTTTTCTCTGACTTGCCAAATAATCTGAATAAGCCACAATTTTCCTCTGGCTAAAATCATTGAAAAATCTTAATTCTCTTTATGGTTCTGTAGATCACAAAAATGGGTCCTAAAGGAATGGAATCATAAAGAAATGAAAAGACTTCTCTAATAACTTTATTCTTTAACTCTTAAATTAGGCTTAAACTCACAACCCCTGATCCCCAGTATTTCTGTTGGAAATTTTTAGAGCTATATCTATGGTCCCCACTGACATCCTAGTATTACTCAAATTTATACTTGTTTTCTAAAATTGGAAGTCCACCTCAGCCTGTGGGTTGGCATTGCTTTGGCAATTAACTTGAATGTTTTTCAAGTCTTCTCTTAGTAGTAATTGTTGCTTATTCTCTGTCCCCATATAGTAATCAGTGGCACTGCCTTAATTTGTCACAGTGTTTGGAGCAAATTTTGGAGCAAATTTACCTTCACAAACACCTTATCATGAAAATTTAAATTTTAGAGACAACCACTTTTTCACCTTTATCTGTCATATGGAAATGGAATTTGACTTCCACCATCATTAAGAACTGTACTCTTGGGGCTTCCCTGGTGGCCCAGTGGTTGAGAGTCCACCTGGTGAGGCAGGGGACATGGGTTCGTTCCCTGGTCCGGGAAGATCCCACATGCCGTGGAGCGGCTGGGCCCGTGAGCCATGGCCGCTGAGCCTGCGCGTCCGGAGCCTGTCCTCCACAACGGTGAGAGGCCCGTGTAACACCAAAAAAAAAAAAAAAAAAAAAAAAAGAACTGCACTCTTGTGGCTCAAGTTCTTCTCTGCTGTTAGACTAAAAAGCAGTGTTGTCAGAATTGATTCTTGTTTGGTCCTTCACTTCCCAAGCTCCCAGTAGGTAAATGGAATGATATTTAAAACTAGGTCACTTATTTTGAATTTTGGAAGTTTTTTTTTCCCCTACCCAATGGATGAGTCAAATTTAAAATAAGCTGTAGATTTAGAAAACTGCAGTAAATTAGTTGTAGTCCCAAGTAATCAGTTTTGTGGCTATTTTCATTGCATTGAATGAACTTTAGAGTTACTAAAAATTATTTTTCTGATGTCATGATAATACAAGTACCAACAACAACAATAATTGACATTTATGAGCACTTAACATTTATCAGTAACTGTGATACATACTTTATGTGCATTATTTCAGTTATTTTAACAACTATGACGTAGGCCCTATGATTCCCATTTTATAGAAAATCTTGACATTTATAGAGATTATATCATTTTCTCTTGTTCATACATTTAATAAGTGGTAGGTTGTAACTGACATTCTGTCCCATTCCGTGGAATTTGTTTTATTTATTAATAAAATAACATTTACAATAATGCTAAATTGTAATTTCAGATGTATTTGAAATAATTATATCATAGTAGATGATCATAAACAAATATGAAGAATTAAGCAGACCTATCTCAAAAGGAGAACTGAGATTGTTCAAGCATTTAATTTACCAAAGTTGTGAAATTTCATTGCAGGCTTTAAAAAATATTAGAAAAGTGATGCCATATCAAAAGTATGGGGGTTTTTTTGGGTTTTTTTTTTGCGGTACGCGGGCCTCTCACTGTTGTGACCTCTCCCGTTGCGGAGCACAGGCTCCGGACGCGCAAGCTCAGCGGCCATGGCTCACGGGCCCAGCCGCTCTGCGGCACGTGGGATCCTCCCGGACCGGGGCACGAACCCGTGTCCCCTGCATCGGCAGGCGGACTCTCAACCACTGCACCACCAGGGAAGCCCAAAAGTATGGATTTTTGTTATAAATTTATATTAGAAATTATAACGTATTTTGTATCAAGACAATAGTAATAATTTTTGGTTTGGAATTGTGAAGAGTTTTATTATATGACTCCTTCATTCTTTAATAATATTAAAATAATAGTAGGAGATGGTAATCTTTCTTTGCTTTAATGTTAAATAATCAATTATCTTAACTCAATAGTTATTTAAGATCCTGTTTAAAGATCAGACCTTTCAGTATCCTAAGTTTGATTTTACCATGTACAGGAAAACAACATTACCTGTGAAAAACAACTTGAACACATTTTGGTGAAATGAATAAATGATGTGGGGGAAATCTCTGATTAGAATTATATGTATCTGAATACTACAGATCATAGGACTGTAATATATAATTCATCAAACTTGGAGATTCTTTTAGGGCTCTTGGCAGTTTTCAAAAAATAAAAAGGAATGCTTAATGCATAGCAGGAGAGAGAAGTTTATTTCTCAGGTTCATCTATAAGTAGAGCAGGAAACGTGTCTCAGCAGGTCTTAGGAGAAAGTCAAATGTGAGTCAAGGTCCAGGATAATTATGGAGACTTGGTTCTTCCCTGTCAACCCCTGTTGTCTTCTCAGAAGTAGGTTTCTGTTGTTCCCTATAGGATCTCTGCCTCTGTGGGCAATTGCTTAGCTTCCCTCTGTTTCGGCTTTTACAGTTACTGCTTCTGCCACCCAAGAGCCCATGCTGTCTTTTGTTCTGTCCATGGCTTTGACTCACTCATGACTTCTCCTCCCTCAGGACACAGCTGTGGTAGCAGTGGCTTTGGGGACCAAATAATTCTTTGTTGTTAGAAGGGGGCTGGTCTTGTGCATTGTAGGATGTTTAGCAGCATCTCTGCCCTCTGCCCACTGGATGCCAGAAATACTCAAGTTGTGACAACCAAAAAAGTCTCCATACATTGTTAAATGTTCCCTGGGGCACAAAATTATCTGTTGTTTCAACCGTTGACTTACACTTAAGAATTTCTTCCTGTGTGTTCTATGTCACATTCTCTCTCTGTTTCTTCTTTTGTCTCTCATTACTGTCTCACAGTTAAACTCACTTCCAAAGAAAGAGAGCTTCCCAGAAGGTGACAGACATATATCCAACCAATATGGGCTTTCCATTAAAGTTAAGTAATATCTTCATCCTAAGCTCTTAAGGGATGCTAAATAAACCAAATTAGAGACACACTTTCACTTTATTCTGCTAGTGTTTATAATAATTTATTTTTATAAACTCAAGGGATCTTGCAGAAATAATATTTTTAGTGGTACAGGAAAATTTATTTAAAGTTCAATGATTCCTTCATGTCTACTTCTGTTTATAAATTTTTAAATCCAAGTAAAATAAAATTGACTACTTTTGGGCTTCCCTGGTGGCACAGTGGTTGAGAGTCCGCCTGCCGATGCAGGGGACATGGGTTCGAGCCCTGGTCCGGGAAGATCCCACATGCCGCGGAGCGGCTGGGCCCGTGAGCCATGGCCGCTGTGCCTGGCGTCCGGAGCCTGTGCTCCGCAACGGGAGAGGCCACAACAGTGAGAGGCCAGCGTACCGCAAAAAAAAAAAAAAAAGGTTAATAAAATCCAACTTAAAAAAAAAAAAAAAATTGACTACTTTTAAAATATGATCTTAATGTGGTTTAAATTTTTGCAAAAGAAATTTTATCTGTCTATCACTTCTATCAGTATATACATATGGATACTATACTTAAATGTATAATTTATGTTCCAGAATGCCTAGATTGAAATTCAGATTGACACTTACTAGTTGTATGACCTTGGGAATTTACTTAACCCATTTACATCTTAATTTTCTTATTTTTAAATGGCAGTTAAAAATAATACCAACCTTTTAGGATTTTAAGGATGACTAAATGAGTTAATGTTTATTAAAAATGTTTCTATTAAATGCACAATCAAAATAATTAACATATACATTATCGTCAAAATTTTCTTTGTATATCATTATCTTGATTGTGGTGACAGTTTCTTGGGTGTCTTCATATAGCAGACTCTTCACATTGTATATTTTAAATAAGATCAGTTTATTGTGTATTGATTGTACTTCAATAAAGCTGAAAAAAATTGTCTATTAAATAAGTAAAAACATATTTATAATGATCACTTATTGATGAAAATGGTTATTTCTCGATAGTGGTAGTCTATGTGATTTGTTTACGGTTTAAAGTTTTATTAAATTTAATTAAACTGTTCTTTTCTGCATTGTTTAGATTTTTTATAATGAGGATATAAGAATCAAAGCAAACTGTTTATCATAATTTCTTAGAGGGCAGCATTTTAATTATAACAGTGTATTCAATATTCATTTAATTCTTCACAATTTGTCACTCTTTCTTAGACAGGCTACTGATATAATATTTCTCATCAAATCTCTGAGCACTATTATCGCTTGTTTTACATTTTCATAGGTACACATCTCAGAGATGACTTACTTTGCCATCTCCAAATACAACTATGAAAACTCATTGCTTAACTTTGCCATGTTTTGTATTTCTTTCCTGTATTTGGAAACAACCCATAGAATAAATGAACCCTTCCTTACATTTAACTTAATAGCATGCTGCAGGTTAGGTGCATTGTTGCTTCCTGTCTACATAACCTAACTGCTACTAACCAATTTTGGCTCAGTAATTTTTCACAAAGAGTAAGTGCTAAATTCTTAAATTTCCTCTTAGCGCCTCTGCATAAGATTAATTTTGTTTCTGTAGGCTTGTTTCTTTTCGTTTCCATAAACTGTACATGAACATGATATTTTTCACTGAACTGTCTCTGAGTGGGCCGAACTTTATTAATTTCTGTGGCATAGTGGGGAGAACCTCTCCCTCTTCCTTTTTCAAATATGCACAAAGTGATCCTTTTATACTTGAAGCTATAGACAATTTGAAGATATTAAAAATTAGACTATAATTTATGGGATAAACATTTTACCTATAATGGTATGGCTACCAATGGCCTCATATACTTCAACATTTTAATTGGTGCTTATGTTAAACACTCACTTTTTTTAAACAAGTCATTAATTAATTAACTTATTTTTGGCTACATTGGGTCTTCGTTGCTGCGTGCGGGCTTTCTCTAGTTGCAGCGAGCGGGGGTACTCTTTGCTGCGGTGTGTGGGCTTCTCATTGCGCTGGTTTCGCATGGGCTCTAGACGCGCAGGCTCAGTAGTTGTGGCACGCATGCTTAGTTGCTCCACGGTATGTGGTATCTTCCCGGACCAGGGCTCCAACCCGTGTCCCCACATTGGCACGCGGATTCTTAACAACTGTGCCACCAGGAAAGTCCTAAATGCTCCCTTTTTAAAGTTACTTTTATTTTTTGTTGCAAAAATGTGTATTAATTGTAAACATTAAGAAAATGCAAATAATTATTCTATTTTATTCTTTCCCATAATATTGGCAATACCAGTGCCTGCTTTTGTGTATGAACACAGTATATGGGGACCAGAAGTGCAGAGTCTACTCTTTATTTATGAAATAAGCAAACACAGAACAGTCTTAAATTTCAATTTCTTTTGCCTTGGGAGCAGCTTAGAACCAGTACTTCTCAACTTCATTTTATGCAACTATATATTTTTTCAAAACATACCCTTTGACCAACTAGTCCTTTCGGCCATAGCCCTGGTTCATTAAGGTATCATTTTGATTCCCTATATACTTCTGTTCATTGCCTTTCCACAACTAACTTCCTTAACACTTGGTTCTTTCTGTTACCCTCTAATTGTGTCTCTCCTACCGTCTTTTAAAGTTGCTTGTCAAAATTCTCACCCTGATTTTCAAAACTCCTCATGATCTGGTTTCTGTCTCTGACATGGATCTCTATCCACTCAGATTAAATCTCTTGGTTAAATGGACATGCCACACCATTCACTGTATTCCATTTTAATTTCGTGTTATTTATTTATTTTTTTCCATGTTTGGATACCTTCCTTGTCCTTTTTGGACACTTTCTGAAAACTACTTTTGCTTTAAGGCCCATTTCAAGTTCTATTTTCTCTAAATATCCTCTGAAACACATTTGTTCTCATCCGTCTGATTATCTTTAAAATTAAAGTCTTAGCATTTAGAGGTGAAAGAACTTTAAGAGATCATGTAATTCAACTTTTTGCTGAGGTCTGAAGAGTTTAAGTGAGCTTGTCAGTGTCAGCTAACTCCTGCAGAGCCGTGATTAGAATTTACGTCTCCAGATTTTATGACACAAGATAGTGCTCTTTCCTCAGTAGCATGCGGTTTTGTTTTGACATTTAATCACATACTACTTTTTGGTATTATTTTATTATCTCATTGCATGAATCTTGCTTTCCAGTTTGGTAGAAGCTTCTTGAAAATTAGGCTCATACTTGTATGTCCTCCAAATGCGTAGTGTGATCTGAGCCATGGAGCTATTGTTTGTGTATTCTCACTCTGCATCATCTTGACTCCCCCCCACCTTTTCTTTCTCTGTTTGCTCTCTTGATCTCTGTGTGTATGGTACCCTAGTTCCAATTATAGACTTAGTAGATGTCTGTTGTTTCTTTTTTTATTAAAGATTTCATTTTTAAGAGTAGCTTTAGATTCACAGCCAAATTTAAGAAGGAGGTAGATACTGAGTGAAGTAAGTCAGAAAGAGAAAGACAAATACCATATGATATCACTTATATGTGGAATCTAAAATATGACACAAATGAACTTATTTATGAAACAGAAACAGACTCACAGACATAGAAAACAAACTTATGGTTACCAAAGCGGAGAGGGGGTGGGGGAAGGATAAATTAGGAGTTTGGGATTGGCAGATACAAACCACTGCATATAAAATAGATAAACAGCAAGGTCCTACTCTACAGCACAGGGAACTATATTCAATATCCTGTAATAAACCATAATGGAAAAGAATATGAAAAAGAATATATGTATAACTAAATCATTTTGCTGTACACCAGAAACAAACATAACATTGTAAATCAACTATACTTCAATTTAAAAAAGGAGGTAGAGCTTTCCCATTTACCTCCTACCCCCCCACGTGCATGGCCTCCCGCATTAGCAAGACTCCCACCACAGCAGTACAACTGGTGCACTTATATTGCCATGTTATAATTTCCCAAAGTCCATAGTTTACATTAAGACACTAGGGTTCACTCTTGATGAGATGTCTCTTTTTAAGAGCTTTGTATACCAAATATAAGTTCTACTAAGGAATTTTTTTGATCCTTTATAATTGTTTAGTTTTGGCTAAAAATTAGATCATAATGACATATTGAATGATTCTCTGACTCTCTTCTGCCACCTGAATTGTTATTAATCAGACCCATTGCTTTCTTCCTTTTGCTTTCCTTGGTGGTAGGAAAGGCAGTCATCTTTATGGCACAAGTTCTCACTTCTCTTCCACCAAAATAAATCTCTTTGAGAGGCCACAAAGGCCAGAGTTCAGTGTAACAAAACTTTTTGCATGTTTTTAGGATCTACCTCCTTTTTCTCCTGGTCCATTACATACTTCTTATTAGTTTAGGGTGTGTGTGTGTGTGTGTGTGTGTGTGTGTGTGTGTGTGTGTGTGAAATTGTGACAAGAGGTACTCACTGTGTTCATTATACAAGGTATATCTTTACAGATCCAGGTGTATTTTTGTCTGTCTTCTAACAGTCTCATCACAAATTCAGAACTAAGTCTATAAGACAGAACACGTGTGTGTGTGGTGGGGGGTAGATTGGGAAGTAGCTGCTATTAAGATAGTTGTGTGGAAACCACGTGACTGCGTCATAAAATGCACTACATGAAGAGAGAAGAGGCTTGAACATAAGGAAGTCTTACAGTGAATTGCTCTTTCCCAAGGGAGCAGTCCCTCTGGAACATCAAGTTAGTAATCTAAACTCTATTTTACTATTAAAACTACACAGGCTTAAAATAAGTTGTCTTAGTCATTAATTAAATCATAAAACCGCTGAATGAACTAACTGACATCTTTGTAAAATAGGGATTTAATTATAAACTTGAATCTTGGCAATGCTGCTTGAACGAAACTTAAAACTGTGACTGACCATAAATGTGTATACTCAATAAAATGTAACCTTTCCACTTATTAGCAACACTTCCCTCACTTAAGGGGTTTCCTTTTCTTAAGCTGTTGGCACATTTGACCCACTCTCCAATTTATAGGGCCTTGGGAGACATATGTACTTCTTTAAATATGGAGACGACATCCAGAAGCCTCACGAATGACTTATGAATTAAAACTTGGGGAAATAAATGTTAAGTAGCAGCATGACATTCCTTTTCATCTGTAATTTAATTCTTTCTTTATTATGAGACCATAATGTTTATTAACTTTAGCAAAAGTAAATTAAAGAGAAATCTTGCCTGCCTGCTGCAATATCCCTTCACTCTTAAGAACACTCTTTGCTGGGCAATGTACTGCCTTAGAAGTACTTTTTCACTGAGATGACCTGAGCCCATAGCAGAAGATGCCACCTGTCCTCGTGCACGCTTATCCCTTGGATATCTCCTTTTACAGCAAGCCCTAAAAACAGTAGCTCTGTGATGCAGCCTGTCCCAGGGAATTGTTTACATTAGTGAAAGTAGGCTAATTTTGCTAATAATACTTCCCGAAGCATATAATGGTTCTCGCACAATAGTTTTTTTTTTTTTTTCTCACATAGATTACCTGCCAGGTGAGCAATTGGGTAGGATGTCCTTCTGAGCAGTCATTCAGGCTCCTAGGTGAATAAGGGTCGTTCATCTTCAATAAATGTTTCCGAGGGTACCCTGTGGACCGCCATCCCTGTCAGCTTGAAGGGAAATGTACATTGATGAGATTGTGTGGTAAATTTTCATGGACCAACCTTGGCAGTAGTGCATATCATTTCTGTTTCCCTTCTTTTGGCTAAAACTCAGTCACATGGCCAAACTTAAGTACAAGAGAGGCAGGGAAACATGGTCTCACTCTGTGTCCAGGAAGAAGGGATGCTCGTGGATTTGGGTGAGCACCTGGCCGTTTCCGCCACACCCATTAAGGCTCATTCAATTTCCACTGGCATAAGAAAGGAATATCTTACCCTCAGATCCTAAGAAAGTTTTGGTCTTCCAAAGGGAGATCCAGTTAGGCCATTTCCTGATTTTCAATTCAAGAAGGTAGAGCTGAATTCTCTCAGTGAAATTGGGGCTCTTGATATCAAACACATGTATCTTCAAATACATATAGTTTGCAAGAGAGATTTTACAAAATTCGTAACTGTACTTTTTGTGTTTGGAAGAAGTCAAGCACCTCTATCCTTGTGTAAGCCTGTCTTCTATCATATTCTTTATTGACGATTTTAGGTGTAGGTAAAAAGTTCAAGGTCTGTAGAACTGACTTGAGCTCTTGGGTCTCAAAACTTGCCAGATTTCCTAATGAGATTTTTATTCCCTTTCATTTGAAAAGAGTTATACTGAAAAACTGGGATGAAGAGTTACAAACAAATGCAGAGGAATGACATGTTAATGGAATTGGAGGCTTCAGAAGACTTCACACCAAATTCAGTCTTACATTATTTGAATCAAAATGGCCTTCCTGATAGCAACTTATGCCAAATTCATTTCCTCTTCTACCTTTTATTGCCAGTTGATTTTACTGATTTGCAAAAAAAAAGGGGGAATACTAAAGCTTAAAAAAAAAAGTTGCTTTTAGCAGGACAGATCATCTACTGCTCCTGTGATGACTCCAATCAATGAGCACTTCTGAATAGGACCTCTTCCCTGTTGTTAGCAAAGGTAGTTGCTCTAGTTGGGATTTTCACTCCTCCTATTCGTATAATTCCTCACAGTGATTCCCCAGCAGCTAAGGTTCTTAGTGCGGATGACCTCAAGCGGCCCTCTTGTTCTTTGCTAAGCTTGCTTCTGGTAGCTACCCCTGTGTACAACTCTTTTAAGATGGTTTCTTCAGTGGGGTGACTAGCTGTCCCGAGTTGCTTGGGACTGAGGGTTCTCCTGGGGTGTGGGAATTTCCGTGCTAAAACTGGGAAATCCCTGGCAAAACCGGGAGGAGTTGGTCTTCTTATAATCCGATGGTCCTCTAGAGCAGCCAGGTAACAACAGCAGCACAAACTATACTTCACTGTCCCTCGCCGTTACTTTTGCTTCCTCTGAGGCAGGAAGTCTCAACTCACTTGGCCTTGGCTCAGCGGGAAGTAGCTCTTAAACTGTGGTCCCAAACCACCTGCATGAGAATGGGGGTGGTTTTTAAAATGTACATCCCATGGTCCTACTCCAGATAAACCCCCAAATCTCAGCAGATGAGGCCTGGAATTTCCCATTTCTAATAAGTATCCATAAGATTAAGATGTACTAAGATTTGGGCTCTATTTCATTATGGAGTCCGTCTACAGAATGGCAAGAGACAGCCCCTTTTTCTACCTGTCTGGATCAAGTTTAGGTAAATACAGTTTTGGCAAAAGCCTCACACTTCTTTTTCAATGCACTCAACTTTATTTAGGAAATACAGGTACTTATGCAAATAAAGACCCTAGTTATAGTTACACACAAGGGGTTTGCCAAACTCCTTCCGCTTGCAGGAATCTTAGGGGTGTAACTGGGATTCCAATGATTTTTGTCTCAATGCTCCCTCACCTCCCACCCTCAGGGCAATCATCAGACTTTCAAGTTCCTATCAAGCTAGGCTTGCTCTTGGACAGTCCCTAACAGCCAGAATTAAAATTCACTTTACTGCAGTCATATCTTCACCACTGTCAAATTCTCTTGAGAGAGTTGCATTTTTCTTCAACTCCTGGTTATTTTCTTTGTCATTTCTTCTGTCTCACAGTAGTTAACCCAGTGAGACTCCCCCTCCCCCCCAGAATCCGAGCACAAGTATGTATTATACAACTCTTTTGAGACACACAGCAGACCTCTTCCTCCTGCTCTTTCACTGCGTCTGAGCTGGGGGGTAGGTTTTCGACGAGGGGAGAGAGGGGGCAATGCTAACCATTACCTTGGTCTCTAGGTTTCAGTTTCTCTCCTCAGTTGCCAGATATCAGCTAGGAATTTCCTTTGCTGGGCGGTAGGCTCTCCCCAAATTATTTTCTTTGTTTTAAGTAAAGCCTGTGGAAAGATAGTAACCTGTTGTGGTCGTTTCTAGATTTCTCCACTAGATGGCATTCCTAGGTTAGTTTTGTATTCAGTTTCCTACAAGGGGGTGGATTGATTTTTACCCTGAAGCAAGAACAGAGAGCCATGCTTTACGTTTCATGATTTACTTGGCTGATTACAAGCACTAAGATAGTTTACGTTGTCTTGGTAATTGAGCTGTGCGTTGTACTGCTGAATCTGAGATAATTAGACAGTGATATATTGGGGGGCACCTCATAATGTAGGCAAACAGTCATAAGCAGACAAGTGCCTCCGTTGGGCTCCCCAGCTCTTTGTTGCTGCACACCAAAGAGTCAGAAAGCGCAGAGTGCCTCTTTTCACCGAGATGGAGCTTGGACTCTACTGTATCTCTCACTGGGACAACTCCATCTCCACCCGTAGTCTCTCTTCTCTTCTGACTCCTAATTAAACAGCACAACCACTGTCCTGCACCTTTTCACTAGATCTAGTCTTCTTTCTTGACCCTCTCTACTTATACAAACTAAGTTTTAATGATGGCTCTGGTTATACTTCATGTTTATTATTCCAGTTCATGACTACTTAAAGAGAAAACATACTTTCCGAAGAAGATATGGCCAGGATTTTGGAGGAAGATAATTTTTAATTTTAAATACTCTGCCCAAATTAGTAAAATAACATTTAGCAAGTACCAGAACATACAGGGAGGAGAAATGGTACCCTAAAACAGCGTGAGTAATAACCATACATAAGTAGAATTCAAGGTGTAGAAAGATAAATGGTCTTAAGCTGGATGCCCCTATCAAGAAAGTGGTGAGAATATATGAAAATGTGTAAATAGAATTGTAACTTTGAAGGATGTTGAGGCAAATCCCCAATTTCACTTAGTTCTGATTAGACCGTAATGAGAGAATAATAATAATGGTACAAGGGCTATCCAGAAGAAAAGGAAAAGTCAGTAAGGTTATTGAACCTAACTAAAGTGACACTATCTGCAGTGTTGTTTATATTATGGTAAATGCTGGAAGAAAGGAGCCCCTTTTCACATTTCATTTGTCCCTTCTTTTGAATAGTACCATAAATGTTCCCTGGAACTGTCTACTTGTTTCTCTTAAGCAAATTGCGTAACCTCTGTAAGCCTCATTTTTCTCATCTGTAAAATTGTGATCACAACATTCAGTCTTCTTGCAAGGCTTTGGTGAGGTTTCAATTATACAATGTTTGTAAACCATGCAATAGATTATCAGAATATAATATCTTTATTAGTATAGTAGGATCTCAATTAATGGGAAGCATTAATATTTTTACAATTAGTCCTCTTTAAATAGTTTTTTTGTTGCATTGAATCTGTAGATTGCTTTGGGTAGTAGAGTCATTTTTACCGTGTTGATTCTTCCAATCCAAGAACACGGTATATCTCTCCATCTTTGTATCATTTTTAATTTCTCTCATCAGTGTGTTATAATTTTCTGCATACAGGTCTTTTGTCTCCTTAGGTAGGTTTATTCCTAGATGTTTTATTCTTTTTGTTGCAATGGTAAATGGGAGTGTTTTCTTGATTTCACTTTCAGATTTTTCATCATCAGTGTATAGGAATGCCAGAGATTTCTGTGCATTAATTTTGTATCCTGCTACTTTACCAAATTTATTGATTAGCTCTAGTAGTTTTCTGGTAGCATCTTTAGGATTCTCTATGTATAGTATCATGTCATCTGTAAACAGTGACAGTTTTACTTCTTCTTTTCCGATTCGGATTCCTTTTATTTCCTTCTCTTCTCTGATTGCTGTGGCTAAAACTTCCAAAACTATGTTGACTAAGAGTGGTGAGAGTGGGCAACCTTGTTTTGTTCCTGATCTTAGTGGAAATGCTTTCAGTTTTTCGCCATTGAGGATGATGTTGGCTGTGGGTTTGTCACATATGGCCTTTATTATGTTGAGGAAAGTTCCCTCTATGCCTACTTTCTACAGGGTTTTTATCATAAATGGGTGTTGAATTTTGTTGAAAGCTTTCTCTGCATCTATTGAGATGATCATATGGTTTTTCTCCTTCAATTTGTTAATATGGTGTATCACGTTGATTGATTTGCATATATTGAAGAGTCCTTGCATTCCTGGAATAAACCCCACTTGATATGGTGTATGATCCTTTGTTGGATTCTGTTTGCTAGTATTTTGTTGAGGATTTTTGCATCTATGTTCATCAGTGATATTGGCCTGTAGTTTTCTTTCTTTGTGGCATCCTTGTCTGGTTTTGGTATCAGGGTGATGGTGGCCTCGTAGAATGAGTTTGGGAGTGTTCCTCCCTCTGCTATATTTTGGAAGAGTTTGAGAAGGATAGGTATTAGCTCTTCTCTAAATGTTTGATAGAATTTGCCTGTGAAGCCATCTGGTCCTGGGCTTTAAATAGTTTTTAATAAACAAATACATGCTGGATCACCTTGCTTTTATGCCTTAATACACTTAGCAAGGAACCTCTAATTTTCTGCATATAGTTTATCTGGGAAAGAGCTCTCTAATTTTCACATTTGTAGAGAGGAAAAACGGATGGCAGACCCGGGGTGGAGGAATAACTGGGTGAGGTTTTAATACCTCAAAATGATAATGATAAGGATTAATAAGAAAAAGAGGTGGTTCAAAAACCACAAATACAAATTAGTGGGTATTAGTGGGTCTTCAGCTTGTGGAAAAACAATTGAAAAACTGGTTTAATATAATAAAAGTATGGGCTTAGTCTTCAACTCACTTTCTCCTTTGTCATGTATTAAATTTATGAAAATTCTTTATTTAAATTTTGACAATAAAAATTAAAATGTATAAATTATAGAGGCCATTCTAGATTTTCAAGTTAAGTGACTGAATGTCTTAAGTCTGTTTCACACTGATGAAGTCCTAGAACATTAACCATCAATCTCAAAGGTACTAAACTAGACAGTCTCTTCTAGTCTTTTTTTAAAATTTGGATAAGTTTCTCTACTTTATTCCAGGCTTTTGAATGTACATGCATAGTTGGAAGCAGCTTCATAGGTTTCTGTCATATAGGGAGTCATGTTGTCAAAGAAAAAATATGCATCAAATATTTTCTTAATATTCCCTCTAACAGACTGTTTTTCTTTTAGTTTTAAAGTGCCAGGAATGACCAAGTATACTTGGAAAAATGTCCAAGTGAAGCTTTAGTGGGTTGGTAGGTAGATTTATGTATCACTTCAAAAGAGGCTGTTGGTAGAGTATCCCAAATAAACTGAAGTAATGCTATGAAGAGTGGACACATGAATAGCACAGATGTTGCAATAATGTGAACTTGTTTCCCTTTCTTTATTTCTGAACATTTTTATGTCTTACGATGGCATTCTGAATTCCCACCACCCATAAAACCAGGCAACTTGATACTTGTACCTTCAGTAGTTTGTACTCAGTAATTCAGATCAGGAAAAGATAACTCTCTAAGATATAGGGTTGAGGACTCACTTCCATGAACATGTTCTGCAAGTTGACAGTGGCATTAATGACAATTTATGGAAGCAAAATTCTTTTTATCTAGTTTATTAATTTGCTAAGTAAACTTTAAAAATTATTTACTGGAGTCAAGATGAGAGCACTGAAACTAGACATATTCAGAGTTCTAATCTGTGTAAATTTTCTAGAGGCCAGAAGTCAGCAGAATTGGAGAAAGTGCAAGAAAAAAAAAAAAACACCTAAACTTTGCTTTGAATGAGGTTTTGCAGAACTATGAAAGAATATTAAAAATGTATGACTGGTATGGCTTAAACCTTTAAAATTTCAGGTTTAAAGCAAATGAAAGAGCATACTTAATAAAGACAGAAAGAACCTTAGCATTTCATTAATCCAAGAGAAGGTCGTAATTTTTGCTGAGTGCAAAATTAGTATCGATGTTTCTTTTCTCCTGGAAACTTTGCTGATAATTACCAGTAATTGCACATTCCATATAGCCTGGCTCTTAAAGGCTGGACTACTTACAGGAATGATTAATAGTGTAGAGAATTCTCTAATTTTTTTCAATTTTAGAGATAACATAAAAATCAATCTAGGTAGAAATATTAATGAGCACTACATTTAAATGTAAGCCACAGTGTAAATAAAAATTTTAAAGAAATACAAACAATAAAATGCATTTGATATCTTTCTCCATATTCACTTTACCAATGTCTGCTAATGTGCCTCTATTTTTCATTTCAAGCCTGAATTAAATGCTAAATTTAATAAGACTGATTGAATCTTTATTTTTAATCTAAAACTTTTAGGACTTTATGTCTAGATCTATCACTTTGGACTTCAAGGCAACGTTTGTTGTCCTTATTTTATTTTTCATAGCCATCTGCTTAGAAGTAGAGGAAGGAAGGAAGGAAGGAGATGAAAAGCATGAAAAAATAAAAAAAAGAAGATAAGAATGAAAGGAAAGAGGGAGAAAGAGAGGGAGGGAAAAGAAGGAACACATTGACCTCTGCTGTTTTCACCTCCTCCTTCTCTCTCATCTCTTGGTGTATGAGTGTAGAAAGAGAGCCTTGATTAGGGTTGGACATGTCATTTAACAATCAGCTTACTTATCTTACACAGTAGCAAGCACTTCACTGTGAGGACTCTTTATGTGAGATGATTCACAAGAGTGTTTCATAGATGAATCATAAACAATTAAACCATAAACACGTAGATGCTGTTGATTTGTATAAATCTCCTAATGAGGTCTTTTTTATAGTCTACATGGAATAGTCCATGAAGAAGCCTCATCATACCTAAGGAACATGTTCTCTGAGCAATGGCTACTTCAGATCCATCTGTAAATAAATTCAGGGAAGATAAAATATACCATGGGTTATATAGGGAATGCTCTTAGACAAAGAGGTTGATTGAAAGGATCATCTTCTCTATACCCCTAGTGTCATTGTGGAAGAAACAACTGTCTAGGAGCACTGTAGATATTCCTGAGTTCCTGAGTAGTAGTCAAGTTAAACCGTTGGCCATCTTCTAAATATTTGTCTCTTCAGCTCAGATTTTCAGAAGAAAGCTTTCACGTTATGGAGATCATGAGATAAGAGAAATTCTCAACCCTTTCAGATCCGATCCCTTTTCATAACAAGTATCCTAAAAATAATTCATAGGCAATATATCTCATTTACAAACATAATTTATAAATCTATATAATGCTCACTTATAATATAAAATACAATAAAAAGAAATAAATAGATGACAGAATGATCTACATTTCCATGTGTAAATATACTCCAGGTACAAGTGCAATAGAAAACTTAATGAAGTAGATAGATGTCTGCACTTAAACACAAAATCATCATACTCAGCAGCTAGACAATGTAAACTAATCCAGAGGTTTTGTTTTGGCAACAAAAATACCGTAATACCGTGAATGATGTTGATCAATGTCATCATTTTCTAAGATGGTGAACAAGTCTTAATAAAGCTTTAGGAAATATAAAAAGTACAATTTTTCTTTATTGTACAGTACTTGCCTTCTGGAGAAAGCAATGTGTATTAAAATAGATTAAAATATTAGTTTTAATTTGCAAAGTAGAGTTGGATTCATGTAGGTGACATCCCTATTGATGGTGATCTCAGCAGAAGACACAAGGTTTCTCACACAGGGAAAAATCAGCTTTCTGAGTTGGAGATTTTTCTCTTAACTCCAGTCAGACACTTTGTAGTACTGGGGAGAAGCGAGTACAATAGACATGAAAGTGGAGACAGCTAAAGAGGATCCCAGCTCCAGGTTTTCTTTTCATGGCTCTCAAGTCCCAACTTTCTCCCACATGGTAACACAGGTTGACCCCTTCAGCAGCTCCTGGTCCAAAGCAATTCTGGTACTTAGGTCAAGTCAGTCATTTCTGAACATTATTTGTACTTCCTCAGACCTGTATATATAATATGTAAGTAGCAGTACATCACTTTTCCAATATCAGTAGGCTACCTCAATTAAAAATTCTTTAGAGAATAGAATGGAGGTTGTTGCTAGCCCCAAACATATCTAACCAGCAATAGAGAGGTGGATTGTTATAGTAGCTTAGAGTCAGACAAATCTGTTTTCAGATCTTAACTTTGCAGATGACTGAATGTTTAATACATTACTAAGTCACTCTGTAGTTTTCTATATGTACTTCATGAGGCTGTCATAAGGATTAAACAAAGCTAAACTAGTGGACTCTAACCTGCTTCATTCATTCTGTTTTCTTATGAAATACCCCAGGAACAGAAATAGAAAACTCAAAGAAGATGTGAGGATAGGAAACAGAAGTCAGAAGGAAAAATAAATTTTCCTGGGAGAGAAGAAAGAAAAGAAGAATATCAAACTGAAAAAGACATGATAAATTTAAGACCTAACTCCACTCTCAAAATTAAGATTTTGTTCTTTTATTTGTCCAGGAAAGAAGTAACTAGAGCTCTTGATTATATGAAGGAGATAAGAGGGAGATCATTGTTCTCATCACTTACTATTTAGATTTGATGTGTATCCCCACCCACCTTTTTAAATAATGGGCTTAAAAGGAATAATGATACCTGGGAATACTTTTTGTTAGACTAACATCACTGTGGTTTTTGGAACATCTTACAATATGTGGCTAATCTACTTAAATTTCACAATTTAAAATTGACATTGACAGTAAAAAAAATTATTTTCTAGAAAGAGAAGAATAAAATCTCATGATATTATAAAAATAAACATTGGGGGACTTCCCTGGTAGCACAGTGGTTAAGAATCCGCCTGCCAATGCAGGGGACATGGGTTTGAGCCCTGGTCCAGGAAGATCTCACATGCCTCAGAGCAACTAAGCCCATGCGCCACAGCTACTGAGCCTGAACTCTAGCGCCTGCGAGCCACAACTACTGAACCCGCGCCTAGAGCCCATGCTCTGCAACAAGAGAAGCCACTGCAAGGAGAAGGCCACGCACTGCAATGTAGAGTAGCCCCTGCTCGCTGCAACTAGAGAAAGCCCGCACACAGCAACGAAGACCCAACACAGCCAAAAATAAATAAATAAATAAATAAATAAACAAACATTGAAATTTAGACTTGTAGTCAGAAAAAAATTGCGTAAGTCAAGAATTAATTCTGCCCTAAGAATAATAATTAATCCTGCTCCCAAATAGAGTTTGGGCTTACTAGGAAGGGAACCCTCATTGATTCATTTATTAAAAAAATTTTTTTAAATTTCTGCTTTAGGTTAGGTTTTGTGCTAAGTGCTGGGAATCCAGTGATGAATAAGGTTATAATACCTGCCTACAAGGAGATAACATCCAATGCTAAGTACACTCTTTAGAAACAAAAATGTATGGATTTTTACATCTAGTTTACCCACATAGGCATACTTTCTACTGCTTTTTCAGTTTTGCTTTTTGTGTTATGTACCATTCATGTGAAGACCAAGCATAAAATTCCTTTAGTTACAAAATTACATTAAAAAGGAAAAATAAGCAACTCACAGAAATGAAAATAAGTTGAGGTGGTTTATGTAAAGCTTTTTTGTTTTTGTTTTTTTTCAGAACTAGAAAGTAAAACTGTCAGGTAATTTGTCATGTGCAGTAATCTTCAAGGTGACTTTGGCACAGCAGTCTACAAATTTCGTATGGATCGCAGTACAAAATAATTCCTATTAAGGTTATCAGGAAATTTTAGACTGTCAAACATCCTTCATGGCAATCCCTGCTTTTAAGTGTTAGAACATCACACTGTGATGACCTATAATGAATAAACCCTGGAGTATTTTAGTTGAATTTTATTCTGATGCTTGGAACTAATGACTCACTCCAGTGGGTATTGCTAGAAATTTAAGGCCTTCAAATAAAAACGAAGTATGATGGTATTTCTCACCTCAAAACTCAGTCACAGTCTCGCACCCTCACTCCCAAGCCAGAGCAGTGATTTAGATGTGACAAGGTTCCTGAGAGGTTGGAAATTTTCAGCTGACTAGTTTTGTTTTTTTTTTGCAGTACGTGGGCCTCTCACTGTTGTGGCCTCTCCCGTTGCGGAGCACAGGCTCCGGACGCACAGGCTCAGCGGCCATGGCTCACGGGCCTAGCCGCTCCGCAGCATATGGGATCTTCCCGGACCCGGGCACGAACCCGTGTCCCCTGCATCAGCAGGCGGACTCTCAACCACTGCGCCACCAGGGAAGCCCCCAGCTGACTAGTTTTTAAATGACAAATTTAGTTTTACTGTTCCCTTGAATTCTGAAAGAATTTCACATTGAATAACACATGGGGAACTTAATTGGAAATATACTAGAAATCATAGCTTTGTTCTCAATGGACTTATTAGATATTTGTTTCATTCTTTAATTTCAGCAAAAACCAGCATTTCAGGAAGTATCCAAGAGATAAAATTGGGATTGATATAAAAATTGTTGCTTAAATTCAAATGAAAATAGTCACTGTATATACTTGTTTCTAGAAAAGTTATTGTTCATAAATCCCTGTTTCCTTCCAAAGAGTCTTTATAAAGTGACCTCTTATTACATGTCCTTAAAATATATTATCAGGTTTCTATTGGATATAGTTACTCAACTTGACAAAGTGTTATTGAAGTTTCACTATATAAGGCAGAGTGTTAGGTGCTGGAGTCCCCAAAATACCTGTGATATGGCCCTTATTTTCAATTTGGTCACAGTCTATCTGGATTTCATGAGAGGGACAGATCTGTCCCTTGAAACCAACATTAAACACAGACTTCCCTCTCTATGTGGATCATACATGAGCTACAAAGACACAGTCTTTCTTTGCTCTGAAAAGGCAAGGTTTATATGCCAATGTGCGATTTGACTCATAAGACATTTTAAGCCAAAAATATAAAATATATCTTTTAGCTTTGCTGTGACAAACTTTGAGAAGTGGCAGATGTTTATTTTTCTTATATTCCATGGTCCAATTTACCTTTCTTTTGATGTTCTGTGTTACGGACTTGAATTCTGGTTTGTAAGAACAGAAAGGCAAGAAAGAAAGGAGGGCCACAGGATGTAGAACACTTATCTGGACCTTATCTAGAAGGTCAAAACTCATTGTTAAGAATTTTTTCAACTGATTCAACTTAGAAAATGTGATGTCTCTTGGGATTGAAAAAAATAATCATTAATTTTGCTCCCTTATCTTTGGTATCGATATGTACACTATATACAGGTATTCATAAGAAATAAGTTATAAATCAACCAAGTAAGTAAACAAGAAGTCTCAAGTTTAGTAACTAATGTTGAAATATTTGGTATAACCCTTTTAATAAAATATTTGGTGCAACCCTTTTTATAAACTAATGTTGAAATATTTGGTGCAACCCTTTTTATAAAATATTTGGTGCAACCCTTTTTACAAACTAATGTTGAAATATTTGGTATAACCCTTTTTATAAAATATTTGGTGCAACCCTTTTTACAAACTAATGTTGAAATATTTGGTGCAACCCTTTTTGCAAAAATATTATTATCATATGGGAAGTTGAATTTTACTTCCTAACTATATGCTTTAATGGACACACACACACAGACACAAACACACACAAACAAAGATATTTCACATATAAAAGACAGAAAAGGGAGAGTAATTTGTAGTAATATATTTTTTCCTTACAGAAAATGCATGCCTTTGATACATTTCTAGTTGTACCACTAGATGGAGCTCCTCGATAGAAAGTCACCTATCTCTCACCAAAGGAACTACTTGAGGAAAAAATAAATATGTATTGTTTTTCATTATATATTTCTTTAGAAATATGAAAAAGTTAAACTTTAAAATGTAAACTAAATGTTTAATAAAATTTTCTTAAAGTTGACTAACCTACCTGGGAGTGAGATTACACATGAATATTTGAACACTAACAAATTTCAGAAAATTTCCAATTGCCCTTTAGTGAAAAATGTGGATCAACCCTCAGAAAAATAGTCTGAAAATTTTTGGTCCCACAGAACATGTGTCTCTTACCAATTCATAGATACTACTGTCATGGGTATCCAGAGTGTATATGTTCCATTCTTATAAAAATAATACTCTAAAAAATTACAAATTGCAATGACAGACTGTAAGGAGATGGATGAGGATGGTTTATGGAGACTCCTGTTAAAAGCATAAGCAAGTAATCAGCACAATTATGAACAATAGGGCACCATGTTCTCAAGAACTGAGCAGTCTGGTGGAGAGATGCACATTGATCTTTGTTCTTAGTACTTTGCATACTTACTGCAATTATCATGTGACCAAGAGATATCATAAAAAATATAACTTAATAGAAAGAGGTGATAAGTGAAAGTGGACTTTGTGGTCAAGATGCCCTAATTCAGAAAATGCCCATGATCACAGAGTTACCTTCACCTGCTCAGTCAAGGAGTGATTCCAAGCCCATAGCAAGTTTACAGCCCAGCAGAAAAAAGTCTTGTCAGGCTAACCATTTATTTATCTATTCATCCATCCCAGCAGTGGTATCACTGAGGGCCTATAGTGTGGAAGGCACCATGCTATTTCATGAAAATGACAAGCACTATTCATTATAAATTCTACACTAGAGGTATGAATAGATCCTGATGAAGTAGAAAAGGGATTGACAAAACGTGCCCAGATTGGTAGTAAAATGCTTTGTCAAGAAGGGGATACTTGAACAGGCTCTGGAAGCATATTTAGAGAGATTAGCGAGAAAGATACTGAAAAAAAGAAGAAAAATAATTGGGTTGCATTGAATTGCATACAGGTATAAAGATAAGTGAGATTTAATAAAGTGAGTTATGAAAATAAAATGTGTGACTTAGTTATCATGTCATCTCTATTGAAATCCTAGCCTGGATGTAACTATGTGGAAGACTTGATGGTGAGAGTTCTAGGATGGGAGCACTCCTGCTTATCTCTCTTTAACCTAGAATATGTTCTTCATGAGTGTTTGAGGCTCTAGCCCCTAAATCTGAGATGCTTTTCTCAGATAACTACAGATGTCTGAGTCTTTTATTCTTTTTTTTTTTGTGGTACGCGGGCCTCTCACTGTTGTGGCCTCTCCCGTCGCGGAGCACAGGCTCCGGACGCGCAGACTCAGCGGCCATGGCTCACGGGCCCAGCCACTCCGCGGCATGTGGGATCTTCCCGGACCGGGGCACAAACCCGTGTCCCCTGCATCGGCAGGCGGACTCTCAACCACTGCGCCACCAGGGAAGCCCTGAGTCTTTTATTCTTACGAACTCTCATGATATGTTCAGTGATAAGATTGGAAGATAAAACATTAAGAAATAAATATTTGGAAAATTCTTTGGGACCACCACTTCATGACCAGGTATGCCCATCATAGCTTGTCTCTATATGGGAAGAATTGAAGAGTATGGGAAGGTAGTCACCAGGAAAGCAGGCATTGTTTTTGTTTTTGGATCTGGGAAGCCAGAACAGAGAGTAATAGGGACAAGGACAGTTCAGTTAATATCTTGTAGTATAGATCATTGTGATGATTCAGTAAAAAAATCATTCTATTAGAAATGTCTTTGTTTTTTGTCTATTAATGGTGGGAAAAATACTGGTGTTAGAAGGTCTGTTGGCAGCTATGAGCTGAACCTGGAGCTCCTCAAGCGTCCTAGGAAAATACTGTGCTTTTTAGTGCATTTAGAGGTGGCTTTTGGCAGAGATTGGGCTTCTCAATTCCTGGATGATGAGGGAAAGTCTAGGTAGGATGGAGATTTGGGAGAGGGATGTAGAAAGCAATAAGAAGGGAAATGATAGTAAAACAGAGCTTGATTTTGTCTATCTTAATGCTTTGCTTAGAGTCCAGTACTAAAGTCTAATAAAATATTTGGTCCTTCTGGCTGTAAAACCAATGCTCTTTTCATTATTACACTAAGTGAGAGAGAGAAATAATTGCAACTATAGGAAGGAAAGGAGAGAATAAAGACATATTTCATGTTGACAGAGGAACTGGTTATGTTAGCACTTCAGACTGGAACATAAATGATACAGAACAAAACTCAGACTCTCTTCCTTTATCCCATGGATGCCCTCCAAATATTAGTCACATTGTCCTAAACAGGTTCTAGGGCCTAATCTTCATTCATCCATTATTCAGCGTTCATTGAGGCACTGTAGTAGACTTCTTAAGAAACCTAGTCTGGACACGATTCCCTTGGCTTGGAGTATTTCTGAAAATTAGCCATCTATGTGCTGTCCCAGGAGGAAAAAACAAAAACTCTCCAATTATCCCTTTGCCTTGTGTTAATCCATCAAACATAAGTATTCTTAAGTGGAAGTCACTCATTTCTGGCATCTTGATAAATCATCTGTGTAACCACACTTTGAACTGCAATATTGTACAACAAAGGAAATGATCTTGGAATGAATATCTTAGAAAAGCATATGAAAACATATTTTCAACCACTTATAACCATCGTTTTTTTTAACAAAGGAGAAAAAGAAATACAATTTTGCAATGACGGTTGTTTAGACGAATCACTCTTTCCTTCCTCTTCCTAATCTCTCCTCTATGACAATATAATATAAATATGGGAAATGACATAAGAGATTTAGTTCCTATACTATGAGGTAAGCTGGTCAGCCTGTAATAAGATAACTGAATTTTCATTCTATCAAGAATCTGAAGAGTTGAGAATCTCCAGTGTGGAAAGTAAAGAATAATAAGGAAAAGAAAGGTGAGGTGGGCTAACCACTGGGATTTATGGGTTAAATCTAAGAATCTTGACTCACTGTTTTGGGGATCTTACAAATGCTTGTCTCCATAAACAGAAAGTTAGCAAATACCTTTCATATTGCTTATATAATTCATTATCTTTTCTAAACTAATGAAATTACTCTTTGGCATCCCTTCTAATTAAGATCGTCTACTTATCTGAAATATCAGAATCTCCAGCCAGGGATCTAAGATAATTTGATTACGGACAAGAACTTTTTATGGTACAGAGTAAAACTGGTTTGTATTTGATAGTAGAAAATCTGCCATTATTTGGGAACTCATCACTATAACAGCTGTTTGACAACAGAAAGTGTTTATTGATACTGACTCTATATGGCTAAATATTAAATTAATGCTGAACCAATCAGCCATCCAGCTAAAAAGAAAAATGAAAATTGCAATGTTATTTTCTTGCTTTTTTTTTTTCTTTTTTTTTGCGGTTCGTGGGCCTCTCACTGTTGTGGCCTCTTCTGTTGTAGAGCACAGGCTCCAGACGTGCAGGCTCAGCGGCCATGGCTCACAGGCCCAGCTGCTCTGCGGCATGTGGGATCTTCCCGGACCTGGGCACGAACCCATGTCCCCTGCATCGGCAGGCGGACTCTCAACCACTGTGCCTCGAGGGAAGCCCTCTTGCTTTTTCAATATAATTTGAAGCCATCAAAATTCGATGGAACCTCAGAATTAAAACACATTACACAAATGTGTTCAGTAGAGAATAAAATATACAGGGGAAGTGAACAGGAACCAGAAAAGCATTCATTAGGCAAAGCTATTCTAAACTGGCAAAGGTGAACTTCTGCTGCATAGAAATTGGGAAGTGACATTGTTTAATGTCAACAAAAGAGATGCCAAATACTTTCTTTACAAAGGCCAGAGAGAAATAATTTGCCATGGGAACCTTACCCAATACCAGACAAAGGATGTGTTTCCATTCCAGTCAGGAACCCTTTGAGATCTAATTCTTTGTAAAGTGTAAGAGAGGTCACATGCCTGTCTTCATTCCTTACTTTAATTTTACCAAAAACTTGAGTATTTATTGTGTATCAGGCACTAAGCTAGATGATAGGAATACCTTTGACTTGGAATACTGTGCTGGATATACAGGAGGAAGAACACATAGACTTTTCTATGTCCCATTTTTCTATTGTTATTTCATTGAATAAAACAACCATTGGTGTAGGCCATGGTAATCATTGTATGCACAACTAGGAAAGAGAGCTGCCAGCTGAGCTATGACAAGCTCAGATTTTTAAAGCATGTTGCAATTTCAGGGGAAATGTTCCTTTTAAATGTGGAAAAAAATGTGAATTACAGTGTCTCTCTCACAAGGGTGATACAAGGGCCAAGTGTATTTGAGTAGTTCACAAACCCAGCATTTTCTATGGAGTGTTCTATGAAACAAGCAGCTATGCATATACACTTGAATGAGTGTATCTGAGAAACATCAACAACTGCATAGACAACAAAATATCCCATGCTCAGAGACATTTGGGAAATGATAAATTAAACAACATTAAACTCTACTGTAGAATATCATAATGTCTTTTTCTTTCATGGAATATGTGATGGTATTAGGGCTCACTAGAAAGCATGAATGCATTCAGAATTTAATGGAAAACAAGTCCAGATTTATATCAATTGCTTCTCAACATTTTTGTACCAGCTTCTAAGAAACACAACAAAGTTAAAATATAAGTAAAGTGCACGCTCTCTCTTCCTTTGTAGTATGTCTATGCCAGAGTTCATGCAACTTTCCTTCCCTATTGGTACGAGTTGGGCAATAAGGAGAACTCAAAGATACCTCTTTGTTCTTGAGGAACACTTACTAATATTTCCATCCTCTTGTTCCCTGGGAAGCAATCTCCATTAGAATATACTCCTCCTCCTTGCTCTGCCTCGTAGTCATTCCTCTCCACAGGGAAGCATGTGTTTTCTCTCTAGATTGGAGGCGGGTGCTGTCGCAAGGTCTGGACTGAGTGTTTGTGTAGGGAGGGTGTTAGCAAGTCCATGTGGCCCCACACTTAAACAACGTACTCCAGCCTAGGTTTTATCTTTTATCTCTAACTCTTGTATCTCTTTGTTGGTTCTAAACTCTGGCATAGAAGAGAGAAGTCTTATTGCTTAACCCCCAAAGCTTCAGAGTTTTTTTACATTAAAAAGCTTTACATTAAAAGTGCCTGAGAGAGTGCGACCCAAGCAGATAACTCTTTACTATGTATACTCTGAACCTTACCCTGGCACCTCCCAGCCTTCAAAGAGTACCTTTTTTTTTGAATTTTATTTATTTTTTAATACAGCAGGTTCTTATTAGTTATCCATTTTATACATATTAGTGTGTATATGTCAATCCCAATCTCCCAGAAGATACATGTAGGTACTACTCAAAAGGTAAGCGTAAATTAAGAGGAACTGTAGAGGCCCACGGATCTAAAATCCCACACAAAGACTCTTAAAAGAGCATTAGTTTACACAAGCTTTCCTAGAATAATCCATTCATTCCTACTGAGGCCTCAGAGGAGATGTTTCTCTATTTTTTTTTTCTACTCTCTTTATTTTGCATTATATAAAACAATAGCAACAACCAGTAACATATTGTTCTTCTTCACATTTGTATGGATTTTAGGAAGTTATCGTCTCTTTCTCTGAAGAAATAACCCACAGACAAAAAAGTAGTACCACGTTGTGAAATCTGAAAATCCCGAAAGTCAACAGCTTGAAGATACCCTCAGGAGAAGGGAAGAAAACAAGTGTTACAAGAGATGAGACAAGCTAGGGAAATGTTGATTTCAATGCCACTGTTGCAGACAGTAGGTACATTTTTCCTCTGGTACCCACTGCCACCATCTCAGTGGGGTGATTTTTGGTCTCTGATATGAAGAACTGTTTTCAAATGACATAAGAGTTGCTTTGAGGAGAGGTGCAACAAGAAAGTTTCAAGTATGGATAAGAATCACATCAAAGTCCAAAGTCAGGGAAAAAATCCACAGTGGTAAGAAAGCCCAGAAGTGTCAATGTCTTGCTACTTCAACTGAATACCTTCATTAGACCCAAGAGAGAATCTGAAAAACATTTGAGGGTTCCAATCAGCATATATCCTGTCCCTCCACCCTGTAGGGATACTTTCTTGACTATATGCCAGAAACAGAGATAACTAAAGAGTTGAACATCCTCCAGTTGTCTGAGATACTTGGTGCCACTCAAGCCATTTCCTCCCTGAGAAAAGTGAAATGACAGGGGTATAGGGTGTGTGTAACCAACTCATTCCTTCACCTTCCTTCCTGAAAAGCCAGCATTTTAGGAAGAATGAGGATACCTCCTATCTTTCCATTTCTCTCCAAAAAGTTACACGGTTGTTGGTCCAGAAGAATTCTGAAAGCTCAAAGAAATATAAATGCTTCTCTTATTGTGATCTTAATAGAATTCTTGGGGACAGTTAACTTGTATCCCTCTTTTACTCTCTGAAACTTTTAATTCTTTTCCTTCAATTCTGTGCATGCTGTGTGTAAAATCTATGGAGGGTGAGACTAGTAGATTAAAAACATCTCAGCTTTTCCTAATCTGTATAAAAGTCTAAAATAACTTCTCCTCCCTTACCACCTCCCCTTCTTTCTCCTTTGAGGGGAAGATTTCTGGCAAATTTTGGGTTGGGAAACTGCAGTCATTGTCACAAAACCTAACTGTATATCCAGTGATTACTTTTGAAAGGCAATTGCAAAATAGGAATAGAACCCTCTAGAAAACAGTTAATTTTGACTGAGTCTTCCTAATATTGAGCTGTACCTTGAAGAAAATTCTTTATCAGGTTATTGACATTCTCAGTACTGGAAAAATTACGAAAGAGGAAACATTATAGGCAGCTGACATTTTCTTTTGGGGATTTTTCCCAGCATTGAAGAAAATGAATGAGGCATGTGAGAAAACATTAATAGGTAATGTTGGCATACTGTATAAATGTAACTATGCATTATTTCTTAAAACTGTACAACATATTTTAAAAAGTGGAGATTTTAAAAGATAAAGGTCACTGTAGCATAAGGAACAGTAAAAACATGTTATAGACGCCAAGAGACTAAGAAACCAGAGTGGAAAGAGTAATTTTCCTGTCATGAGGGAAAAGTGGGCTATTTTTTGTCAATCAGCTCTGCTTCTGTATCCCTGTTTGGCCTTGGAATCCCTCTCCTTTCTCCTTATATGGGACCTGAGGGGAATTAGAATATCTGGGGCATATGTTTCCTTGGTAATGTAACCTATAATAATTTCTCTTAGGGCCGGATCCTTGTTGAAACTCAGGGCAAAGTTGTTTTGCCAGTAATTTCTGAGCCATTGATCATATTTTGCAATCTGTCCTACTTCTGTGAGATAACTTTCGAGGATGATAAAAACGAGAGTGTATTTCTATGCACCTTGTGTCTCCTCCATTGTCGTCCTTGGTTTTGAGCTCAAAGAAGAAAAGTAGAATCTGTAAATACAATACAGAGCATCTTTTATTTTGTTTTTCTTGTTGCTTCCCTGTCAATGTTCCATGGTTGAGATACTTAAAATCAAGGCTAGTAAATGCAGCATCTCAAAGTATACTATGGAAACAACTCTATGCACTTGTCCAAATTAATGAAATAAGAGGTTCTGTTAGAAAAACTTCAATTCCTAAGGAAGTGTTCATCTTATTTACAGCATTGTTTTGTTTAGAATAAAAACCCCAAACACTCTTTATGTGATCATCAGTGTAAGGAAATTAATTTTCTTCTTTTGAAGTTTACATGAATTATTGGTCTTATCATTTTGGAAAGCCTGGACTACAAATAAGGCTGCTACCATGTAAAGAATTATTTTAAACAGAAACTCTTCCATTTCTCACTTGTATGAACCAAAATACAAATGACTGAAGACCTGCTGAAGAGCTCTATTCACACAGTGCAGTTTGGTATGGCTATAAAGGTACTATCTGAACATAAATTTTATAAAATGCTTTAAACCCAGAGAAACATGTATTTATTTTTCCTACAAAAGTTTTCAAAGCAACCCTGAGGAGACAAATTATTGGACATGAGTCTACTCTCATTTGGAGAATATGACATAAGATCAAATTTTATTTTATTTTTTTAGAGTTTAAAAAATGATTCTTTTTCCCAGCTCCCTTCACAGTTTATTCTCTTGTAAGCCTTAGTATATCCTTTATATTGTTTAGTTTATAGAACTGGCCATTAGAAGACATGAACTATAAATCACAGTATGAAACAGATTTTTTGTTGGCCAACAGAAGGGAAAAAAAAAGAGACTATAGCTGCCTTTATGCCATTTTACTCCAGGTTGGTGAGAATTGTATGTAATGAAGTCCCCAACTGTAAATGGACATGGTCAGACACATATTGCATTGACAAGTCAGAGGATAATACTGATGAAAAGCACATTTTATTATTAGGGGATTTCCATTTCTAAATGCTAATGTATTTAAAAAATGATAAATTGTAAATACATAGATATATAATGACTATCATTTAAGAATATGTTTAGGTTGTGATGGCTGAGTGGTTTATAACTGTCCTGAGTAAAGAACAGTTATAAAAATCCCCAGTTGAGTATGAATATGAACAACAAAAGCTCCTCTGGACTCTATGGACAATGGATACAATATAAAAAACTAGAAAATAGACCCCGAGATACCCTCTACTTAAAATCAACTAATTCAGTGGAAGGTGTTAAGAAATAGACCTTTGCTTCTCCCCTGCCCCACGTCACCCATGGGCACAAACAAGCTCAGGGCACAGGGAATTAGAATTTAGTCTATGGTAATTAAGGTCATAGAAAGTAGAAGAAATACATCATGGTACCTGAAGCACATAACTTTTTGGGAAAAAAAATCCCTTATATATATTTTATATATAGTGCAAATTAATTGTCTTCATTTGGAGATATCATGACTTGACTTACCTATTTTGCTAGGATTGAATTTGACTAAATTATAGTTTTCCGTGCTCATTTATTAATAAAGATACCTCATTAGGCAATTTGGTGTGCCTGACAAGTACTGCAACTATAATTGCCTTCAAATTAAACCTAAACACTAGGAGATATTCATCTAAATTGAGTTAATCATAATTTAACTGCTATATACTGAGACATACCCATTACAGAATTCAGACCGTATTGGCCAAATAATAGATTACAAATACAGTATTGTCATATAAGACTGGATAATAAATTCATTTATGAGATACTTGAGAAAATATTTTAGGAAAGATTCTTAAGCTAGTTCTGATGAAGAGAAGATATCCATTTATTCAGATTTAGATTCTTTACTTTCCAGACTCATTTTTCTAGTTTGATGGTCAATCAGTTCAAAACCAACTGCAAAATTGGCTTTCAGAATACAAATAGAAACTCATGGCAACACATCCTGACTCCCACAGGTTTAACAATTACATGTCTAATTGCCCTTTGCTATGACATAAAAATAAATAGAAATGGAGCAAAATATTTTACCCCTCAATACTTTAAGGACAGTTTATGGTGGGAAGTGCTTATCTGCCATGGGGGAAAATCTGCTCCCATATTTTCAAGATCCCATCTCAATTCTTCTCAAGACAGTAAATGGTTTAAGAGTCACCTTCCTAGTTAGAACAACCAAGTTGTGGGATAAGAGGACTCTTGTGTTAGAATACAGGTTTAAATATATTCAAGTATGTACTGTTTTAGCAAATATAATTTTTTATTGTGATTTCAGTAAGAAACAGTTTTGAGGTAAGCTCATACTTTCAATTTAATTCCACAAATGTTTTTAGAGCCCATAGTGTTTCTTAAGCACAGTACTGGAGATTAAAATCAGGTCCAGTCACAAACCTAGAGACCCACCAACCTATGATCTTTCAGTAAAAGTTCTTTTCCTCGGGCTTCCCTGGTGGTTCAGTGGTTAAGAATCTGCCTGCCAATGCAGGGGACACGGGTTCGAGTCCTCATCCAGGAAGATCCCACATGCCCTGGAACAACTAAACCTATGTGCCACAACTACTGAGCCTGCGCTCTAGAGCCCGCAAGGCACACTACTGAGCCCGTGTGCCACAACTACTGAAGCCTGCGTGCCTAGAGCCCATGCTCCGCAACAAGAGAATCCACCACAATGAGAAACCCATGCACTGCAATGAAGGGTAGCCCTCACTCGCTGCAACTAAAGAAAGCCCGGGTAGTAATGAAGACCCAACGCAGCCATAAATAAATAAATAAAGTTCCATTAAAAAAATAAAAAATAAAGAAAAAAAGAAAGTTCTCTTCCTTAAAGCAAAGCTTACTTTATGAAGGTCACAATCCATGGACATTTAAGCACAAAGGGAATTCCAACTTGCAAAGTCAGGGACATGGAGCCATTGCTCCATACCACTCTCCACACAATCTAAATTTTTTACCTTCAAGGACAAGTTACTCCAGAACCTGGTGCCTCAATTACCCAAGAGTCTTCCCTAAAACCCCTAAACTGATCAGATCTTTTTTTTTTTTTTACATCTTTATTGGAGTATAATTGCTTCACAATGGTGTGTTAGCTTCTGCTATATAAAAAAGTGAATCAGCTATATGTATACATATATCCCCATATCCCTTCTCTCTTGCGTCTCCCTCCCACCCTCCCTATCCCACCCCTTTAGGTGGTCACAAAGCACGGAACTGATCTCCCTATGCTATGCGGCTGCTTCCACTAGCTATCGGTTTTACATTTGGTAGTGTATATATATCCATGCCACTCTCTCACTTCGTCCCAGCTTGCCCTTCCCCCTCCCCGTGTCCTCAAGTCCATTCTCTACATCTGAATCTTTATTCCTGTCCTGTCTCTAGGTTCTTCAGAACCTTTTTTACTTTACCAAATTCATTGATTAGTTCTAATAGTTTTCTGGCAGTATCTTTAGGAGTCTCTATGTATAGTGCCATGTCATCTGCAAACAGTGATAGTTTTACTTCTTCTTTTCCGATTTGGATTACTTTCATTTCTTTTTCTTCTCTGATTGCTATGGCTAAAACTTCCAAAACTATGTTGAGTGATAGTGATGACAGTGGGCAGCCTTGTTTTGTTCCTGATCTTAGTGGAAATGGTTTCAGTTATTCACCATTGAGAATGATGTTGGCTGTGGCTTTGTCATATATGGCCTTTATTATGTTGAGGTAAGTTCCCTCTATGCCTACTTTCTGGAGGGTTAATATCATAAATGGGTTTTGAATTTTGTCTAATGCTTTTTCGACATCTATTGAGATGATCATATGCTTTTTCTCCTTCAGTTTGTTAATATGGTTTACCACACTGATTGATTTGTGTGTATTGAAGAATCCTTGCATTCCTGGAATAAATCCCACTTATCATGGGGTATGATCCTTTTAATGTGCTATTGGATTCTGTTTGCTAGTATTTTGTTGAGGATTTTTGCATCTGTGTTCATTGGTGATATTGGCCTATAGTTTTCTTTTTTTGTGACCAGTTTGTCTGGTTTTGTAATCAGGGTTATGGTGGCCTTATAGAATGATTTTGGGAATGTTCCTCCCTGTGCTATATTTTGGAAGAGTTTCAGAAGGATAGGTGTTAGCTCTTCTCTAAATGTTTGATAGAATTCGCCTATGAAGCCATCTGGTCCTGGGCTTTTGTTTGTTGGAAGATTTTTAATCACAGTTTCAATCTCAGTGCTTGTGATTGGTCTGTTTATATTTTCTGTTTCTTCCTGGTTCAGTCTTGGAAGTTTGTGCTTTTCTAAGAATTTGTCCCATTTCTTCCAGATTGTCCATTTTATTGGCATATAGTTGCTTGTAGTAATCTCTCATGATCCTTTGTATTTCCGTAGTGTCAGTTGTTACTTCTCCTTTTTCATTTCTAATTCTGTTGATTTGAGTCTTCTCCCTTTTTTTCTTGATGAGTCTGGCTAATGGTTTATCAATTTTGTTTATCTTCTCAAGGAACCAGCTTTTAGTTTTATTGATCTTTGCTATCATTTCTTTCATTCCTTTTCATTTATTTTTCATCTGATCTTTATGATTTCTTTCCTCCTGCTAACTTTAGTGTTTCTTTGTTCTTCTTTCTCTAATTGCTTTAGGTGTAAAGTTGGGTTGTTTATTTGAGATTTTTCTTGTTTCTTGACGTAGGATTATCGCTATAAACTTCCCTCTTAGAACGCTTTTGCTGAATCCCATAGGTTTTAGGTCGTCATGTTTTCATTGTCATTTGTTTCTAGGTATTTTTTGATTTCCTCTTTGATTCCTTCAGTGACCTCTTGGTTATTTAGTAGCGTATTGTTTAGCCTCCATGTGTTTTAATTTTTACAGTTGTTTTCCTGTAATTGATATCTAGTTTCATAGCGTTGTGGTTGGAAAAGATACTTGATACAATTTCAATTTTCTTAAATTTACCAAGGCTTGATTTGTGACCCAAGATATGATCTATCCTGGAGAATGTTCCATGAGCACTTGAGAACAAAGTACATTCTGTTGTTTTTGGATAGAATGTCCTATAATTATCAATCAGGTCCATGTTGTTTAATGTGTTAAAGCTTGTGTTTCCTTATTTATTTTCATTTTGCTTGATCTGTCCATTGGTGAAAGTGGGGTGTTAAAGTCCCCTACTCTGATTGTGTTACTGTCAATTTCCCCTTTTATGGCTGTTAGCATTTGCCTTATGTATTGAGGTGATCCTAGGTTGGGTGCATAAATATTTACAATTGTTATATCTTCTTCTTGGATTGTTCCCTTGATCATTATGTAGTGTCCTTCTTTGTCTCTTGTAATAGTCTTTATTTTAAAGTCTATTTTGTCTGATATGAGAATTTCTACTCCAGCTTTCTTTTGACTTCCATTTGCATGGAATATCATTCTCCATACCCTCACTTTCAGTCTGTATGTGTCCCTAGGTCTGCAGTGGGTCTCTTGTAGACAGCATATATATAGGTCTTGTTTTTGTATCCATTGAGCCAGTCTATGTCTTTCGGTTGGAGCATTTAATCCATTTACATTTAAGGTAATTATTGATATTACCATTTTCTTAATTGTTTTGGGTTTGTTTTTGTAGGTCTTTTCCTTCTCTTGTGCTTCTTGCCTAGAGAAGTTCCTTTAGCAGTTGTTGTTAAGCTGGTTTGGTGGTGCTGAACTCTCTGAGCTTTTGCTTGTCTGTAAAGGTTTTAATTTCTCCATCAAGTCTGAATGAGATCCTTGCTGGGTAGAGTAATCTTGGTTGTGTTTTTTTCCCTTTCATCTGTTTAAATATGTCCTGCCACTTGCTTCTGGCTTGCAGAGTTTCTGCTGAAATATCAGCTGTTAACCTTATGGGGATTCCCTTGTATTTATTTGTTGCTTTTCCCTTACTGCTTTCAATATTTTTTATTTGTATTTAATTTTTGATAGTTTGATTAATATGTGTCTTGGCATGTTGTTTCTCCTGGACTTGATTTGACTATTTCAAATATTTTCTCAGTCCCTTTCTTTTTCTCTTTTCTTCTGGGACCCCTATAATTTGAATGTCGGTGCATTTAATGTTGTCCTAGAGGTCTCAGATTGTTCTCAATTCTTTTCATTCTTTTTTCTTTATTCTGCTCTGCAGTAGTTATTTCCACTATTTTACCTTCCAGGTCACTTATCCATTCTTCTGCCTCAGTTATTCTATTGATTCCGTCTAGAGAATTTTTGATTTAATTTATTGTGTTGTTCATCATTGTTTATTTGGTCTTTACTTCTTCTAGGTCCTTGTTAAACTTCTCCTCTATTTTCTCCATTCTATTTCCAATATTTTGGATCATCTTTACTGTCATTACTCTGAATTCTTTCTCAGGTAGTCTGCCTATTTCCTCTTCATTTGTTTGGTCTGGTGGATTTTTACCTTGCTCCTTCATCTGCTGGGTATTTCTCTGTCTCTCATTTTGCTTAACTTGCTGTGTTTGGGGTCTCCTTTTGACAGGCTGCAGGTTTGTAGTTCCCGTTGTTTTTGGTGTCTGGTCACAGTGGGTAAGGTTGGTTCAGTGGGTTGTGTAAGCTTCCTAATGGAGGGGACTGGTGCCTGTGTTCTGGTGGATGAGGCTGGATCTTGTCTTTCTTGTGGGCAAGACCGCATCCAGTGGTATGTTTTGGGAGGTTTGTGACCTTATTATGATATTAGGCAGCCTCTATGCTAGTGGGTGGGGTTTTTGTTCCTGTCTTGCTAGTTATCTCGCATGGGGTGTCCAGCACTGGAGCTTGTTGGTCATTAGGTGGAGCTGGGTCTTAGGGTTGAGACGGAGATCCCTGGGAGAGCCTTCCCCGTTTGATATTATGTGGGCCTGGGAGGTCTTTGGTGGTCCAATGTCCTGAACTCAGCTCTCCCACCTAAGAGGCTCAGGCCTGACACCCGGCTGGAGCACCAAGACCCTGTCAGCCACACAGCCTGGTACATTGGGAGTTTCTTGTCTTTTGGGAAGTCTGAGGTCTTCTGCCAGCTTTCAGTAGGTGTTCTGTAGGTGTCCCACAACTGGACGTATTTTTTATGTATTTGTGGGGAGGAAGGTGATCTCCACGTCTTATTCCTCTGCCATCTTGAAGGTCCTCCTATTCTGAATTGTCTCATGACAGGAGGTCCTGATCAGATCTTTTCATTATATGGTCATTTCATTCCACTTGGCAGCTGGAAAAGTCCTGCCTTTATTTTAAGATCCAGATGTGGTAATACATCCTTTGAAACCTCTCTCTTCCTCAGGGAATATTGCCCCATCCACAGTTTATTGATTATGTCACTGCATTTGTATTTACCACACTATGTTGTAATTTAAACATATACAAGTCTGTCTTTC
The DNA here is from genome assembly GCF_003031525.2 of Neophocaena asiaeorientalis asiaeorientalis. Classification (NCBI taxonomy): domain Eukaryota; kingdom Metazoa; phylum Chordata; class Mammalia; order Artiodactyla; family Phocoenidae; genus Neophocaena; species Neophocaena asiaeorientalis. Next base: position 12,319 of record NW_020185339.1, on the reverse strand, counting down.
TCTCTAGAGCAAGAACCCTGTGTTATTAATATTTATATCTTTAATACTTGGTAGAGTTTCAGGCATATTTTGTCTTAAAAATATTCAATGTTGATTGAGGTTGAGGTTCCCCCACTCCTCGGAAGAACTCATGCTCCAGTGGTAAAACGAGCATGGAATGAAACAACAAGAAAAGACTGTAACACAAGGATAAGAGCTAACTTTTATTAAGTCATTACTGTATGGCAAGTATTGTACTAAAATATCTTCAGGAATTATCACATAGAAACTTCATGGCAACCCTAGAAATAGTTGTTGTTATGTTTCCTGTTTTACAATTTCCTGTGAGCATTTCTCACATGATATTTCCATTTCTTTGTTATTCATCAATCTAATCCATTCTAGACTGTAAGCGTTTTGAGGACATAGACTCTATCTGGCACTGTTTCATTCACAGCATCTGATACGGTGTCTACCAGCTAACAGGCAATCAAAATATTTGTTAATGCATTTGTTAGTGCATTCGTACTTTAATCAACTTTTTCCCCAGTGTATGAAATATTATTGTAGCAAACATTTATGCAGTGCTTATGCTGTGCCAGATGCTCTTCTACATGTTTCACAAATATTAGTTCATTAAACCTTCACTACATTATGTGAGCTAGCTTCTCTCACTGCAAACTAGGTAATGTTTTACAGGTGAGGAAACAGAGGCAAAGATAGGTAAAGCAATTTGGCCAAGGCTATATGGCTAGTTATCTATCTTGTTCCATCCCCTTACTTTCAGTCTGTATGTGTCTCTAGGTCTGAAGTGGGTCTCTTGTAGACAGCATATATATAGGTCTTGTTTTTGTAACCATTCAGCCAATCTGTGTCTTTTGGTGGGAGCATTTAGCCCATTTACATTTAAGGTAATTATTGATATGTATGTTCCTATTTCCATTTTCTTAATTGTTTTGGGTTCATTATTGTAGGTCTTTTCCTTCTCTTGTGCTTCTTGCCTAGAGAAGTTCCTTTAGCAGTTGTTGTAAAGCTGGTTTGGTGGTGCTGAACTCTCTCAGCTTTTGCTTGTCTGTAAAGGTTTTAATTTCTCCGTCAAGTCTGAATGAGATCCTTGCTGGGTAGAGTAATCTTGGTTGCAGGTTTTTCTTCCTCATCGCTTTAAATATGTCCTGCCACTTGCTTCTGGCTTGCAGAGTTTCTGCTGAAAGATCAGCTGTTAACCTTATGAGGATTCCCTTGTGTGTTATTTGTTGTTTTTCCCTTGCTGCTTTTAATATGTTTTCTTTGTATTTAATATTTGACAGTTTGATTAATATGTGTCTTGGCGTATTTCTCCTTGGATTTATCCTGTATGGGACTCTCTGTGCTTCCTGGACTTGATTAACTATTTCCTTTCCCATATTAGGGAAGTTTTCAACTATAATCTCTTTAAATATCTTCTCAGTCCCTTTCCTTTTCTCTTCTTTTTCTGGAACCCCTATAATTTGAATGTTGGTGTCTCAGAGGTCTCTGAGACTGTCCTCAGTTCTTTTCATTCTTTTTTCTTTATTCTGCTCTGCAGTAGTTATTTCCACTACTTTATCTTCCAGGTCACTTATCCGTTCTTCTGCCTCAGTTATTCTGCTATTGATCCCATCTAGAGTATTTTTAATTTCATTTATTGTGTTGTTCATCGTTGTTTGTTTCATCTTTAGTTCTTCTAGGTCCTTGTTAAATGTTTCTTGCATTTTGTCTATTCTATTTCCAAGATTTTGGATCATCTTTACTATCATTATTCTGAATTCTTTTTCAGGTAGACTGCCTATTTCCTCTTCATTTGTTAGGTCTGGTGGGTTTTTATCTTGCTCCTTCATCTGCTGTGTGTTTTTCTGTCTTCTCATTTTGCTTATCTTACTGTGTTTGGGGTCTCCTTTTTGCAGGCTGCAGGTTCGTAGTTCCCGTTGTTTTTGGTGTCTGTCCCCAGTGGCTAAGGTTGGTTCAGTGGGTTGTGTAGGCTTCCTGGTGGAGGGGACTAGTGCCTGTGTTCTGGTGGATGAGGCTGGATCTTGTCTTTCTGGTGGGCAGGTCCATGTCTGTTGGTGTGTTTTGGGGTGTCTGTGGACTTATTATGATTTTAGGCAGCCTCTCTGCTAATGGGTGGGGTTGTGTTCCTGTCTTGCTAGTTGTTTGGCATAGGATGTCCAGAACTGTAGCTTGCTCGTTGTTGAGTGAAGCTGGGTGCTGGTCCTGAGATGGAGATCTCTGGGAAATTTTCACCGTTTGATATTATGTGGAGCTGGGAGGTCTCTTGTGGGCCAGTGTCCTGAA